>NC_133618.1:49464999-49767499 GCF_048593235.1 Sminthopsis crassicaudata | reverse complement strand
CAATTATCATCTCTGTGCAGATGACTCCCAAATCTGTAAACACAGCCCTAATCTCTCTTCTGATCCAGTTGCCTGCTAATCTCTTCCAATTGCATATTTCCTAGTCATCTTCAATATAATATGTCGAAAATGCACGTTGTTTTTCCTGCTTGTCGTCTCCAGATTCTATTTATGTTGAGAGCCCCACCATTGTTTAAGTCACCCACATTTACAGTCCTGGATTGGTTGAGGCTTCTCAGCCCCTTCCACATCCTATCAGTGGTAGTGTCCTCCCTAATCACTCTTCCCTTCTAACTCCTTTTCACCAAACAACCATCCTGGTTCTTATCATCTCTGGTCTGGGTTATTGAAAGAGCCTCTTAATTGATATCCCTTCTCAGACTTGTGGAGGAGGAAGGAGTTTGTGTCCAAGGGAGAACTAGAGACCATTATTGATCACAAAATAGAACATTTTGATTACACCAAATTAAAAAGTTTCTGCACAAACAAAACTAATGCAAGCAAGATTAGAAGGGAAGTAACAAATTGGGAAAAAATTTTTACAGTTAAAGGTTCTGATAAAGGCCTCATCTCCAAAATATACAGAGAATTGACTTTAATTTATAAGAAATCAAGCCCATTCTCCAATTGATAAATGGTCAAAGGATATGAACAATTTTCAGATGATGAAATTAAAACTATTTCCACTCATATGAAAGAGTGTTCCAAATCACTATTGATCAGAGAAATGCAAATTAAGACAACTCTGAGGTATCATTACACACCTGTCAGATTGGCTAAGATGACCGGAACAAATAACGATGAATGTTGGAGGGGCTGTGGGAAAACTGGGACACTGATGCATTGTTGGTGGAGTTGTGAAAGAATCCAACCATTCTGGAGAGCAATCTGGAATTATGCCCAAAAAGTTATCAAAATGTGCATACCCTTTGACCCAGCCATACTACTACTGGGCTTATACCCCAAGGAACTACTAGAGAAGGGAAAGGACCTGTATGTGCCAAAATGTTTGTGGCAGCTCTTTTCATAGTGGCTAGAAGCTGGAAGATGAATGGATGTCCATCAATTGGAGAATGGTTGGGTAAACTATGGTATATGAATGTTATGGAATATTATTGTTCTATAAGAAATGACCAACAGGAGAAATACAGAGAGGCTTGGAGAGACTTACATCAACTGATGCTGAGTGAAACGAGCAGAACCAGAAGATCATTATACACTTCAACAATGATACTGTACGAGGATGTATTCTGATGGAAGTGGATTTCTTCAACATAGAGAAGAGCTAATCCAATTCCAATTGATTAATGATGGACAGAACCAGCTACATCCAGAAAAGGAACACTGGGAAATGAGTGTAAACTGTTATTTTTACCTTCTGAATCCAATTCTTCCTGTGCAACAAAAAATTTGGTTCTACACACATATATTGTATCTAGAATATACTGTAATATATTTAACATATATAAGACTGCTTGCCATCTGGGGGAGGGGGTTGGGGGAGGATGGGAAAAAATCTGAATAGAAGTAAGTGCAAGGGATAATGTTGTAAAAAATTACCCATGCATATGTACTGTCAAAAAAATGTTATAATTATAAAATAAAATAAAAATTTAAAAAAAAATGGATATCCCTGCCCCCAACCTCTACTCTGTTCCATTCTCCCCTTAGCTACCAAATTGAGATTTCTAAAACTTAGATCTGACCATCTTGCTGCCCTACTCAAAAATCTTCAGTTGGTCCCTTTTGTATCCAAGATAAAATACAAAATCCTTGGGTTGTCATTTTCCCCTCATTTAAAACATATTTATTTATTTTGGTCAGACGAACATTTAAAGCCTTCCATAGTCTGGTTTACCATCTACTCTTTTAAGGCATATTATTCTACTTTTTGCATTATCCATTCCAGCTAAAATAGTTTACAAGATGTTCCCCATGCATGGTATCGCCTCTTCTGCCTCAGTGGAGAGCATTCCTTTTCAGTTCAGCTTTATAGAATCCCTAACTTTCTTCTTCATAAATTTTCGTGTCGTCCTTGTGCAGGAGTCATGCTAATCTTCTCTATATTGTTCCAATTTTAGTATATGGGATGCTGAAACAAGCACCCTAACTTTCTTTAAAACACAGATGAGGTGCCATCCTCTATATAAATCCTTGGCTGATTTTCCTTCCTTAACTTTAATTTATTATTTTATTTTTATTATTCCTCTTGAAATAACAACAATAATCATAGTTAACATGTACCTTCTCACGTACTGTGTGAAACACTTTACAACTATTGTCTCATTTGATTCTCAACAACCTTGGGATAGAGATGTTATTATTATGATATGCATTTTACAGATGAGAAAACTGAGGCTGACAGAGTTTAAGTGATTTGTCCAGGATCACATAGCTAATAAGTGTCTGAGGCCAGAAGTCTTTCTGAGGTTGGGTCTTCCTGATGCTCTATCCATTGCACCACTCAGCTACTCCCGAAATGACTTGAATGAATGCTTCACATAATTTTGTGTATATCTTATGTTTACTTATCTCACAGATCTATTAGGAAAACAAGTTTGTAAATATGCTTACTTTACACTTACTATAATAGCCTCTTTGAGGTTACACCCTTGACCTGCATTTGCATTTGATGCTATCTTGGAGATTAAGAAATCCTATGGATTTCTACTTACTACAGTAGCTCATGAGCCCCCATTGGTGTGTTTCCCGTGAACAATTACCCAATAATTTACAGTATCCAATAATAAATATCCAATAATTATCCAACAATTAACTATATTTATTAAAATGGCATAGAAGAATAAAATATTGTAGCTCCAAACCATTTCCCTCTTCACATAAACCTGGGGCACTTTCCCACAAATATATGTAGCCTCTATGGGAACAGTGGACTGAAATTTAAAGTTCAATGATATTGAGGCACACGTGTAGGAGATATGTATGACAAAAGCAACTTAAAAGTTCTTAGTGGTACAAGGATGGGAAGCCCTTTCTTTCCTCATAATCCACACGTCTTTGGGTGCAGTGTCCTTGCTAGGTGGGATGTTAGGTGAGGTGCCCAGGGTCTGTTTTTCCTCACGACTGGCTTTTTTCTCTGTTTTTAGGGGTCTTATTACTTAATGGTGTTCCTTCCCTCCAAGCACTGCCTCTCTGGATTTATGTTTATTAGGAAAGTTACCTTGCACCCTCCTGGATTCACTGCTTTTCACCCATTGAGTGACTCCATTTTAAAGGGATATGACCAAGAAGGAGAGACCCTTTCACTCTATGAGCATGCTTCCCTCAGGTACTGGGTTCTTCCTCCATGACTGACTTGAATGGAGATTTTACATACCACTGGCATACCTTTTAATCCACAAGGTCAGGCAATAGTAGAGAGAAGAAACAGAGACATTAAGATGCTCCTCCACAAACAAAAGAAAGGGGGAGCCACAGGTAACCCTAGAGAACTTCTAAATTTAGTTCTCTATACCATTAATTTTCTAAGTTTTGACAAAGATGCACTGGCTCTGGCAGACAGGTTTTATAACCCACCAGAAGGGCAGTGTCCAGTGCGAGCAGCTCTACTGTCCTTAGATAATTGCCAGGTGATGTGGAGAGACCCAGAAAGTGGTGAATGGAAGGGATCAGTTAACCTATCTGGAAAAGATTTTACAGAAAAGAGATCTCCTCCCAGAGAAGGATTATAACTTAGAGATGACAGGACCTTTATAGGAGATAATCTCTTAACTATATCTAGATTTATAAAATTATTATTATTTTTGCTTAGCCAATCAAGTTGTTTGTTTCAATTAGAGGGATGTTCATACCTTGTAAAGTGATCACTAAAAGGTTAATATCTCCTTTCCTCTGTTATGTAATCTTTGATATTTGTGACTTTATAAAATGAATTGGGGTGCAGGAATCATATCCACTCTCTTAAATTTATATTATATTAAACATTACTTACATTATACTTATAAAAGACCCACATAGTTATCAAAAGTAACTCCTGGAACATCCTTCCCTCAGCTCATTTGGAGCTAAAATGCTGAGCTTCATAACTTGGACCTGACAAGTTACCTAGACAAAATTTGTACTTTAGGTGTTGGGTTCATAGAATCACAGACTCTCAGAGCGAGAAAGTATTTCCAAAGGTCATCTAGTCTCTATCTTCTTAAACTGTGGTTCTCAACCTCATTTGAGATCTCATAAGTGAATAAGAGGGTCATGAAATTATGATTTATTATGAATAAATGTTTTATACACGTATATAGCTGAAGTCATTTAAAATTTCTTTGGTGAAAAGGAATCACCATTGGAAAAAGTTGAAGAAACCTTGATCTAGTTTAATTTGCATTTGAATTCTCTACAACGTTTAAATTCCATTCTCTTATGCATATCTCAGCTGTTCACTCACTATCTTTTCTTTGCCCTTCTCACAGTCCCTTAACTATAAGATAAACATCATCCAGGCAGCACAGCGGATAGAGCACCTGTTCTGGAGTCACAATTTCAAATATAGTCTTAGATACTTACTAGTGGTGTGATCCAAGTCACTTCCACACCCTGGATCCCAGTAAAATATAAAAGAGCAGGGACTATCATTTTTCATCTATGTATTTCCAGCCCCTATCAAGCCAGGTCCTCTGTACCTTCTGGCGTATATTTGTTATTTATATTGCTTTAAGGAGGAAAATCTGCATGCAAACGTGACACAGATAAATGAGATACTTTATAGGACAAATTTTAACACAATTAAGTAAGAGATTTTCAGTTACTAAAGAAAAAGGGAATCCAAAGTTGTATGATGAGAAAATTGTCTCTGAACCAAATGCTCTGTGTCTTCAGTTTTCTCTTGAAGTTCATAAATGTCCCAAGTTCTCAGCACCACTGGCAGGCAGCATGTCTCTTCTCCACCTTCCTAACCCTGAAAGTGGAAGCATTGTTGCCCAAATGTAGGCAGCTTTACAAAAATGCTAAGAGCAACTAAGCCAAAAAAAGAAACCAAACACTATTTACTGGAAATACTGGGCCATAAAAAAATGCTTTATGTATTTTTAAAAGATTTAAAGTGTTTGATTAAAAAAAAAAACTTGTTCAATCTGACTCTTTGTGAACTCATTTGATGTTTTCTTCCCAAAGCTGCTGGAATGAGTTGCCATTTCCTTCTTCAGTTCACTTTACAGATGAGGAAACTGAGGGAAACGGGGCTAAGTGACTTAGCCAGGGTTATACAGCTAGGAAGTGTCTGAAGCTACATTTGATAGAGACATTTAGAGTGTGAAGATGACTGGGGAATTGGGAAGTCAGATGGGAGTAGATGGGGATATGGAAGACTATGATTTTGGGTGGGGAGGAAACCTAATGAGCTGAAGATGATGGTTACAAGTAGATCAAGGTTTCTCCAAACTTTTTCCATAGGCGATTCCTTTTCACCAGAGAAATTTTTACATAACTTTAGCTATATAGGTATATAAAACATTTACTCATAGTAAGTCATAATGCAGAGCAAAAGGCCAATGTGGAGGGACCTTTAAAAGAGGAGGAAGCTTTTGACTGATGGCCACAGAGGGAAGGTCTGAGAATAGCAGTGTGAAGAAAGAAGCATGCCATCTGGGCCAGGGTGTGAAAGAAGGAATAGCCTGGGAGGGGCCGCTAAAAAATGTGAGGACAAACTTCAACAAATTAATAGGAGGTATGTAAGAGAGAAAGATCTAGGAGGATGAAGGTTTTAATTCTTATTAATAATTATTATAATATATAATAATATATATAATTAATAATATTATTAATCAAAGAAGGTTTTAGAGGATTGCTGAAAAGGGAAGGGAACATTTATTAGGCACCGACTATATACCAGCACTTTACAAATATCTCATTCTATCCTCACAACAACCCTGAGAGGAAAATGCTATTATGATTCCCATTTTACAGTTTAGAAAACTGAGGCAGGGCCATCCAAGGCTTTATTTGAACTTGGGTTTTCATAACTCCAGGCTCAGCATTATACCCATTGTACTCCCAACTGCTATTTACTTTGATTTCTGTTTTATCAAGCTGGATAAATGGATTGGTCTGCTATTCATTGTGGCACTGGCATTTGGTGGGAAGGAAATCAAGGCTCAGATATGTAGCTTGGGGTTCCCCTCCCATTAAGGAATAATAATCAGGACAGTAGTTTGAACCTGAACATTAATTCCTATAATCCAAAAAGAAGCCAGATGGCACCATAGAGTGTAGAGTGCCAGGCCCAAAACCAAGAAGATTCATTTTCCTAAGTTCAAATCCAATCTCTGACACTGTTTATTTCAGTTTCCCCATCTGTAAAATAAGCTAGAAAAACAGTTCTGGCAAACAGATCCCTGCCTTGTGAAATCATAAAAAAGATATTTCCATGTTAACCATGTTGCAAAAAAGCAAGAAAAATAAAGTGAAAAAAAAAAAGCTTAAATTTGCACTTAGAGTTCATCAATTCTTTCTCTGGAGATGGATAACATTTTCATCATGGGTTCTTTGGAATTGCCTTGAATCACTGTCATGAAGAGCGAGACATGAACGAACAGCAACAATAATATTTGTGGGAGCAGAAGATCTAATTCTAGCCCAGTACCTCTTCTCTCTGCAGAGTAGCCTCTGGCCCCATCCTCTTGCCTACATTCCTGGCAGGAATCAAAGTCTCTTTTGGGAAAGGAGGGGGAGGAGATGTTTCTAGAAATATCTTCTCTTGCTTCCCTTTGAGCCACATGTGGACAGACCCATGTGGACACACCTAACTTACACAGGCAAAAACAAACTCACCCTTTATGTGCATGAACATATGTAACTTACGTGGGCAAAACAAGCACAAAATGGCCCATCCACATATTCCATTTTCCATAAGTTCGTATTGTAAATGCCTTTGGTAACAAACAAATATAACTCACATAGGAGATTCACATATAATTCTCCATCTATATGACCCTTCCCCCAAAACAAAACAAAAAAAGTAAATGAGAGTATATTTAAGGAGGGAAAGAACATATTATAATTGGGAAGCCCAGGGAGATTTTTTAGGAAGATGAATATTAGAGTGGAGCAAAGAGCCAACTCAGTGGTAGATATGCTTCCTGCTTCTTATTACCATTCTTGAAAATCCTTCTCCTGCCACTAATTACAGAGTAACCCCCCTCTCCTCCTTTAGTTTGAAGGAAGATAAGATTCTGAGACAGAGAAATAAAGGAGGAGGACATTCTGGGACTGGGGGATGGGAGGAGAGGTGATTGGAATATTGAGTCCTACTAATAACTAGTTAGTCATCTCACCTGACCTAATGTTATCAGAAGATTTATTTTTAAATTATTTTTAACATTCTTTTTTTTTAAGTTTATTTTTAATGCACATTATTTTATGAATTATGTTGGGAGAGAAAAATTAGAGCAAAAGGGAGAGATTAAAAGAAATAGAAAAAAGAAGTGAACATAGCATATGCTGATTTACATTTGGTCTCCTTAGTTCTTTTTCTGGCTGCAGATGCCATTTTCTGTCCAAAGTCTATTGGAATTGCTTTGGATCACTGAACCACTGAGAATAACCAAGTCTCATAGTTGATCACTGCACATTCTTGCTATTATTGTGTGTAATGTATTCCTGGTTCTGTTTGTTTCACTCAGCATCAAGTCATGTAAATCTTTCCAGGCCTTTCTATAATCAGCTTGTTCATCATTTTTTATAGAACAAGAATATTCCATTACCGTCATGTACCACAACTTGTTCAGCCATTCTCATTACATTCTTTTTTTATTTTTGGCTCCCTTTCTCCAGCCTCTCTTCCACCTGTTGAGGAAGAAAACAATATGAAACCCATTATACTTGTGAAATCATAAAAATGATATTTCCATGTTAACCATGTTGCAAAAAAGCAAGAAAAATAAAGTGAAAAAAAAAAGCTTAAATTTGCACTCAGAGTTCATCAATTCTTTCTCTGGAGGTGGATAACATTTTCATCATGGGTTCTTTGGAATTGCCTTGAATCACTGTCTGGATTTGAATTGTCAAGTCTTTCACAGTTTCAGGTAGTTATGTAGGAGACAAACCCCAGAGTTGGCTCATTTGGGGAGGGTGGGATATAACTGATTTTCCCACTCTCTGATTTACAGAATACCTACCAGTTAGGGGCCCTCCACAGGCCCCTCCCCCAAAGAATTGGGGTCCCACTTTGGAGAATACTATATAATCTTTCAAAGTTATCCTCTAATGCAGGGGTTCTTAAACTATGACCCTCGGGCCAGATGCGGCCCACTGAGGATGTTTATGTGCCCCCCCCCTTATGGCAAATGGACAAGTTTGAGGACCACAGGTCTAATAATTCATTGTTGGATTTAGAAAGCCAGCATAACAGAGGAAATGCTCTAACGTCCACAGGATCCCTCCAGGCAGTATGGGCTAATGGAACTCAGGGAAAAAAATCTGGATTCAAATCCTCAACTGGAATTGACACTTAAGCTCTCTGAGCTGCAGTTTTCTGATAATAATAGGAGTGGGTTGAATCTCAAATAACACAATGTATCTAAAGCACTCCGTACTTGTCAGTCATTTTTACAGAATTGGGAAGACTTCCAAGGGCAGACTGCAGGGCGGACTGCATCTCTGGGGTCCCAGGCTCAGTTTGGCTAAGTTCTGCAGGGCTCATTAGAAGAGATTTGGCTGCCAGGAAATTAATTGTTTTGACCACATCTTTTAATATTGTTAATTACAGTCTACAGAGAAAGTTGTATCCTGTTAGCAGGGATGAAATCTTCACATTTAGTCTTCTAATAGAATGCTGAGAAAACGCCGAAGCTGACCTTGGTAACCCGTTCCACTGGGACTGTACCCTTCTCTATCCAGAACCAGGATACTTGTCTACATAAAGTGCTTAATAAGCCATGAAATCAAACTGTCAAGGAAGGTAGTGTGGAAGATATAGAGCGCCGGAGGGCAATCAGGAGTCCCACCATTCTGGGCAGTCACTCACTCCCACTGAGTCTCAGTTTCCTTATCTGTAAAATGGGCTTCTAAAGTCCCTCTCAGTTCTAGACATCCTCCTATATCTACTTCAGCTTTCGCCTTCATCATTATTATACAATATGGTTTTGTTGCGGTTTGCCCTTTGTTCTCAGGGAGGATATCATGCTATGCAAGTGAATCACATTTAAGGGAGGGAGGGAAGGTGGCCCGCCTCACCTTCCCCCCCCAGAGCCCCCTGGGGCCAGTGGCCACACAGAGAGCAGAATGGGGGGGGGGGAGAAACGATCCTGGACGCCCTGGGAGACCTGAGCCTGCTGCAGCTTTACCAGCTCCCAGTGGAACTCTTCTTGATCAGTGCTTTTTGACTAATTAATAGAGAAGGAAACGTCCAACCGATTCTGTAGAATGAACTTATTACTTTACCGGAGTGGAATTTCCTTAGAGGGAATAGCTTGCACAATCACCATATGTAGAGAATGAATGACCCATAGATAAAGCAAAAATTGCAAGTAACAGACTTGTGCCTCGTTAAACATTTTAGACATTTTATATGGAAATCTTTCAAAAAGGACTGCTGGGGGGCACTATGAATAGTGCGCTGGCCCTGGACAGGACCCGAGTTCAAATTCTTCCATGACACTATATTAGTTGCTCTTTATCCGCTGCGCCCCCAAAGTATACTGTTGTAACAGTTCTCATTAGACACTTTACTAGCGAGCGGGCTCGGGCCTCCCCCCTTTTGCGCGTGGGACCAGCACCGGCTCACGACAGACATTTGCGTCGCTTTGGAAGGACCCGGGCTGCCTAAAGCTTCCTTCCCCTCTAGTCCCGCTCGCGTTTCCCGCGGCTCGCTTTCCGCCCGCAGACCCCGTCCCCGGCACCGCCTCCCTCGGATTGGCGGCGCCCTCCTCCGGCCTCCATTTTAAGGAGGTCTGGCGGGCCGCGCCCTCCGGCTCCTGGGCTGCTCGGGCCGCTTCCTTGGAAGGGCATGCGTTATTATTAGATGCTTATTATTAGGTTATAGCCTTCTTGGGGCCGGGACCATGACCTCCTCCTTTTATTGTATCCCTACGCTGGGGCTCCGAGACCCAAGCTTGGGGATTGGCTCTGGGCGTGTCCTCGGGTCAGTTTCAGTCACGTTTATCTTGAGCTCGGGGAGCGCTGGGACTGCAGAGAGCGGGGCTTTGTCAGTGTTTTCAGTGAGAATTCCGAGATATCAGTGTGAAATGCTGGGAAATGCCTATTACAACGCCTGCGTGTGAGCCACTATGTCCCCCTCGTTATTCGCGGTGGTTTAGGTTTCCCGGAATTCCTTGGAATTTACAAAGTTGTCACGTGACACGGCGAGCCTGGGCCCCGCTCCGGGTCTGGACTTGATTTTCGGCTGCTACATTAGTAGAACGGGGCTGGGCCCGGGCCTTCCCTGGACCTCTTTGAACCACTTTCCCACTGCCCCAAACTTCCTCCATTTCCTCCTCCCCCCGACTCAGAAGGGAAATTCCCCAGAGCCAGTCTCTGGGGACTGAGGGCGGGCCCGGGTGGGGGGAGGAGAGGGGAAGGGAAAGGGCGGGCAGAAGCTTGGGATTGGTGCTCGCGGGGCTCCGCTTCCTAATTCACCTGCCGAGCGCGCGCTATCGGAGGCGGGGCCCGGCCGGAAGGGGCGGAGCCCTCGGCAGTGGCGCGAAAACGCGCGCGAGCTCCGCCGCGACTTCCGTTTGGAACGTAGAGTATCCTTTTGTATACTCGGTGGTGGTCCTCGCGTTCCTTCCGCCTCTCCCTCCGCTTCTCCCGCTGGTGCTCGCCATGGCGCAGCGCCGAGTGACCGACTTCTTCTCTTTGCGCAAGGGCTCGCGGGCGGGAGCCGCGGCCCTCCGCGGCCCCCTGAAACTCCGCAGGAGCCCCACCAAGCCCCAGGGGGCCCTGGGCGCGGGGGCGCGCGCCCGCCTGCGGCTGGCGTCCCCGCGCACCCCGGTGCGGACCGCCGGCGCCCCGGCCGCCGCCCCCACGGGCACCCCGAGCGGCAGCGGCAGGAAGCGGAGCCGCCAGGCCTCGGACCCGGAGCAGGAAGGGGAAGCCCCCCCCGTGCGCCGTGCCGCCCGCAGGAGGCTGGTGCTGTCCGCCGACCCCGAACCCTCGGAGGGCACGGTGAGCGAGCCCCCGGGGGTCCTCAGAGCCGGGCTTTGTGGGCTCGGCCGGCTCAGCTCAGGGTCCCCTCTAGTGACTTAACATTGTCCGGCATACAGTAGGTGCTTAATACTTGCTTCTTGCTTGCTTGGCTCTAAGACGGCAACTAACAGCGCTGTGTTGCCGAGCCCAGTGAAGTCGCTCCCAGAGACCTTCGAGAATTTAAAGCCCCAGAAGCTTATTTTAAAGTTGGGGAGGAAGTTCCCGGGACCACCAGCTGGTGTTCAATGGCGGAGCCGGGAAGGGGCCGCGGGATTTGGCCTGGGCGGGAGCCCTAGGAGAGGCCAGCGCGAGGGGGGAGGGGCGCGGGAGCCCACCCTGGCCTGGGCATTCGAATTCTACCCCTTGTTTCCCAGCCGCCTCCCGGGGTCCTCCTCTCCAGGTTGAGGGGTGGGAGCCCACTTGTGGCCCTTATGATTCTTCCCAGTGTTAAAGTCTTAGGCTGCTCTAGAGAGGAAAGTTAGAGACCCCGTAGGGGCGGCCGCCCCCCCCCAGGACTGGGTGGAGATTCTCAGGTCCCCCGGACTCCTCGTGCACGCGGCCTCGGAGGGACCCCAGTGTCTGCTGTCCCGCGTTCTTTGATCTCTAATTTGAGTGAAAGATGGCCGCCTCCCGCTAGAGCTTGTTGCCCCTGGAGGTTTAATGAAGGGCCAGTGAGCCTTTGTTCGGGATCTTGCAGAACCGTTTCCCGCTTCCTAATTCCATTTTAGAACATTTAAGTGATTATCAGTGAAGCAAAACTAGAAATTTCCAGAAGTTGGCCCAAGACTCCTCTCCCAAGTTTAAATTAAAAATAAAATGGAAAAAAAAAAAAAAAAAAGACTCGTTTCCCTTCAGTACCCACCCATCCTCCGGGCAGCTGCCGTCTGCAGACACTCCTTGTGGGTATACAAAGGCTGCAGACACCAGCTCTCGGGAAGGGGGCACTGAAGTTGCACTTGCCACTTTGTGCACTTTGGCCCACGTTGCTGGGTATTCCCCAGCCTTGGTTTTCTCATCTGCAGAATGGGGGATACTAATCATCCTACAGGGTCATTGTAACCATGGGAATGAGATAATATTAGTTAGCTAAAATATAATTAATATTATATATATAAATGCAAAAAATGTAATTAATTATAACCTTATAAACTAAAAAGTGTTGTCTCAATGTGAGACACTCTAGTTTGTCCCATCATGCACTTGGTGTGATCCCTCAGGTCCCCCATCACTCCTTCGCTGATGCCTTAGGTTCTAGAGAAAGGGTTCCATAGATACTTCCCTCCAGAGCGACCTCGGCTCTGACCTGGCAGCCCGTCCCCTTAGGCAGGGGATGCTCAGCTGCCAGCGCTGGCTTTCATTTTTTGGTCTTCCCTACAGGTTTCTAGCTCATCCACTTCCCCTTCTTTGGAAAAGGAGGAAAAGACCGTTCCCCTCTCGCCAGCCTCAAAGCCCAGCTTGGAGTCCCCAAAGGCCACTGTGAGTACATCCCTGCAGAGCTCCTGGTAAAACCTGGTAACTTTGTAACCCTGTCTGTGCTGGCTGGGACCCTTGGGGAGAACCCGTCTGCGGAAGGGTGCGAGGCTCTCCATTTGCGGTCTACTCATAAGAGACTGGCCTTTCTCCCCTCCCTATGGCGGTAGAAGCGCGTGGCTTCCAATCCCCTTCTAAAACTGCCGTGTTTCACATGGAAAATGGGAGAAATGATGCCTCTGACGACCTGGGATAACACTTGGAAAAGCAGTGTGCTAGTTACAGAGTGCTCTGCCTGTGGGACGTATTACCCGTTATAATAATCCTCTCATAAAGAAGAAATGCCCCCCACTGGCTGTGGGTGAATCTGAGTTTTTCTGAGTTTGTCACTCTCCTCAGCCATGTCCGAGCTGCTCCATAAACCTGGGGTTCAGCTTCTCCCAGGGCTTAGGGAACATGGTGGTGGGCCGGCCCTCCCTTCTCACTCTCATACCTGCCACTCAGGAGCACTCAAAGCCAAATCTCACTGAGCTGAAGTCCCGGCTGCAGAAGGTTCGGGAGCTGACCCACAGAGCTGCACCCCTTACTTCCACCCCAAATGCCAATGTAAACCTCAAGAACCGACTCCAGCGAGCACGGGAGCTGGGGGCCCGGATCCAGGAGGCGACTTCTGCGAGTGAAAAGAAAAATGAAGAGTCGGGTCCCCAGAAGGTAGAACCACCCACAGCTGAACCATGGTGAGATGCTGGGAGGGAGGAAAGGGAGGGAGCTCCATGGACTAACCTACCCAGGAACTGAACCCCGCAATATTCTAACCCTCCTGGTGATAAAAAACAACTTCTGAGTCTTTGTTAGTCTACGAAGACACGTCCATGATAAGTGGACTTGGTACCCAATTGAACATTTCCACTTAGCATTCTTTAGAAACAAAAAACAGGATATACCCACAAGCCTTAGTGAAGTTTTAAACCATTAAAGATTTTTAATAGCTATTTTAATAATGTAATGAAAAAAATTTTTTTTAGTTTTCAAAGCTTTATTGGCTTTGCAAAATTAAGTGTTTATTTAAATTAAATTGAAATTAAATTTAAATGTGTTAATTTTGATAAATTTAGCTTACATTTTAAAATAATATTTTTATAAGCTATTAAAAGCTTTTATTAACATTTTAATTTTAATTCAGTTTAAATATATAAATATGTATGTACATGTAACGTATGTAAATGCATTTATAGGTAACATTCATATATAAAATATATTTATACCTAACAAAAACATTGAACAAATTTACTTTAAATTTTAATTAAACTACTTTAACAAGCTAGTAAAGCTTTAATGGTTTAGGATTGCATCAAGATTTTTAGGACAGCCTTTCTATTTATATCCTTACTCTTGGTCATCACCATAGCTCATATTTCACTACTAATAATATTCATGAGCATCTAGAGCACCCTGGAATTCGGAAAGCATTTCCTTGTCCATAACCCAGGGATGAAGGTTCAGAAGATTCTAGGTCCTTATGGGAACTACAGTTGCCTGTAAACTCCACAGCTAGCAGGACTTCTCTTGTTACTTAAAAGATTTTAATTAATTTTTTTTTTTTTTCTGGCTGAGGTAATTGGGGTTAAATGACTTGCCTAGAGTCACACAGCCAGGGAGTGTTAAGTGTCTGAGGCTAGAGTTCAACGTGGGTCCTTCTGATTCAGGGCCATGCTCTCTTCACTACACCATCTAGATGCCCTTGTTTTAAAAAAAAAAAAAAATTTTTTTTGCCTATATAAGTCTCAAAGGTTTTCTTTCCCCCCTTCATTTTGATAGTATATTATTCATCCAATTGCAAGTAAAGATGGTTTTAGCATCTGTTTTGTAAGATTTTAACTTCCACATTTTCCCCCCTCCTTTCCTCTACTTCTCCTCTCCCTAAGATAGCAAGAAATCTGATACAGGGTGTACTTGTACAATCAGTTTTTAATTAGGAACAAAAAATCAGACCAAAAACCAGAAGAAAGAAAAAAAAAATGAAAAATGAAAATACTATCCTTTGATCTACTTTCAGTCCCCATAGTTCTCTCTCCAGGTGCGGATGGCATTTTTCATTCCAACTCTGTCAGAAATGTCTTGGGTCGCTATATTGTTGAGAAGAGCCAAGTCTGTCACAGTTGGACATCTGGCAGTAGTGCTGTTACTGTGTCCAGTGTTCTCCTGGTTCACTCGGCGTCAAGAATCCAGACTTCTGACGTGGATATCTAACCCTGTTCTCTGCATTGTATGCAGTTAGAGCTGGGACTGTTGGTCTAGGGGTGAACAACCCCCCCCCCCCCTTTCCTTTTCTCTCTCCTCCCCGCTCTCTGTCTCCCTCTCTACCTCTCCTCCTCTCTCTCTCTGTCTCTCCTGTCTCTCTCTCAATATTTCCCTTTCTTGACCTGAGGGAACAACAACATTCTACATATCTATCTATTAATAATATTTTTCTTTTTTCTACCAATTACATGTAAAACAATTTTTAGCATTTAAAATTTCTTTTTCACATTCCAAATTCTGTTTTCTTCCTCCCTGAGACAGTAAGCAATCTGATAGAAGTGATCTGTGTGCAATTGTGTAAAACATCCCATGTTAGGTATATGATCCTTTTAAAACAAACACTGTTGATCACAACTGATAGGGGACCATTGGGGAGCCTGGGGCGTGTCTGGGAGGTGAGGCCCACGGTTCCTGGTGGGGGCCTGGATCTCTGGTCTCTGCTGCAGTCCCTGACTCAGCTTCCAGGCAGCCTGCAGGGGCGGGCAGGGGCACGGGCGGCTCCCCCTGAGCCTTCGCTGATCTCTGGTTTGCTTCTGCCCCAGCAGCTCTCAGGCTCCCGTTCAGGCTCCGGCTCCGGCTCTGGCTCCGGCTCCCGCCCCTGCCTATGAGCGGTTCCACACCCTCGCCCAGGCTGGCCCCCCGGGCCTCACGCTGCCCTACAAGTACAAGGTGCTGGCTGAGATGTTCCGCAGCATGGACACCGTGGTGGGCATGCTCTTCAATCGCTCTGAGACGGTGACCTTTGCCAAGGTTAAGCAGGGCGTCCAGGACATGATGCGCAAGTGAGTCTCAGGAGGGGTGCTGGGAGCCCTGCCTCCAGCCGGGGCTCTCTCCTTTTCTCTGGTCTCCCCTGAGGCAGCCTTCGTGCCATTATTTCACTCAGACCTGGGTCACTGGTTCCTAGTTGCGGCAGCAGCCTCCAATAAGGGGGAATCAACGCTTGTTGAGCACCTCCTATTTGCTGGGAGCCCGTCAACGCTTTGTAAACCTCGCCGCTATTTTCTCTCGAAATTGCTAGCATTGCTCTGGTCTTTTTAAGGTTCTGCCAAGGCATTCTGTATTAGTTTGATCTTCTCAACAACCTTGTGGGGTTGGTGCTGCTGTTCCTATTTCACAAATGGGGAAACGGGCAGACAGGTCATTTGGCTGCCTGGGATGGCCCAGGGCTTGGTGACAAAGGGCACACAGGGCCTGGGCCTCTCATTCACCAGTCCCCTGTGCTTGCCTTTGCCAGGAGGTTTGAAGAGCGAAACGTGGGGCAGATCAAGACCGTCTACCCAGCTTCCTATCGCTTCCGGCAGGAGCGGAACATCCCCACATTTAACGACAGCGTGAAGCGCTCAGATTACCAACTGACCATTGAGCCCCTGCTCGAGCAAGGTGGGTGAGCCTCTGGGGAAGGAGGTCATGGGGAGGCCGAGCTTTGGCCCTGCATCGCCGTGACCCCCTGCACAGTGTCCCCCAGCACGGCCTCAGTGTCTGTCACTGTTCTCCCAGAATGGGGAGTCCTTGGTGTGGAGTCAGTGCTCATAGTGGGCAGAGGCCTGAGTGCTAGGAGTTGGGGGGTAGGGACCTGGAGGTCATCAAGTAACAGGCCTGGCTTCTCTCCCCAGCGGAGGGTGGGGAGCGAGCGGCCCAGCTCTCGGCCTCCCGCCTCCTGCAGCGCCGGCACACTTTCAGCAGGAACTTGGTGAATCTGGTCAAGGAGCAGCACAAGGTAAGTGCAGAAGGCTGGGGTCCCCGGCAGACCCTCGATCTGGCCCTTGGCCAGTGGCTCTGCCCTTTGCCTTGGTGTCCTTCCTGACCAGTCCTTGTGGGGCCTTAGGATGACATGGGTTGTGACCCAAGGATACTTGGAGATGGGTCTGCCACAGAGGGAATGGGTGCACAAGGAGGCTTCCCCAGGGTCTGCAGGCGAGGGGGTCCTGGGGGTGGAGGCTGAGCAGAACAGTGTTTAATCCACAATCACTGGCTCCGGGGAGAGTGTTGAGCCCAGAGTTGGGACCAGGATGGCTCCAGAACAGTGACGTCAACCTCAAATGGAAATGGGGCCACTCACACCCCAAATTCTCGTGGGCCACACGCACAGGGACTTCATCCTAACATATAGTTTATCTGTGCTTTGGGACACTATTTTCATTCTGTAGATTTCCCGGGCATATTATAATCTGATCTAGAAGACAAGCGGTCTCTCTTCATGCCTTTGCTGCCCTTTCACTCCCCACCCTTCCTTTGGTAGATAATCAGCAAACTTCTCAGAGACGCAGCCAGAGCTGAGCTAGGCTTGGCACCCACAGTACCAGGTCCCTCACATTGATGCCCTGAAGATGGGCACCCCAGAGCTGAGAGGATCACCCCTTACCTGGCCCCTGCATTTCGGCACTTCGAATTGTATTTCTCACCATTGGGTTTGGGTTTGTGGGCAGCCACTTGTGTTGATTTTTTTAACCACTTTTCTGTGGTTAATATGCCTCTTAATATGACACTTGCATTTCCCCCCATCATTGTCCACTCTATCGTCACAAAGAATAGTGATGGCATTATATAGGGCCCTCCCTCACTAGCAGCAGTCTGAGTGCCCAATGGTGGGGAGACAGTTATAGGTAGTATATTGGTATGTGCTAGTGACAGTAAGTCTGACGAGGATGAGGGAGAACCCCAAGGACACTGGGAAAGGCCACTAGAGTCAAGTTAAAACCACGGGAGTCTAGAGTCAGTCTGGGGGGACCTACCATGGAGCTCTCTAGAGGCTGCCCCTGGGCTCTGGTGGATTCAATCACAAGGCAGGGGGGTGAAAGGGCATGGGAGTGGGGAGGGCCCCTTGGGGGTAGTCAGGTGCTGTGGTTGCCCCATCCCTGGCTGCAGCGCTTAGGTCTGTTTGCCATAAGCCTCTGCCTCCTTCAGGCTATCTCATTCGGTCCCACATAGATGGGCACCTGGCTAGAGCCCCTTTGGGAGGCTGGGCCAATCACCAGGCGCTGCTCTCACCTCTTCATTTCCTTTCAGATTTTCCTGGCTTCCCTGAACCCACCGCTGGTGGTACCTGAAGACCAGCTAACCAGGTGGCACCCCAAGTTTAATGTGGATGAGGTGCCGGACATTGTCCCCGCTGAGCTGCCGAAGCCGCCTCAGATGGACAAGATCACGACTGCGCGGGAGATGCTGGCCAGGGCTCGGACGATGCTGACACCGAAGGTGAGGGCTGCTGGTCTGGAGAGAAGTGACGTCTGGATTGGGGCGGGGGAGGTCATCTGAGCCATGTCCCAGAGATCCTGATAATTGTCTCTCTCTTCACTGCGGACCCAGATGGAAAGGGCTTTGGGCCAGTTGGCCTTGAAAACAGCCAGCCCTGGCAGCCCCCCCACACCAGGCTCGCCTGGCCTCAGTAGCCCCCTGAAACCAGCTTCACCATCCAGTTCCCCCGGGGCTCTGAAGGGCATCTCCCAGGCCTTGCTGGAGCGGGTGAGTAGGGAATGGGGGAACCAGTGGGAAGGACGGGGGCACCCCAGTGTCCTCCAGGGATAGTGTGGCTGACTGCTTGCCTCCTTCCCTCCCTTCCAAAGATCCGTGCCAAGGAAACCCAGAGACTGCAGGCCATGATGACACGCAAGCCTCAGCAGGAGGAGCGGCTGCTGATGCTGTCCAGGTTACCTGAGCTGGCACGCATCCTCCGGGGCGTCTTTGTGGCCGAGAAGAAGCCGGCCTTGACCATGGAGGTGGTCTGTGCCCGGATGATTAGCAGCTACTGCTCATCCATGACATCAGGTATGTAGGGCCCTGTGAAGGTCCCTAGAGTGGGGGAGGTAGTTGGGGCTGGGCTTGGCACAGCCTTTTAAAAACAGGATGGATCCCACTCTGGGCCAGAAGTGTATCCTGGAGAGCACCCCTGCCCTCCTCAGCATCTTCAGTTGCTTAGTGGTCTATTAGATTGAGCACCATGAGCACAGAGTGCCTGGCATCTAGTAGGTGCTTAATAAATGCTCACATTTGGACATTTGGGCTTTTGTGGGGCTGCCCCTAGAGGTTTATGAGACACTAGTCTTCAGAGGCTGTAACAGAGAAAGAAGGATTACCATGGGGGCCGAGAACACAGCTCTTCACATCTGTGCCCTCAGCTTCCTGGAATGCCCACAGTTTGTTCCACAGGCAGATTGATTGCCAGGCCTGGAGCCAGAAACTCAAATTCTTGAGTTCTGATCCAGCCTTAGATCCAGTTTCCCAGCTGTGTGACCCTGGCCCAGTCACTTTACCCTCTCTGCCTCAATCTCCCTTTCTGTAAAATGAGCTAGATTAAGAAAGGGCCAACTGGTTTGACCTAAGTGCTCGAGGCCCCAGCTTCTTCCCACTTAGGCAATTTACCTGGGAACATTTCTGCACCTAGGAGAAATTTGGAGTTGTCAGGGCAGAGACCGACAGGCTGGCTTGTCCCTTCCCTAAGGGCAGCTGTCCCAGAAGGGACAAATTGGCTCCAGGGACATCTGCTGGAAGGCAGGAGCTTTGGGTGAACCATTCATGCCCACTGTTTCTCCTCAGGGGAAATGGAGAAGCACCTGCAGTTCCTCTCAGAGCTGCTTCCCGACTGGCTCAGTCTCCACCAGATCCGGACAGACACCTACCTGAAGCTGGACAAGTCCATGGACCTGGCTCACATCTCAGAGAGGCTCACCAGGGTCACCCAGCAGGAAGAGCAGCTGTAATCCAGGCCCCGTGGGCAGATTGGGCTGGACTCTGAGCCTGGGCAAAGTAACTGAAGGGTCTGGGGAAGGTGATTTTGTGTGTGTGTGTGTGTGTAAAAGTGTGCGTTTGGGAAACAGGACTGGATAGGATGGACTTTTTACAAACACTAACTCCAGGAAGCGTGTGTTGTATCCCATTCTTTATGGGTGCAGGGGTGTGATGGTAGCCATTCTGCTCTGATCTCTGCAGCCTCCCTCCCCCCCTTAGGGTTTGCCAGGTGGAGGGAGCACACCCAATATGTAACCCACTGCAAAAGTGCCTCAGCACAGAACCCGTGTGCTATTGTTGGATCTTGTTTGTTGTGTTGGCATTAAACTTTTACAGTTTGTGGAATGCTGGCTTCTTGTGTCTGTGGATTCAGAAGGAAGGCGCCTGCCCAGCGTTTATTATTGATTTAGTCATCAAAAACAGACAGCACCAGAGGGGAATCTGAAGGGCACAGAGAAGGCTGCCCTGCGGATATTGGGGTCTCAGTCTCTAGTGGCCAGGGCACTCCGCTGCTGGCCCTCCTTGTGCAGCTGCCCTTCCAGGGGCCTTAGGGAAGCTTAGGTTGGGATAAAATGAGTAGCATAAAAAGAAGGGCTAGGAGTTGAGCCTGTAGTGGTCCCCCTGCAGAGAGCCCCAGGGTCTGCCAGGGTCGTGGACTGGTGCAGGCATAGCAGCTATGGCTTTTATGGTCACAAACATGGTCCTTCTCAGCCATAACTCTGAGGGGCATTGGTTAAGGTCCCTGGCTGTGCAGGTCAGAAGTCTACGCCCTCTCAAGTAAAGGGGAATTGATTGGCCTGGGAAATACTTAAGTTGAATTCTAAACCACAAAATCAACTTTTCATCCCTCCAATTTAAGGATCTAGAGTGAGCTCAACAGCCCTGGAGAAGGCACTGCCCAGGTGTGCCCTCCTCTGGGAGCTGGTTTCACTCTCCACAGGGGAAGGTGGGGGAGTCCAGTGAGGGATGGCCCACGGCTGAGACACTCTGTGGAGCATGCTGCATTCTTGGGGAGGGGGCGAGGGCCCCCCATGGAGGATGCTGGAGACAGCCCAGGGCTGAGGAAGTGCCTCTCCAGGAGGCTGGCTGGCTTATGGTACATTGTATAGCTGTGCAGTGGGAGGCACTTGGCTGTGCTGGTCTATGCCCAACTCTCCCAACAGGGATAGAAAGCCTGTCCGAATTCTTGCCAGTGGGGTCGGGGCTGGCAGCCTGGCCTCACTTGTACTGCAGCAGGGAGAAGAAGGGCATGGGCGCCAGCTTCTCTCTGCCCTTGAGGGACGTTAGCTCCAGTAGGGTCAGGCCCTCCAGCACATCAGCTTTGAGACTCTGCAGCAGCTTGCAGGCCGCCCCCATGGTACCTGTGGGGTGACAAGGGCAGGGGTCAGGAGGGCCCCTGAGGGCATGGTGTCCCCAAGGAGGGAATCCCCCCCACCTGTATCATTCCAAGACTTCCTGCCACTGGGGGGGGAGGGGGGCATGCACCTGGGATTTCACCAGGACTGGGACCTCCTGCCTTGAGCATGGGCCAAACCCAAAGAAATGGGGCCCACTGAACAATGAGGAGGGATGTGGCTGCATACGGGCTGAATTTTAAGTTGCCTCTGCATGCGGGTAAGCACCTCCCAGGACTTTTTAGTCTGGGTCTGGCCACTGACTGACTCGTCCAGAATTTCAGACAAGGGTGTGCCAGGGTGGAATTTGAACCTGGGTCTCCCTGGATTCTCCTGTCATTTGAAGAGGAGCTCCTTTAGGTTGGAGAGCTGAGTGTGTGCCAGGGCAGGCACCATGGGGATGAGGAAGGTCCCACAGGGGACCCTCAGAGCTCCAAGGCTGATGCCACCTGGACTGGCTCCAGAGCCAGAGGGAGACCAGAATGGGCAACACTTCCAGAGGGGGGGCTGGCATCTGCTTGGATCAGCAACCCCAGGGGTGGGCCAGCTTCTCAGGGCTTTCTGCCTCCCGACAGCCTCTGCAGCACCTCCCCTCTCTGGCACATCCCCTGTGGGTCCTCCACACAGTGAGGACACAGCTGTTTGCATGCTGAGACCCCCGTCAGCCTGGGAACCCTTAGCTCTGGTCTAGCACACTATTGGCCCCTTAGGGATGCCTGTGCAGAGATGGTGGCTGAGCCTTCTGTCCCCCCCCTCTGGGGCAGGCAGCTCATTGGCACAAGAGTGTGGATGCTGGGCCTGGGGTCAGGCAAGCCAGCTCCAGACCCAGCCTCACTTTACTTCCTGGCTGGGCCATTTGATCTCTCAGCCTGTTTCCTCATTTGCAAAATGGAACTATTAACAACAGCTCCTCTCTCAGAAGGTTGTTACAAAGCTAATGCAATGTGCCGCCTCCCCAAGACTACCCCCAGCGGCCCCACTTTCCTCCGGCCAGTTACCTCCGGTAGCCAGCAAGTCGTCCACAATCACCACCTTCTGGCCGGGCTCAATGGCGTCTTCCTGGACCTCTAATTCTGCCTGGAGAATGAAACTCTGGTCACTGGGGCACTGAGAGGGGGCCAGCCTAGCCCATGCCGCCACATGGGGTCACGATCCAGCCTCAGACCCCCGCCAGCTGCATGGCCCTGGTCACCTCACTGGCAATGGGGACGGCGCCTTCCTCCTGGGCTGGACAGGTCAATGAGCCACAAATGTTGTGCCAGTGTTGGTCATTACTGCTCTGGCTGGGACCGAGTCTGGCCCGCTGGGTCTCTGCTGCCATTCTGGGCCTGCTTCTGAAGGGCCTCAGCGGTGGTGGAGGGACAGAGGACTGCGGTCCTGGGACTCTCGGCTCTGGCCTCTTAAAACTTAACGCTGCCCTTGGCTTTTCCACAACATCCACTTCCAGATATTCCGAGTTTGGTTAACGCCCCCATCCCGTTACAACAGACTTGACCCTTTCCCTGTGGGACACTGAGCAGAGCTGGGGGCAGCTTGTCTTCGCCCCCCCAACTCAGGACCATACTTGGCGGCCCTTCCCTCCCTCTGGCCTCGGCTCCTGAGTCAGAATCAAACTGGCTGTTGCTGCTCCTGGAAATGTCATGCTCCCCCATGAGAATGCGAGCCACCCTTCCCTCCACCTATGGCCCAGGGAACTCCCCAAGCTTTATGGCCATGCTCCCTCTGCCCTCCTGCTGATGAGCCCTTTCTCTCCCCTTGGTCTGGGGCTATCCTTTTTGCTTGTGTGTATCCTCAGTGCTCAGCACCTAATAAATGTTCCTAGGGCTAGTTTGATGAACTGAAAGGTACTTCTGCAAAGAGCTGGGCCAGAAATTCCTGTCCAAAGGCCTCCCAAAGACCCGACTCTTACAGGCAGGTGACCTGCCTCTGGGCCCAGCTGCGATCTAAGAGCAGGATTTCTGACTGAATCCAGATTCCTTTCCCACATAGCATCTCCAATCTACTGAACCACCTCCGGGCAGTCCTGCTTGACTTACCTGGCCGTACTCCAGAGAGTAACTGGTGGATACCGTGGGCCCCGGAAGCTTCCCCCGCTTTCGAATGGGCACAAACCCAATTCCAAGCTTCTGGGCCAGAGGGGGACCGAACAGGAAACCCCGAGCATCCAAACCTGGGAGGGGGGAGAGAATCAGGGAGCTTTAAATGTTGAATAAAAAGGGGGGGGAGTTTCCCAACTGCTCCCCTTAAGAGACTGAGGCACCTGGGCGAAAGGTTTAGCAGCTTTCCCCTGCCTGGTGCCAAAGGTGGAGGTCACATCCACCAAGCTGGAAAATGACTTTCAAGGTTACAGAAAGATAAGGGTTAGAGTAAAAGGGAGGTTCAGCTCTCCTTCCATTCCCAATCATTAACAAGCACCAATCCATGGAGCAGCGGCTCAGTACAAGGAAAGCAGGGTGGGCCGGCCCCCAAGAGCCTGGGGACTCACCGTCTCTGCGATCCAGGAAGGAGAGTAACTGACAAAGTGCCTGCCCCTGGAGCCCGCAGGGACTTCCCAAGGCAGGCACACCAGGATAAGGAACAAGAGGGCCCGAGGCCAAAGGAAGGCTTCCTCATTCGGTGGTTCTCAGGGTGGCAGCGTCCATCCAGGGGTAGAGGACTGCTGTAAGTGCAGGGAATTGGGGGGGGTGGAGATGGAGCAAACAGAAGCAGGGGATCAGGACATCCCGCTGGAAGCAGAGCCCCAGTGCGCCGTGAAAGAAGCCAGGGACTCCAGGAGCACAGGGGAGAAGAGGGAAGAGCGGGGAGGCTCCTCTACAGAAGGAGGCAGTCCGAGGGAGACTGCAAGAGATGAGGGGCAGACAGGGAGAAAGAGCCATTAGGACCTGGCTACTGATTAGAGCCGGATGACTGGCAGGCTGCTGGTATCCTCAGACACACTGGGTTTGAAAAGTCTCTATGGCATCCCCATGGAGATGTCCAAGAAATAGCACCGACAGACACAAAGGTCAAGAGCTGTTTCCTAAACAATAGTCCACGGTCCTAAACAAGTGCTTAAAAACATTTTCAAGTTACCCATGAGTATATGATAATCATCAATAAGAAAAAATACAGATCAAGACATAGTTTCACAGAGGAAGGGGACAATCAGCAGGAGCAAGCAAAGGTGGTGAATGGTGGGTGACTGATGGGAGCGATCAAAGACGGAAGGTGGTGGGAAGGCAGGCACAGGATGGTGGTGGCGGCGGGAGCTGGTGCAACCCCCTAGAGACAAACCAGGATGGGAGTCTAACAGCGCTACTGCGCAGGAAGAAATGGCCTTTGCGAAGAATTCAGAGACTCGTATGAAGAAGTGTGGGCAAGTGCTGAGTGTAGAGCCCGGAGGACCCGAGTCTGTCTTCTGGCTTTGCTGAATACACGGTGGGGTCTCAGGTTCTTTGGGAAGTCTGTGCCTCCGTTTCTTCCCTTGTCCAGAAGAAAGCTGAACTAAGATCCCTACCCATGATCCTAAAAGATGCAGAGTGAAAAAAAAGCGAAACTAGGAGAATACTGACATACATAATGTGAACAAAAGGAACGACCTTGTTAAAATGTAAGGAATGGCTGAAAAAACCAAAAGTAATGTAAGTTCCCAGCTTACCCTACAAGCCTCCGTCTTCATTTATACCAAAGCGTATGTGTTTATGATTATGTACACAATAAAAATGAAATGTAATTAAAAAAATGTTAAAAGGAAGCCAAACCTTGAATAATCATCATAATCAATCTTGGTCTCAAAGAACAAAGAATGAAACATTCCTGCCTCTTGGCAAAGGAAGGGATTATGGGCCGGAATGTCCCACATAATTACTGCTTTTGGTCGTTTTTTTATTGTTTTTCTTTCTCTCTTTTTTGGTTGAGAGAGTTCCAAGGAGGGTATGGCCTTCCGCCGGAGGAGGGAAAGGGATACTAAATATCTGCAAACAAGCGGAAGGCAAACACGAAAGGCATCAATAAACCTGGTTTTTTAAATGTGAATGATGCATTCGCTTCTTGGTTGGTGGATCTAGGAAATTCCAAAACCCTTCTGGTGATCTGGCGCCCGGGGGAAAGCAGCAATTCCTCGCACCCCACCCCCTGCGCCAGGCCCTGCTGGGACCTGGAGGACCAGCCGGGCAGAGCTTCCCTCGGAACAGGAACAGGGGCCAACCTGCTGCTTTGCTTCTGTTCCTCAGCCTCACCCCTCCACATGATGGGCAGATCCAGGCTGAGGCTACGGGAACTTCTAACCATCGGGGCGAGGGAGCCGGCTCCACCCCTGCTGGGACTTCGGGCAATGACCAAAGTCTGGCTCTAGGTGGGGATCCCGGGGACAGGGGACGCTTTTCGGCCAAAGGCTGCCGTCAGTGGTCTGGGGACTAGGGGGCAAAAGACCCGGGTGGGGACGAGATGGGAGAATCGGAGCCAGTGCCCTCGCCGTGGGAGACTCAGGAGGCCAGGATGGCCCCGGCCGTGCTGACCCGCCGAGCTCTGCCTGGGCCCCCGGGAGGGGCAAGTCCTGAGCACAAGTGCGGGCCGAGGCTCACTAGCCGTCTGACCCTGGCAAGCCCCCCCCCCTTTTTTTCCCCTGAGCTGGGGCTAAGTGACTTGCCCAGGGTCACACAGCTAGGACGTGTGTAGTGTCTGAGACCACATTTGAACTCGGGTCCTCCTGACTTCAGGGCTGGTGCTCTCTCCACTGCGCCCCCTAGCTGCCCCTCTAGCAAGTCCTTTAACCTGTCTGCCTCAGTGTCTCCATCTGTAGAATGGGGCATGGAGAGAACATCTGGAAAGTGCTTTGCAAACCTGAAAGCACCAGAAGTGAGAAGTGTTATCACCTGAACCTTGATCCAAGCTATTTCTGGCTGGGTCTGAGCAATGCAAGGGGCTCAGCCCAGAATGGTGATTAACAAATGCTTCTCCTCCGTCCTTTGCTCTTGGAGAGGCCCTGACATCACGGGGGTGGGGCCACAGGGCACCCCCTTCTCCCCCCCTGCCACCGGCTCCAGACCCGGGAGACGGTCCTGGAGCCTTTTTAAGCCTCTCTAACCAAGGCACCCAAACCGTGGTTAAGGCTAGGGAGGAGGCAAAGAGAGGCCTCTCTTATTTAGTAAAAAGTCTGAGGGGGCCTCGGGGCTCTGCCAAAACAAACCCGGCCTGGGAGCCAAACACTGACCGCGAGGGGCGCCCAGCAATACACCGGCACTGAGGGCAGAGCCGCTTCTTGCCCATCCCCCCAGGGCTGTCTCCAGGCCCGGGCAGCCGGGTGCTCCCTCTGGGGCTCAGAGCCCGGCGCAGGGCCTGAGGGGGCTTCTCCCCACCCTTCTTCCTTCTGGGGGGGGCAGGGCCGGCCTCGCTTTCATGGGCCACTCACCTGCAATATAATCAATCTTTGTCCGGTGCTTTTCCCTCAGGTGATCAGCCAGAAGCTCAATGGAGGCCTTGAAGGCGTCCGGGTCCTTCAGTAAAGGGCTGATGTCCCTGCGAGGGAAGGAACGGGTATCAGAACCGAGGCTCCAAGAAGGGGGGAGGGGCCGCCCCTCCTCCTCCTGACCCCCCGGGGGGCGGGCAGGGCAGAGGGGCCGCTCCTCCGTACCCTGGCTCGGGGGCACAGGCCTCCTTGGGGTCCGGGTGCTGTCTCCCTGGGGGAGGGGAGCGGGTGCACGTGCAGAGGCCCTCCGGCAGCACCCCCGTGCCCGCCCCGGGGCTGCAGGAGGGGGTCACTGAAGGCGGCACCCAAGGTCCAAGTGGAGGCCTTCCAGGAGGAGGAGGACCCCGGGGGGGGCTCCAGGAGGAGGGGGGCGAAGGAGCGGAGGGGGGGGGAGGGGGAAGGAAAGGGTCTCGGGAGCCAGGGCTGCCGCAGGGTTTGCGGGGCGGGGGAGGGGAGGTGGTCGCGGTCGCTCCGGGACAGCCGCGGCCGGGAGCCCCTCCCTCCCCCCAGCGCGGACGGGCCGTGGAGGATCGCTCAGGCTCCCCAGTCCCGGGCCCTGGGTTCCAGTCCGGCCCGGCCGGGTTACAACCTAAAGGCCCCAAAGCCCGTGACGCCCCCCCCCCAATTGTCTCCGCTTCGTAACCTTAAAACCTGTGAAATCAGCCAAGGGCTGGAGGCCCGAGGGGGGAGGGGCTGGGAGGCGAGGTCCTGGGTTCGAATCCCCAGTGCGCAGCTCCCGAGAGGCCGGGGCTCGCGGCGGTGTCTCCCCCCAGCCCGGATCCCCGCCCCGACCCTCACCGGAACAGGATGCCGGGCTTGGGGAAGTCGGGGAAGCTCCGGACCCGCCGGGCCACGAGCTGCAACTGGGACTCTGCCATGCCTGCTCCTCGCGGAGGCGCGCACTGCGCAGGCGCGGGAAGGGGCGGGGAAAGAGAAGAGGCCACGCCCTCGCTGGGCTCGAGGACGTGCCCCTTGGAGGAGGGAGGGCCGAAGTCTGCCCTTGACCGCTAGGGGGCGCTGTGGCCTACCGCCGAGCTCCCCGAGCCAGCCCGGGCTCACCAGCTGTAGAATGGGGCGTAAGGACAGGACCGATCAATAAAAATAATCTTATTTATTACAAAGCGCCTACTGTTTACCATGTGCTTTAATAACAGCTAGCAATCATATAGAATTTATACAGCACCTAGTATGTTCCAGGCACTATGATAATATTAATAGCCAACATTTACATATCAGCTACTGTATGCCAGAAACCACAATATTAATAACTAGCATTTACATGACACCTACTGTATGCCAGAAACTATAATATTAATAACTAGCATTTATATACCACCTACTGTATGCCAGAAATGATAATATTAATAACTAGCATTTACATGGCACCTACTGTATGCCAGAAACTATAATATTAATAACTAGCATTTATATACCACCTACTGTATGCCAGAAACTATAATATTAATAACTAGCACTTATATACCACCTACTGTATGCCAGAAATGATAATATTAATAACTAGCATTTACATGACACCTACTGTATGCCAGATATGATAATATTAATAACTAGCATTTACATGGCATCTACTGTATGCCAGAAACCACAATATTAATAACTAGCATTTACATGACACCTACTGTATGCCAGAAACTATAATATTAATAACTAGCATTTATATACCACCTACTGTATGCCAGAAATGATAATATTAATAACTAGCATTTACATGGCACCTACTGTATGCCAGAAACTATATTAATAACTAGCATTTATATACCACCTACTGTATGCCAGAAACTATAATATTAATAACTAGCACTTATATACCACCTACTGTATGCCAGAAATGATAATATTAATAACTAGCATTTACATGACACCTACTGTATGCCAGATATGATAATATTAATAACTAGCATTTACATGGCATCTACTGTATGCCAGAAACCACAATATTAATAACTAGCATTTACATGAGACCTACTGTATGCCAAAAACTATAATATTAATAGCCAACATTTACATATCAGCTACTGTATGCCAGAAACCACAATATTAATAACTAGCATTTACATGACACCTACTGTATGCCAGAAACTATAATATTAATAACTAGCATTTATATACCACCTACTGTATGCCAGAAATGATAATATTAATAACTAGCATTTACATGGCACCTACTGTATGCCAGAAACTATAATATTAATAACTAGCATTTATATACTACCTACTGTATACCAGAAACTATAATATTAATAACTAGCACTTATATACCACCTACTGTATGCCAGAAATGATAATATTAATAACTAGCATTTATATGACACCTACTGTATGCCAGATATGATAATATTAATAACTAGCATTTACATGGCATCTACTGTATGCCAGAAACCACAATATTAATAACTAGCATTTACATGACACCTACTGTATGCCAGAAATGATATTAATAACTAGCATTTACATGGCACCTACTGTATGCCAGATGCTTTCATAATCATAACAGTGCACATTAATATAAAGCCTTGCTACATTCCAAGAGCTTTACTAACAATAACTAGCACTTACACAGTCCCTGCTTTGTGACAAGCACTTTAACCACAATATCTAGCATTTATAGAACACCTACTATGTGCCAGGCACTTTAATGATGAAGACAGTAACTAACATTTATGTCCCGTGTACATGAAGCACTGGGAATTGTACCATTGTCACTTCACTTGATCCTCACACGTTATTCTCCCCATTTTGTAGTTGAGGAAACTGAGGCAGATGGAAGTGGATTGACTTGCCCAGCATCCCTGAACTAATGATGGTCCGAGGCCCCTAGCTAACTCATTTGCTAACTCATTTTAGAAAACCGTGCTCTGCACACCATGTAAATGGCAGCGGTTATTACTACAGGAGACATGCAACAAGAGCTTGTGGAAGTGGACTGCTGGGCCCAGCCTCAATCTCTGCTTTACAGAAAGGGAGCGGAGGCCCCCGGCCCAAGGGCACACAGCTGAGGCGAGAAGGGCGGCCCCGAGTCCTTCCTGCTAAGTTGTGGTGACTGTTCTTCAGCAAGGACAAACGTTCACCTGGACAATGATGGGGCAACACGGACTGGTCCTTCTCCTCCGGGCCCAGCAGGGACACGGACAGAAAGAGCTTTCTCATGGCTCCCGGCGGCGAGGACCACGAAAAGCCTCTTGGAAGAGGGGAGATCTGGAGGCTGGCACAAATGGGCAAAAGGGCATCCCGGCCGAGAGGAAAGGAGCAAAGGTGAGCCGGGCAGCACAGAGTGTGCCTAGGAGAGCGGACTTTGTGCGGGGCACCGAGTACCTAGTAGGAGATAAGGCTACGTGGGGGATGTGGGCCCGACAGGCTTCCCCAGAGGTTTAATTCTTTCTGTTCCAGGCTGGCAACCTTATTTTCTTTGATTCAATCATTTATTTTTCTTTTTTGGTAAGTAGTATTCTATTTTTCCCAATATATTTCCCAATAAAGATCATTTTCAGCACTCATTTTCTATGAGTTTGAGTTTCAATTGTTTTCCTCCCCCTCCCATGTCTCCTCCCTCAAATGACAAGCAATCATGATTTCTGTTGCTTTCGTCACTGATATAGTCAATTATTCTAATAGTTTTCCTAATATTGAACCAATCTCGCCTTCCAGGTACAAATCCTACCTGGTCATAGTGTCTTATCCTTGTGATAAGTTGCTGTAATCTCTTCGTTAATATTTTATTTAAAATTTTTGCATCATTATTCATTAAGGAGATTGGTCTATAATTTTCTTTCTCTGTTTTGGCTCTTCCTGATTTAGGTACCGGCACCATATTTGCATCATAATATTAATTTGGTAGAATACTTCCTTTTATTATTTTTCCAAATAGTTTATAGAGTATTGGAATAAATTAGTAGAATTCATTTTTTTTTTTAGGGAGTTCATTGATGGCTTTGTTCTAAAATGAGATTATTCAATTGGAAAACTATCAATTGCCCATGGGTAGGCTGAGCTAATATAATAAAAATGAAAATTCTACCTAAATTAATCTATTTATTCAGTGTCATACTAATCAAACTGCCAAAAAATTACTTTATAGAGCTAGGGGAAAAAATAAATTGATCTGGAAGAACAAAAGGTCAAGAATTTCAAGGGAATTATGGAAAAAATGCAAAAGAAGGTGGGCCTAGCCATTCTGGAATTAAAACTATATCATAAAGTAGCAGTCATCAAAACCATGTGGTTTTGCTAAGTGGATCAGTGGAATAGGTTAGTTATACAAGATAGAATAGTCTATGACTATAGTAATCTATGGTTTGATAAATACAAAGACTCCAGCTTTTGGGATTAGAATCGACTAGTTGACAAAACTTGTTGGGAAAATTGGAAAATAGTACGTCAAAAACTAGGCATAGACAAACAACTCCCACCATGGACAAGTTAAGATCAAAAGGATAATACTCTAAACAAACTGCTTGGAATCCTGTGGATAAGTTCACTTACCTTGGAAGTATACTTTCCAGGGATATACATATTGTTAATGAGTTTGATACATGCATAAGCAAATTAGGAGAGTAAGGGATAGTCTAATGCCAGATCTTTGGAAAAGAGAAAATTCTATGGCCAAAAAAAGAACTAGAAAATATTATGAAATGCAAAATATATCATTTTGATTACATTAATTTTTAAAATTATAGCTTTTTATTTACAAAGCATATGCATGGGTAATTTTTCAACATTGACTCTTGTAAAACCTTCTGTTTCAAATTTTCCCCTCCTTCCCTTTATTCCCTCCCCTAGATGGCAGGTAGTTCAATACATGTTAGATATGTTAAAACATATGTTACATCCAATACATGTATACATATTTATACAGTTATCTTGCTGCACAAGAAAAATCAGATCAAGGTGGAAGAAAAAAAAAACAGAGAAAGAAAACAAAATGCAAGCAAACAACAACAGAGAGAATAAGAATGCTATGTTCCCACAGTTCTCTCTCTGGGTATAGATGGCTCTTTTCATCACTAAATATTTAGAACTGATTTGATTCATCTCATTGTTGAAAATGGCCACGACCATCAGAATTGATCATCATATAATATTGTTGTAGAAGTATACAACGATCTCCTGGTCCTGTCATTTCACTCAGCATCAGTTCATGTAGGTCTCTCCAGGCCTTTCTGAAATCATCCTGTTGGTCATTTCTTATAGAACAATAATATTCCATAACATTCATATACCACAATTTATTCAGCCATTCTCCAGTTGATGGGCATCCACTTAGTTTCCAGTTTCTGGCCACCACAAAGAGGGCTGCCACAAACATTCTTGCACATACAGATCCCTTTCCCTTCTCTAGTAGTTCTTTGGGATATAAGCCCAGTAGTAGCACTGCTGGATCAAAGGGTATGCACAGTTTGATAACTTTTTGAGCATAGTTCCAAATTGCTCTCCCAAATGATTGGATCTGTTTGCACTTGCACCAATAATGTATCAGTGTACGAATTTCCCCAATCCCCTCCTTTTGATTACATTTAATTTAAAAGTTTTTGCACAAACAAGATCAATGCAGCCAAGATTAGAAGGAAAGCAGAAATCTGGGAAATGATTTTTACAGTCAGTGTTTCTAATAAAGGCCTCATTTCTAAAATAAATAAAGAACTGGATCAAATTTATAAGAATAATTCCTCAATTGATAGGATCAAAAGATATGAAGAGACAATCTTTAGATGAAGAAATTAAGGCCATGTGAAAAATATGAAACAATACATCACTATTAGAAAAATACAAATTAAGATAACTCAGAAACATCACTTCACACCTATCAAATTGATTTTAATGATAGGAAAAGATGATGATCAATATTGGAGGGGATAGGAGAAAATTGGGACCCTAATGTATTGTTGGTGGAGTTGTGAACTGATCCAACCATTCTGGAGAAAAATTTGGAACTATGCCCAAAGGGCTATAAAACTGTGCATACTCTCACTATTGGATCTGCATCCTAAAGAGATCAGAAACTAAGGAAAAGAACCCAGAAGTGCAAAAATGTTTGTTGTAGCTCTTTTTGTAGGAGCAAGGAATTGGAAATTGAGTGGATGCCCATCAATTGGGAAATGGCCTAGCAAGTTATGATACACGAATGTAATACAATATTATTATTCTATAAGAAATGATGAGAAGGATGATTTCAGAAAAGCCTGGAAAGACTTACATGAACTGATGTTGAATGGAGTGAGTAGAATCAGAAGAACATTATACACAGTAACAGCTTCATGTGATGATCAGCTATGATAGACTTAGCTCTTTTTAGCAGTGTAATGATCCAAGACAATTCCAACAGAGTTGGGATGGAAAATACCATCTGTATCCAGAAAGAGAACTATAGAGACTGAATGCAGATTGAACCATAATATTTTCACTTTTTTTTGTTTGTCTGCTTTATCTTTCTTGTGTTTTTTCCCCCTTTTGGTCTGATTTTTCTTGCACAACATGACAAATATGGAAATATGTTTTAAAAATTGTATATGTATAAAACATCAGACTGCTTGCTATCTTGAAGAAGGGGAAGGAGAGAAAAACATAGAATATAAAATCTTACAAAAATAAATGTTGAAAACCATTTTTATATGTATTTGAAAAAATAAAATGCTAATAAGAAATAAAATGAAGTTATTTCAATAATTTATTTCTTCTTTTAATCTGGGCAATTTATTTTTTGTAAATATCCATCCATTACACTTAGACTGTCAGATTGGCATACAGCTGAGCAAAATATCTCCAAATTATTGTTTAATTTCCTCTTCATTGGTGGTAAATTCACCCTTTTCATTTTTGATTCTGGTAATTTGGTTTTCTTCTTTTTAAAAATCAAATTAATCGAAGGTTTGCTTATTTTATTATTTTTTTTCTCTCCTAAAAACAGCTCTTAATACTATTTATTAGTTCAATAGTTTTCTTACTTTCAATTTTATAAATCTTAGATTTTCAGAATTTCTAATTTGGTATTTAATTGGGGCTTTACATTTGTTCTTTTTCTAGCTTTTTAAATTGTATGCCCAATTCATTGATTTTTCTCTTTCTCTATTATAGTCAGGTAAATATTTAGAGAGATAAAATTTCTCGTAAGTACCTGCTTTGGTTGCATCACATAAATTTTGATATATTGTCTCTTTGTTGTCATCTTTGATGAAATTATTGTTTCTATGATTTGTTGTTTGAGCCACTCAATTCTTGGGATTTGATTAAGTTTCCAAACAATTTTTAATCTATCTTTCCATGGCCTTTTATTACAAGCAATTTTTATTACATCATGATCTGAAAGGAATGCATTTAATATTTCTAACTTTCTGCATTTGATTGTGAGGCTGTGTAGGTGCTATGTACTACTGAAAAAAAGATTTATTTCTTTGTCTCCCCAGTCAATTTTATCCAGAAGTCTATTATATCTAACTTTTAAAAAATTCTATTCACCTCCTTAACTTCTTTTTTGTTTTGTGATTAGATTTATCTAATTCTGAGAGGTAAAAGTTGAGGTGCCCCATAGTATAATTTTGTTACTTTTTTCCTATACCTCATTTAATTTCTCCAAGAATATGGATGCTATACCACTGGGTGCATATATGTTTAGTAACAAAATTACTTCATTGTTATGATACTTTTTAGTACAATGTAGTTTCCTTTCTTGTCTCTTTTAATCAGATTTTTGCTTTTGCCTTGTCTGAGATCAGGTTTGCTATTCCTGGTTTTTTTTTAACTTCAGCTGATGCATGATATATTTTTCTCCAGTCTTTTAACTTTACTCTAACAACATATTTTAGGATTCTGTTTTTTAATCTACTTTATTATTCACTTTAATTTGATGGGAAAGTTCATTCCATTTACATTCACAGTTATGACTACTAACTGGATCTCTCTCCATCCTATTATCCCCATTTATACTTTTCTCTACCCTTTCATTCTATTCTTCCTCACCTGTGTTTTGCTTCTGATTACCACCTCCTAATCTATCTTCCATTCTATTAGCCCCTCTCCCCTCAGAGATTTTCACTGCAACTGTCTCTCCATTTCTTTATGTCATTATTGTCCTTTCACACAACATGATCTATTCTACTGATCAAAATTAGATCCCCAGCAGTCACTAACAGGTGGCTCTTGTAGCACTGAGGGGAACTGGGGAGAGGTCAGGTAACTTCCTTGTTCCACTTCAAACATTTATTAATCACCTACTGTGTTACTATTGGTGTGATACTGGGCAAATCACTAAATCTGTCCTGGCATCCATTTCCTCAACTATAAAATGAGGGGAGGGGGTGAATTAGATGGCTTCTGAGGTGCCTCCCAACCCAAAATAGGGTCCTATGCTATCATAGATCAAAATAAAAAATCAAATGATTCCTTTGGTTCAAGGAGTTGGAGGGACTGAAGAGGGGAGGAATCATGTATGTGGAGAATTATATTCAAAGTAACTGTTGGAAAAAAAAAAAGTATTAAAGATAAGAAGGAGTGGAGGGATCTGAGCAGAAGTTTGAAGGAAACTGGATTCTAAGAGGTAGAGTTATGGAGAAGGGGAAAGGGGAAGGAATGACCTGCACAAAGACATGCAGTCAGATGACATGTCCAGGTTTGCTAGAGGCTGGATTTCCTGGAACATAAGAGTTCACAAAGGGAAATAATGGGAGCCAAACTGTAGAGGGCTTTAAAAGCTCAGTTAATGGTACTCTCTGAAATCCATGTTCTATTGTTAACTGCCCTTCACATTAGGGAAAGGGGGAAGTAAAGAGGGAGGAAGAAAAATTTGGGACACAAGTTTTGCGAGGGTGAATGTGAAAACTATCTTTGTATGTGTTTTGAAAAATAAAAAGTCATTATAAAAAACCCAATAATCTATAATGTTGAGTTAGAAGGGGCTGTAGAATTCACCATCAAATGTCACACCCAGAAAAGTAAGCCTGCAAAACCTCCCAGTGTTAATTAAATGTATTTGGGAACTGGTTAACAAAATAAATAAAAATGCAACACAGTACAGATCATGTCAATTTATGGTTTTCTAAATTAAGATGGAATCCTTTTCCATTTGAATTTGAAAGCACTGATTTCATCCAACATTATTTTCAGTTGAAAAAATGAGACCCAGGGAATCTAAATGAATGCCCAAGGACAGCAGGGAATAACTGACAGAACTGAGATGAGAGCTGGGTCTCATGACCAAGTTCTGGGCTTTGAGGTGATGGAGATAAAAAGAGGTGTGTGTGTGTGTGTGTGTGTGTGTGTGTGTGTGTATGTTGTGTGTGTACAGGCGTGCATGTATGTGTGAATGTGTACGTATGCAAATACCTGTGTTCTCTCATTTGGGGAAGGACTATGATCAGAGCATCTTTAACGTATGAAGGAAAAAAACTAGGGAAGAAAAAGGGCCCTAATTCACAGTTTGCTACTCCCTTCCAATTCCTTTTCCCCTCAATTGACTGCCCCCTTCCTCTCATCTCCCCTCATCTTCTCCTGACTTTCTGGTTCCCCTAGTCCTTCTTTCTTGCTTGGGCCCTCCCTGGGCCATGCTAGTTCCCTTCTCCCGATTGTGACTTCCTCTCAGGGAGTCTCCATTTGAGGAGGGAACAGGCTGGTCAAACTTTATTCTCTTCCTGGCTGTGGCTGTGATTTTCAGGATTTGGACGCCAGCGTCCCTCAGTAGGTACCTGTCTCCCCTTCCCATTCCCCCTTCTCCATTCCCTTTTATGTTGTTTTCCTCCAATAAACGTAAGCTTCTTGAGTGAAGGGACTGTCTTTCTTGTTGCTTGTATTTATATCCCCAGGACCCAGTGCCTGGCACATAGTGTTTAATAAATGTTCACTGTCTTGTGGTTAACCCCCAACCTTCAAATCTGATGAAGAAAAAACACAATTAAGCAGAAGTGGCTGTTTCCTTGGAATTGTTTATTTTACATCCTGAACAGAAAATTAATTTTGTTAGACAAACACTATTTTTAATCCAAAATTTATTTTATAATCCTTAATACCAAATCACTCTTAAAAGCAGCATTATCAATATTTAAAATTAGAATTAGAATCTCTGGAATTATATTAATTAGAATCTTTGGAATTATAGACAAATAAATAGTGGGCATTTCTCCAGCAGAATGGGAAAGAAATTGAGCAAGAGATGTCCATGGAGGCAGAAACAATAAGATTTGGCAATGAGCCGGCTGAGTGGGAGGCTAGTGGTACCCTCAATAGTGACAGGAAAGTTCAGGAAAAGAGGATGATTTGTGGGGGAAAGATAATGACTTTTGTTTTGAACCAGATGAATTTGGAATGCGTACAGAACATCCAATTTGAGTTACCTACTGTAGGAAAGGATCTCGGGAGATAGAGGTTAGGGCTGGAAGTGGAGATCTGTAAATCATTTGCCCAGCGGTAAGTGAGCCCATGGGAGCTGCAGGTATGATGCCAATGAAATGCAGCAAAGGAGATTGAGGAAAAAGTAGGACAGAGCAAAAGCTAGGGAGTCCTCCCCACCTCAGGGCCAGGAAGATCCTGGAGCCAGAACATACCCCCACACCCAGTAAAGAGCTCCAGGTCTTTGATGGAAGGAGAAGGGTGTGGTTCTACCCTTCCTAAAATCTGTCACACATTGAGGGCCCAGTCTGTGATTTCCCCTCCTGCTGCTCCAGAGCAGAGGGCAAAGCTTGCTCTAAAGGGCCCCAGATCCCAGGTATGGCTCGTGTTAGATTTCACGCTTGTCAGGGATGTAGAGGGCATCTGGCAATGTCTGTGGAAACCTGGGATTCCCGCTTCCCATCTCCCCCCAGTCCAATCTCTGGTGGGTCTCTGAATCAGAGCTGTATCACCAAATCAGAGCCATCCCTTTTTTTTTTTTTTTTGAGGGGGGGGAATGGTACATTTATCTGTCTTGGGATAGAGATGAGGAACATGGCTCCCATTTCTTGTTCCTCAAGGTCACTGCAAGGACAGGAAAAACCACCTGCTGCTCCCTCTGACCTCTCACTTTGGGGAAGAAAAGGAACTGAAGCTCCACGCCCTGGTTCCTCTTCCTGTTCTGTCCTAAGCTGAGGCAGCCTTCTAGAATCTCAGGCCGGCCCTCTGGCTCCAGAATGGTCTCCGGTTTAATGCCATACTCTGGGGATGGAATAAGGTACTCTCCCCTCCCCTCTGAACTCCTCCTAGAGACAACAGGGGGATCAATGGAGGTGAAATTCCTGATTCTCCCAGAAGACAGTGCAGAAAACCATCTTCTAGCTAGCTCCACTTTTCAATAGTCTGTTTTTTGGGGAATGGGCCATCTCCCCAGTCCCCTTTCTACTCTCTGTGGGCTGAGATCAGTAATAGCTGAACATCCTCTCTAAGTTCCACCCCCACCCAGCCCTGCTCTAGACTTCCTTCTTCACACACAATATCTGTCCCTTAAACCATCTGTGGACCATGCTGATGGGGAGAGTGGCCCAAGAGGAAACTAGGAAGCCTCGGGGCAGGGCAGGATGTGTTGGGTTGGATGGCAAAGGATGGATCTTTGCAATACCCCGGGTTCCTTCCTCTCTCATTAGTAACTGAAACTCCAGTTTGGCAGCTGCACTGTTAATACTGGGACTGAAATACGAGGGCCAAAAAAGCTAGAGCTTGGTGTGTACACACACACACACACACACACACACACATACACACACACGCGCGCGCACGCCCGCGCACACAAAGAGGCTGTCTGAACTCAGGTTCCAGGCTCTAGAGAAAGCTTGTCAAGGAGGTTAATTAGAACCACTGGGGATAATACCACCTATTCTTTCACAGTAACAATGTGAAGATCAACGGAATACACCTGTCAGAAAGCATTTGGAGGTTTTAAGAGGAAATGAAAACAGAAATACAGGGAGGGTATTCACTTTTTCTCCTTATCTGTTGCCAATCAGTGACTCTGTGGTTGATATGAGGGGTGGTCCCTTGGAAGCGGGTTTTAGGACAAGTTCAAGGATATTCCCCTGTTTTCAGATGCTGGTCTTTATGAAACATGATTCTTAACAGGGACAGAAGACAACTCCAAGTTTCTTTCTCCAGGGAGGTCATTCCTCTGGGCCACAATCATTCGCTCCCTAAAAAAATGTCGCACAGGAATTGAGCACTGAGCAACAGCTTGCAAAGACAGGCATGTGCTCTGGTTTCTCATCAGGGAGCTGATGAAAATCACTGCTGGAACTAAGGGATGTGACAACTCATCTTTCCACACTTTTGGTTCTTGCCTCCATGATGAGCCCCACCAGGGCAGATGTGCTTCCCTCTCCTGCCCCGTGGACTTCTCGGATCCACAGGTGGCTAATGGGGCCAAAAGCACTTCTCAGGTTTGGACTCTGGTGCAGTCAAGCACCTCCCCAACTTCTCACAACCTGGGGGAGCCCAGTTCTGACAAACAAAAACAGAAAAGAAGATGATGAGATTACTTTGGATCTACTCCATGATTCACTGGCACGGAGGACCAGCATTTTTTTTTTTTTTTTGAAGTCAGCAGAAGCTGGTGACTCAGCACTGAGATCCCCCATCTTTGGCTCTGATGGGGTAGGATGGGTTCATGACATCCCAATAGAGCTGGCAGGGGCAGCAAGGATGAGGAAATGATTGGGGTCAGGTCAATGAATGAAAAGCCAGCCAACCAGCTGGTATTGTGTTAGGTGCTGGCAAGGACCCATAACAAGATTGACAAGGCAAGGCCGACATGACTTTTCCCCAAGTACATCCCTGGCTCTGCTGCCATCTTCTGTGAATTCCATGGAATTTCTGTGAGAGCTCAGCTTTCTTCCAAAGCCTTTTAAAAAATATCCTGTAGGAATAATCTCAATAAATCCCAACAAAAGAACTAGCCAAGATGCATAATGTATTGTAATAAGGTCTCTTATTAAGTTGAAACATAGTAAGTTAAAAAAATTCAGTTAATAAAATCTTGTAAAATTAGTACTGCTATTCAGTTGCTCTTCTGAATTGAAAAAAACTAATTAAGGAGACTGAAATAAGTTATTGTAATTTTCAGCAAATTTTTGTATATTCATTAACAAATATTATCTTCTACCACTGTTCAAATTGATTTCTTCTTCCATTTACAGTATTTTTCCAATGGAAACAAAAGTAAACTGACCTTAGTTGTAACCCTTCCATAAAAGGGCAGGCCGCTTTCACCTCCCACCTTTAGTCCTAGAAATTATTTATTGTCTATTCTGAAAACAACGGTCCCGAATGATGCTCAATTCTACAAAGATTCATTTCTGCTAAAACGGAGCCAAGTCCAGGTTCACTATATCTGTTCCTCTGCTGATTGGCCACTCATCATTTCCTAAGCACCTACTAATTCAATCCAAGCAGCATCTATTAAGTGCCTGTTGGGTTCCTGGTGGTAGTGGAAGTCCAAAGATAAATAAGACAAAGACCTTGTCCTAAAGAAACTTATATACAATCAAACATCTGCCAAACTTCTAGATTAAGTTCTAGATCATAATATAGCAAATTCTTCTGTTAAACTGAAACTTGATGGGCTAAACAATGGAGATTTTAAAAAATATTTAGAAGCTAGACCACACTGTCGATAGATGGCGAGCCCTGGAGATAGGAAGGCCTGAGATACTGTTTGTGAACCTGGGCAAGACACTTCTGAACCTCAGCTTGCTCCTGTGTACAGTTTGGCTAACAATGGCTTCTACCCTCCCGGAGGGTTATGAGGAGCAGCTGAGATAATATGTGTAAAGTGCTTGCAATTATGATTGTGGATATATTTAAACACGATAAAGCTAGGGATAGAGATGAGATCCGTGATTTCACTGGTACAATGAGCTCCCAGATGAGAAAACTCCCTCTTCCAATGCAGGTCAGCACCTGTTCTGTTACGTAAGCTCAGAGAGCTGCCGAGAGCACTGTCGCGTTAAATACGTGCTCAGGGTCACAGAGGCAGCATGGGTCAGAGGCCAGATTTGAACCAGTCTTTCTGGCTCTGAGACTGGCTCTCTTATCTATGGCACATACTGACTTCCAGAGAGAAAACCTTTATTTATGTGAACTTGTTTTTTGTTTGTTTTTGATTTTTAAAAGCCCTGGCTCATACTTTTTAAATTTTGTACTTAAAGGAGGTAGCTGTCAATACGTGGACAGACCAGCCCATTTCCGAACCTGTCATTTCTGGAGAGGAGCAATTAGCATATGCACAGTGAGGCTTAAGTTTCGTGTAGAGCATTAGCAGAACACAGCGGTAAACATCCTGACACTTTATAACCTGGATGTGCGTTACTCCTGGGTGGTGATGGAGGAAGATGAAGTTTTATGCCAAATGAAGTTTTTCTCATTCTTTTCCCTCTCTCCATGAAGTGGAGAAGGATCCTCTTTGGGGTATAAGGGTGGGAAAGAGTTCAGATGGACTATAGCATGATAAAGAGCAGGAAACAGAAATACATTTAAACATACACATTATATCTTGAACAGAAAATCTCGTTTTTCATTTGGCAATTAAATTGTGGAGATTCTTTCTTTTAAATTCAGTTCCTGAATTGGTGGCCATCAATATTCTGCCATTTTCAAGACCTGATACAGGCAGTGCCTTCAAGGGAGCAGAAGATGGCAGCGGCGCACCAGCAATCACCCAATTTTTCTAACAAGGGCCATGTTTCACATTAATGATCTGCATGACAGAAAGTAGAACTTGTCACTGAGTAGGCAACTGGGTGGGGCTGCTAACACCTTGAAAGGCAAAAATAGCCTCCTAAGTGACAAAGTGAAGAAATGGCCTGTCAAATATAGGATTAAACTCCCTAGGGAAAAGAGCGAGCTGGCCAGGAGGGGCAGCCAGGAAGCGGTTGGCTTGTACCAACAACCATTCCAAAACCTCACTGGGGTGAAGAAGGCGATAAAGCTTCTTCCCTGGCCAGGGAAGAGCACGTTCTCTCCTGACAAGCGGGTGCTGCCCCAGGAAGGGGGGGCGGAGCTGACAGGTAGCCATCTCGGGCGCCAAAGAAGCCGAGACCTCACGAGAGCCACAGTCCGAATGCTCCCCTGAACATCTCCACTCTCGCTGGCCGACTCGAATACCAAGGGTTAATTCTGCCACCTGAGACTTTTATAACAGCAAGGAAGAAAAGCATGGGGCTAACCCGTGGCTGTTAGAGGGTTTTTGCAGCAAAACACAGAATCAAAGGAACCCAGCTCTGCAAAGACCTATTAAGTGAGCTTGTTACTCCCCTGGCTCCCATCGAGCCAAGGAAGGCTTGTTTCCTTCAGCCTCTTCTCCTGGGCTTTGTCCGGTTTGGTTTTAAATGACTCAATCAGTGGGGCATCCACTGCTACCTTGGAGGGGACTATTCCACCACCTCAGAGACCTTGCTGCTAGGAAAATTTTCCTAATATTCAGACTAAATTTTCCTGTGCACAATTTCTTCCCATTAGTCTTCATTATTCACTCCTGGATTGCTCTAAACAATGATTTTAGTCCCTCAGCACATGTACCTATCTGCACTTGTCAACAATACAGACGCCAAATCTTGGGCTTTCAAGGAAGCTTAGGAGCCCTCAAAATCAAGCCCTCTCAATATAAAAGGCAACTTATAGTTACCAACTTTACAATTTAGTTTGATCCTGGAATTGGATCTTAATTTCTTTCTCCTAAAACAGAACAGAAACGTGCTGCATTGGACAAAGAGGAAAACCATCTCTTTTGGTTATCCCGGCTGGAAGGAAGTCCTGTGGCTCTCACAGGCACTCATCCTTCAGAGCTTGGTGTGATGGTGATTTGTGCAGGAGTCCTGTCTCCTCTGCTGCCAGTACGCTCCTCGAGGGCAGGAACTGTGTCTGGAGCATCCCTGGGTCCCCTAAAGCAGTGTTTTCCATCTGACAGATGTTCAGTAAACATTTGTGGAAGAAACACGTTTATCTCAGCTTAAAAAAACAGATGAAGGATCTGGGATTGGTTAGAAGATATATTATAGTAGCTAAATGATGGAAATGCAGCTTTGTGAATTATTCAACAAGCATTTATTAAGTGCTTGCTATGTACCAGGCACTGTGCTAAGTGCTGGGGATGCAAAGAAAGGCAAAAATAACTCCTTTTCTCCCAGAGCTCACTTGCTATCCATTCCCACAGCAGAATGAGGAGTAATACTGGAGAAGGGGAAAGAGGGATGGTGAAGAAAAAAGCCACTTTGCAAAAGGAGACAAAGGGAGATTTGGAGCCTGACAGCAGGAGTCGGTGAGTCAGTCTGGAGACAGTGGGAGGTGCCAAGTCTGAGGAAGGGCAGTCATGGGACCCTCCAATATTAGAACTGGGAAAGGCTTGAGAGATCATGTGGTTCAGCCACTGACCTCCCTGGGTCCCTGCTCCCTGCCCCACTGCCATCTCCCCTCCCCATGCACTTCACAGAGGAGACAGAGGCCCTGGGATATTAAGTGTGACTTGCCCAGGGTTATACAGCTCATTAGTAACAAGGCAATTAGAAAGCTGGGACTAGAAGGGAGTGCCTTGAATTGACTGGCCAGAGTGAGCCTCACTTGTGAGTTCTGGAGGCTGGTTGTCTATTCTTTGCCAGGTGGTCCTGGGAGCCCCTGGAGGCCCAGGCTGCTTAGGGTTGTGCCGACAGCCAGCACAACATACCTCAATCTCCCATGGGCCTTTTCAGCCTTAGATTTAATAAGGTGATCCTTTTGGGAAAGTAGGGAAAATTGTCTATACATGTACTTCTTGGTTTAAAAGTGGGATTGAGTTAAATTAATTTTGATTATTTTAAGTTCCCTTTATTCTGCTTTTTCTTTCTCCTGGTTTCAACATCACTGAGTTTTTATGAAAAGAAACAAAGAAATAAAACAAAAAAAACTCCAAAACCCATCTTTAGAATTATTTTAAACTTAGTTTAAAATTTACATGAAAATTAATGGGAAAAAAAGGAAAAAGAAACCACAAGAAAAAAGATAAAGACAAGCACAAAACAATTAAAAAAATTCTAATCCTCTATGTGAATAGGCTTTAGCCGGTTGAGAGGAGTCAGGCAGTTTATTCATAGCTTTGGGTAGTTATAAGTCAACACTAAGATCAGAAGGAATCCAGAAAGACATTGTCAGACTTTGGGGGAAGAATGGGGCATTTTTATCAGTGCTGTTGCCTTTTGATGAAGGCTTCAAAAAAGAAAAGTGGATACGGTTCATGAACAAGCTGTTTAAAAAAGATGGTGTGGGTGACCAGAATTTGAATTTCTAGTCTGGGCTTAAGATATTGGAATGACAAGATCTTAGCCAGCATCAGACTTCAGTTGATCTAAGGAAGCATGCATTTTCTTGGAATTTCAAAAAAAATCTGATTAAAAAAGACTAATTTGAAAATGTGAGAGTCTGAAAATTGCCCCCCTACATCCATTAAGCCAGGTGCATTGAGACCAATTGTTCTGATAAGAGGAGAAGAAAAGCAGGGAAGGACCCTGTAATTACAGGATCGAAGAGCCACGAAAGGTCCCCACTGTAGGAAGCTGAGCTTCGGTTAAGTCCTACCTCTGACCCACAGGAGCTGTGTGACTATGGACCACACTCTAAAACCATGGTTAGCATGGTTTCTTCTTTACTTTAATTAAATTGAACCCCTTGGTAGTTGGAGCAGTTCTCTAGGGGGTGTTTCTCATGGTTATCAGTATGGATAACATACCCCCTTTCCAGTGGAGGGGGGTTTTTCACACTGGGAGTTTGTTAAATAGATGAACTCTCTATATAACCCAGCCAGAGGGACAATAGTAACACCTATGATTTCCACTGTGCACACACAAATGCAGAGAGCATCAGTAATAAGCTAAAATATTAAATAAGAACCTAAATTTAATCTCCTCGGTATAACTGAGACTTGGTGGAATCACAGAGTTCCGTCCATGCCTCTTGGCCAGAGATGTCCCTCCCAGATGTAACAAATGCCTTTGATGGAGCACTTCTGGCAGACCACCACAGGGCTCCATTCTCTTTAAGTTTTACTAAAGACTTGGATGAAGGCATAACTAGTTGACATTTCTATATTGCTTTAAGGTTTACAAAGCCCTTAGCCAACAACAGAACCTGTGAGGCAGGTAGTATAAACATTATTCTCCCTGATTTATTATTAAGAAAACTGAAAGAACTTAGTAAGTGGCCATGATCACAGAGCTATTAAGTTTCCAAGCTGAGGTACAAATCCTGGGATTTCTCCATGATACCAGGCAGAAGGTTAGAAGTGGTCTAAGTGGTCATTTTATAGATGTCTGGGGTCAGGGGACATGCTCAATGTCATGCAAAGGAAGTAGATTCCCTGTTATACCACACTTATTCATGCTTGTCAAATCTGAGTATGATTAAAAAGCAGGGAGGGATAACTAATCTTCTTGTGACAGAACTGGGCCCAACTGAACAAAAATGAAAAATGGATAAAAGTACAATTCTATCCTTGGGTTCAAAAACCAGCTATTCAGGCACAGAGTATGACTAGACCACAATTTGAGTGGACTCTCATTAAAAAGGCATCATGGGTTCAAATTCAGTTTAAGCTACTTACAAGTGGAATGACCCTAGGTAGGTCACTTAATCCTGCTTGCCTCAGTTTCCTTATCTGTAAAATAAACTGGAGAGGGAAATGGCAAAGGACTCCAGTGTCTCTGCCAAAAAAAACCAAGTTAAGGTCACCAAGAGTCAGACATAACTGAAGAACAACATGGTGCCCACAATAAGGAAGTTATCCTTTTAGCACCCATAGAATGAGGTTCGGTTCTAGGTTCTATATTTTAGTAAAGACTCAAGATAAATGTTCAAAAGGCAACTGATGTTTTGAGGCTGACGCTCTGGGGAGAGACTAGGGCTAGCTATACAGACCCAGGAAACATCTGTCTGGAGATAACTGAAAACATGGAAGCTAATGAGCCTTGGAAGATGACCACAAATAAAAGCACCCTGGATGAAGATCCAGAAAAGAGCTGAGCAGAAAGCGACTGAAAATTAGAATGTTGAGAGTGTCCAGAAAGGATGACTTTAGTAAAAAGAGCAAGATGGGGAGAAAGTGGAGTTCTTAAGGAATGATTTCAGTTTTTTCCCAAAGGAATCTCCTGTACCAAACTGCTTTTTCTTTTGGAAAAAGTTCATGGCATAAACCTTCACATCTAAGCTTTCTTAATCTAAGCTCCTGGACCTCACGTGTGTAAATGTATTAGTTTGTTCTGCTGGGTCCCAAAACCCTGATCTCACAGTATTCATCTCTTGCTCAAGAATCCATAATGGCCCATGCTTAGACTTCAGCTTCGACACCATTCTGCACTTCAGACCTGCCACTGACTCATTCTTTCATGGCCCATAAGAATCCTGGTTTCTAGGCAGACTATTTACTTCCTGTCATCCCTCCATTGGGGATACTTTATGTTGCTTCCAGGTCTTGGATTGCTTTTCATGAATGCCATGAACCCCTTCCCTCCCTCTGTTCTATTCATCTTAATCTTCTATCCCTTCTCTAAACTCAGCTCCCTTTTTTTCCATGAAAACTCCTCGACTGAACATTGTTCTCTTTTCTTCCACACAATCTAGTCCTAGTTATATACTAATCTTTGTTCTGTTTTCTGAGTTTCTTTCTTATCTCCTCCACCAACATATTAAGCTCCATTGCTGTGTCTTGTACCTGCCCTTCTCACTATACCTAGCATAGGGTTCACATGCAAAAATAGATGTGCTTAATAAACACTCTTGGACTATAAATTAAGCTATCTTGGTCTGAAAGAGAGAAATTGCAATCCTTGAAATGAGAAGGGATTCACAGGAAAATAAAATTGCTACTAGGGATCTGTCCAAGCATAACAGAGGAGCTGTGAAAGTCTTGATCCCTCTGGGTTTTTGCTTTGTGTTTTCATCCTTATGTTCCTTCTAAAACTGTCTTCTGGGATCAAAAGGGAGGGAAGGGAATGGATTTGTCCCAAGAAACAAAACTATAGCATTCCTTTCCCTTTCTTCATAACCTTGAAACACAGGCCTGATTTCCGGGCCTCCAGGGAGCATTTGCAAACTGAAGCTGGGGAGGGATAAATAACCCAGAGGGGCAGCAGTTGGGGACTGTGCTACTGAACATTAGAGCTTGGCTTAAAAGAGCAAGACAAATGTGTTCTGCCAACTAGAGTTTCTCAAAGTAAGTCGATATCACCAGCTGGTAAACCTGCTAGGTTTACTTAATAGAGTGATTTACATTTGTGGACTGAAAGAGTGATCTCTGTGCTGGATTCGCCATAGCAGAAAATCTCTTGTAATCAAATCAACAAAGAACTCTGTGTGAAATCAGGAAATACCTTTAGAATGGCGAGCCTCGGATCATCTTGGCCATTGTTGCAAGGTTAGAGATCATGTAATCTATACTACAAGTGGTCGGGTAACTTTTTGCAAGTCCAGTTGCAACAATGGGAAGACCAACTTTTCAGAAGGCTGGAGGTTGAAGAACCACCTTCAGTGAGTATATTAAACAAACATGAGTAAGAAGGAATATAAGTTCATTTAGCCCGAGTGAACAAGAGCTCCTGCACCTATGTATAGGGGATCAGGGAAAGGAGAGGAGGCATAGTACTATAAATTACACGGCATCTGCACTTGGAGACAGTTATCCCATTATTATTATCCAGGCACTGGCAGATTTGTTGGTATCCATTCCTGGCCCTCTTATACCACTTCACCTAGTGCTCCAAGTGTACCTCCTCTCAAGCCTTTGAAACTTCAGCTTTTCAGTGGAAAGTTAAGGCCTTTTTTGCCATTTCACCAAAGCCCTGAAATGGAACCTTAGAGGTATTTCATTTTGGTTATAAGCCACTTACCATGACAGCTAGATTGCACACATTGAGCTGTGGCTCTGCTGGTATCATGGTCTTCTTGTGTTCCTCAACGATTGGGAATATTTTAAGAAGAGCATTCTGGTACTCGAGGCTGGAAAAACTGGACACAAGAGGAATGAATGATCAAAGGATATTCCCACTTTATAAGAAATCTCTTAGTTGACTTCTTCAAGCCATTTGGGCCTTGATAAAGTTAAGTGTCACATTATAGAATGCTCACAGGCCTTTCAAATAAAATACACACCTGTTTATCGCAAAACATCTAGACATACTTGAACAATAGTAATACACATAGGTATGATACATTTATTCAGCTTATGGGAGGTCTATTTGCTTAATATAGTATATTTCTTAGTTATAGTTTTTAACTAGAAAAGAAATGAATAGAAATTGGAAAGATTATAACTTTCATATAAGGTATTAATTTTTAGTATATTTTTTATTTCACCAAATGTTGCCCAATTACATGTAAAATCTTTTTAAACATTTAAAAATATCTTGAGTTGCAAATTTCCCCTCTTCCTCTACCCTTCTTGAAAAGACAAGCAGTTTGCTATCAATTACACACGTGAAGTCATGCAAAACATTTCCACATTAGCCATGTTGTCAAAAAAAAAGAAACTGACAAAAGGGAGGAAAATAAAATTTTTTGCTATACTCTGTGCTTAGATTTCATCAATTTTTTTTCTCTGGAGGGGGTCAGCATTTTTTAAATTACCATGAATCCTTTGGAATTGTCTTGAATCACCATATTGTTGAGAATAGGTAAGTCATTCACAGTTGATCATTGTTAAAATACTGCTATTCCTGTGTACAATATTCTGGTTCTGTTCACTGCAATTTGCAACAGTTCATATAAACCTTCTCAGGTTTTTCTGAAAGCATCCTACTTGTCATTTTTTTATGGCACAATATTATTCCATAACAATTATAGAACATAACTTGTTTAGCCATTCTCCGGCACTTCCTTGATTAGCACTTCTTTGCCACCACAATAAAGACCTCTAAACATTTTTTGTACATATAGATCTTTCTCTCTTTTGGGTGTCACTCATGCTCGAGGAATCCCAAGTAAATAATAATGGGTTATGCAGGTAGCAATGAAATGTTAAGGTAATGCTAGAATATCAGAATGCCATACACATGACATTGGACAGTGTACAAAGAATTTTCTCTCCAATGCTAAAAATATCCCCCCAGAAGACGTAAGCTAACATATCTTTACTATGATACCATGAAATTATATAACTCAATGTGGTTTTCAGGTTATTTTCAAGCACATTTTCTTTACAGGAAAGTCTAATTGGTCTTCCTTAAGTGGAGTTTTGTTTCAGATAGTTTCAGCCAGTCTGCTGGGTGTGAGGGGAAATTTCGGAGTTGTTTTGACTTGTATTTTTCTTATTATTAGTAGATTGAAGCAGTCCTTTATATGGTACTTAATAGTCTGTAATTCTTTTGAGTTTTATCACTCCAACAGTAATTTCTGGGCAGGGTAACTTGTGAGATGTATTACATCCTTGTTAGATTCTCAAGAAAGCAAAAGCCTGCCTTATGTTCCTTCTCCCTAAACCCTCAGAGACTCCTTAGAAATGCATTAACTATTCTGGAATGTGGATCTTTAAAAAAAAATTTATCAAAGTATTTTGTAATTTTTCATCACCTTCATTATGAATATATTTCTTCCCCTATCCAGTATTTATCCCTTATAATAAAAATAAATAAAAAAAGCACTTCAGTTAAGTTGACCATCATGGCAACACTATAGCAATATATGGCACAGTACTTCACCTCCACAAAGAACAGGAGAAGTGCATTTTCTCAACTTGTCTTCAGGGTCAAGCATAGTCATCCTAATTATGTACTGTTGAGTTTGATCTTATTTTTTCCTCCTTTTTTTTTCACAGCTGATGACCCTGTGTCATTTTTTAATTTTTTCATTCTATCTTATTTCATGTCTTCCTATTTTTTTCTCTGAATTCCTCAACTTGTTTCTTATGGCACAGTAATATATTCCAACAGAATCACGCTCCAGTTTGCTTCATGGTTCCCCAACTGCTGGGCATCAATCAATCAACAAGTATTTGGAAGCAAATACCAAGGGCTAGGCACAGTATTAGTTGCTAGGGATACAAACACACTCTCAAGAGATACAATGAGAATCTCTGCTCTGAAGGAGCTCACATTCAAATGGCTAACCATCAACTTCCCAGGCATGGAAGGAAGCCAGAAAAGAAACTGCCCAGAGATGGGGGATAGGGGTGGGAAGTGCAGAAAGAAGGGCATATTGACTATCATCAAGTACGAGAAGAAATGTGCAACGAGGCCAAGCAGGTTGGGAAGGACTTTAAAAAGCAAAATGGAGTGAATATTTATATCTTAAGAGAGTTTAATGAGTCAGTGGAAGTCATATCTGCATTAAAGGAAAATCATTTTGGGGCAGTGTGGAGATCTGAGCAAGAAGTAAGGAGGGTTGGAATTCAGGCGTAGCTGGATGGGTACAGGGAAAGGGAGGCTGAATGTGGGGGCTTTCCCAGAAATAGGGAAGCATGAAAGAGGGGCAGATGGAGAAATGGTGAGTTCTGTTTGGGATTAGGAGACTTCATTTGAAAGGTCCTATAGGCAACTGGTAATATGAGATGAAACTCAGAGGGGAGTCTGGAGATGGATGTATACATCTGGGAAGCACTGGCGTAGAGATGATAATTAAACCCAGGGGAGCAGATGAGATCATCAAGAGTGGAAAAGGAAGTGAAAGGGGGAGGGACACTGAGAGCGCCTTGGGGAACACCCTTACTTAGAGGGTATGATCTGGATGATGGGCCAGTAAAAGAGCCTGAGAAAGAAAGGGAGACCAGGAAATAGTACTGTGTCAGAATCCAGGGAGGAGAGGGTGGACAGCGGTAACAAAGACTTAATTTAATTCTTTGCTGCCTTGGAAAAAGCCACTAAGACTATGTAGGGCTATCTGAGACCCTTCTAGTTTTTATTTTTTTGTTGTATAGGAGGGGGATTTAGTGAGTTTAGACATTCTTGTCTTTCTTTTTTTTTTTTTAAGCATAGTTCCTAATGATTCTTTACAATAGCTGAACCAATTCAGTTTCACCAACGGTGTTCTTAGTTGACCTTATTCTGTAGTCCCTCTAATACAAACTATTTCCATTTTGGGGGGCATCCTTGCCCATCTGCTGGGTGTGAGGGGAAACCTCAAGAGTTGTTTTGACTTGTATTTCTCTTATTAGTATTCTGAAGCAGTCCTTTATATGGTACTTAATATTTTGTAATTCTTTTGAACACTCTTTTGCTCGCTGGGGAATGGCTTATATGTTGATATTAATTCCCTTAGTTAATAATTATCAGATACATCTCCTGTTCCTGCCAATGGGATTTTATTTCCATCATCTCTTCTTAAGTTCTATTAGGACTATATGGAAATCCTGTTTATTTTTGCAGACTTATTTTGTATCCTTCAAGTTTACTAGCAGCTAGGTGTTATAGTGGAAAGAATGCCAGGTGTGGAATCAGGACGACGACTCTTCCTGAGTTCAAATCTGGCCTCAGATACTTACTAGTTGTGTGACCCTAAGCAAATTACTTAACCCTGTTTGCCTCAGTTTCTGGGTTGGAGGAGGGAAAGACAAATCTTGTCATTCCAGTATCTTTGCCAAGAAAACTCCATATGGGTTCACCAAGAGTTGGACACAACTGAAAAAGACTGAACAACAATTTTATAGAAGCTGTTTTCTCAATTAGTTGCATGGCTGATTCTCTAGATTTTTCTAACCACCACATTTTCAGTAAATAAGGATAATTTTATCACCTCTGCCAATAGCCTTTTAATTTCTTTCTCTAGTTTCATTGTTACCACCAGCATTTGTAGAAGTAGGTCAAAAATAGTGAGGACAGAAAGCATTCTTGTCTTACTCTAATATTTATTGAGAAAATTTATTTTTGTACTGCAAATAATGCTAGCTTTTGATTTTAGATTATTTTTTATTATATTAAAATGATTCTTTTGTGCCTGTGCTTCATAGAATTGATAGTACAGTAAATGGGTGTTATATTTTGTCAAACACTCTCTTCTGGAATATTTTTTCACAGAACTTTTGTAGGGGATGAATAAATATTCTGAACAAGGGAACGACCTGATCAGAGTATTATTTTAGGAAGACCAAGCTGGGGGGCAGACATATAAACAAAAAAGCTACTGATAATCATCACACATTTAACTAAGGTAATCCAGAGAGATACTGCAAAGAACTGATGAGACTAAAAATATATAAGGTGAGGTTAATAAAAATGTAGGGTAAAATGTATGTAGTTCTTTATGATTTTAAAAAGTGCTTTATATTTTAATTGTCTTATTTGATTCACATAAGAACCCTGTGAGATGGGGATAACTTAAAACTTTTGTTTTCCCAACAAGGGAATTGAGGTTCAAGGATGATCAACATTTAACCCAAGACTACAAAATTATTAATGTACAGTTAATGCTCAAACCTGAGTTTCCTGACTCTCAACCAAACTTCTTTTCACTACATAATGTATGTAGCCAAGGAATGAAAGATGATTCGGAGGTTATGAGCATGAGTGCCTAGGGGGGGATGCATACCACTGAAAAAAAGTGGCAAAGTCAGTTATCCAAAGGAAAATGGCCCATGTCTAGATTTTAGGACCAGAGATAGGGATTTGGAAGCTATGGAAGTGATCCCAGAAGAGAGTCTGGAACTCTAGGCTTACAGGAAGTAGAAGAAAGGATGAAAGGATGCTAGTAAAGAAGGTAGAAAGGCCTTTAAGATTCTCCTCTGGGTCAGATTCTGAGGACAATTTGTTCTTCTTTGTGTACTGGCAGCTCAGGAGGGTCTAGTATGATTTGCCAAGGATTTATAGTCTATTATTGAACCCTTTCCTCCCATGCCTGCTGTATTCTGGAGAACAGTGCCATTTTACTTGAAGGGCTCAGATTGGGTATGTGTCAAATATTGGATTGGGCGAATGTGAAGAATATTAAAGGATCCCCAAAACCCATCTGGATAAGTTTTGAAAATCAAACGATTTCCCATTCCCATGGGCCATGAAGATCTAAGAGCCTCGGAGCCAAAAGACTACCTTAAAGCAGGTCCAGAAGCGACCCAGTTTTCAGGATCTCCTTGGGTCTCACTCTAGGTCTCCCAGACCTACTCGAGTCTAGTCTAGTTCATTATCTTGGGGACCCAAGGACCCAAGAAGACCAGGAAATGGGCTGGTCTTCTTGAGAATCAAAGCATCTCATGCCATCCTTCCCATCCTTAGCAAGAGAGAAAGCTAGAGAGTATTAGTCCCCAAACGGATTTAGTTTGAAGGCTCAAAGGAATGTCTAAGTTTCCACTAATTTTCACTAAGGGTAAGAGATAGTTCTAGCTTTGTAAATCCCCTCTATTGGGGCAGGTCTATATTTATGTAGCTTATACTAATTTTGTATAATAGGTAATGTTCTAAGCACTTGTCCGACTAGGGATTTCATTTTGCCATCAAGTGAAACTTCTAGTCTGAGAAGTGCTTGTGTATGTCACTGTGTATATTATGTGTATGTGGAGAAATTCAAGAAATGATTTGGTTTTTGGGCTTAAAAAGAATTGCTAGGATGATACTGATTCCTGTATTGACCCTCTAATGAGCAGTGGCTCTAATTCTCTGGTTCAAGTCCTCCTTGGTAAAGAAACAAAACAAGTCTGGAGGCCGGCAATGAAGAAGCAGCTTCCAGTAAGCTCTATAAATATCATATCTATTAGGCAGTATTCCAAGAGAAGGAGAGTGGTGAGATGGGCACAGGGTAACTGGCAGAGAAAGGGGAGGGAATTTTTGGACCCGAACACACTTAGGTCAGTCACCACTCCAATATTCTGCTGCCAGGCTTTACTCACACCACAAAATAAATGGGTTTGGGGCCACTTAGTCTCTCTGATGGGAACTGTCAGATATTTGCCACCATAAACCATAGGTATAAGGAGGTATTAAAGATAAGCTGATTCATCTAGCATATCTGAGATTGTCCCCTTTCTCTTAAGTTTTTTTAAAAGGACTTAATTCAACCCCTCTTTATTCTTTAAGAACAGTAATCTAAGGGTTCTCAAATATGTTAAGTTTTGTGGTAAATTCAGACAGTTCTCTGAACACTCCATGACGCAAGCCAATTGATCTGAACACACATGACTGGAATTCATGTTCTACTTCCTGCTGATCTGAATGACAAGATCGTGGGGTTTTAGAATTGAAAGAGAATTCAGAAATCATTTAGCTCTGTCCCTCAGTTCTACTAGTGAAGAAGCTCTAGTACTGGAGTGACTTGCCTAGTGTCCCAGAGGAAGTGAAGGGCAGAGGGATGTTTGAAGGTCTCAGATAAGTTTCAAAGTGCATGTCTCCTGTACGAGATGCCTTCAGCTCACCTCCGAGGCTCTGCTCCTAAGCTCTGCTCTGAGCTCAGGTTAGCAGCTGTGTCCCCTTTCCCAGATTTTCTTTGATAATCCATCATCCCAATATCTCCTCACCCAGGAGGAGTGAGATTCCAGAATCTTACTGGATTATACAGTTACATAAATTTACTTTATCCAAACAGATGATTTTCATGTGGGAAAGAAGAAAGCTGTTTCCTTATACGTCACTCTCACCTAATCAATTACCAAATCTTAATGATTTTTTCTGTCAAACGGCTCTGATGTCTCATACTTTTCTCCAGATCATTTCCACTGCCAGTCTGGCCATTATCCCCTCCCATCTAGAATTACTGGAAGTCTCTTCATTAGCATTTTTGATTCTTTCTCCTCCACTATTAATCTACCTTAAGTCTCCCTTTCAAATCATTTTCCTAATGCTACTGTGCATAAGAAATGATGAGCAAGATACTCTCGAAAAACCTGGAAAGACTCACATGAACTGAAGCAAAGTGAAATGAGGAGAACCAGAAGAACACTGGGCATAGTAAAAGTGATGTTGTATGATGATCAGCTATAAATGATTTAGGTATTCTCAGCAATATAATGACCCAAGACAACTCTGAAGGACTAAAATGCTTTTCATTCCCAGAGAAAGAACTGATAAAAGTCTGAAGACAGATTGAAGCATTCTTTTTCACTTTCTCTATTTTTCTTAGGGTTTTTTTTGGTCTATATTTTCTTTTATAGCATGACTAACATGGAAATATGTTGTCCGTGACTACACAAGTGTAACCTACATCAAATTGCTTGCCTTTTCAATGAGAAGAGTGAGGAGGAAGGGAAAGAAACTGGAACTAAATTTTAAAAATGGATGTTGAAAATTGTTTTTACATGTAATTGGGGAAAAATACTAATTAAAAAAGTTCAAATCACCCCCTTACTCAAAGCAGGAATTAAGAGCTTCTAAATTATGAGCTTCTAAATCTAAATATAAGCTTCTCAAGGGCAGGGATGGCTTCATTTTAGTCTATCCATAGCATCCAGCACAGTACCTGTAATATAATAGGCACTTAATACTTATTAATTTGCTGAAATACTATCATGGCTCCCAACTAGTGCTGCCTGCATCAAGCCTTCCCTGAGTACTTCAGAGGGGGGTGGTTTTCCTTCACATATATAAGTGGCAGCTTGAAAAAACAAAAACAAAAACTAAGTCTTTGGCTTAGGATGGATGTTATGCAGTCTGTATTATTATATTCTTCTCCAGCTTATATAAGTTTTTCACCTAATTAGTTGTTTGTTTGTTTTTAACATTCTTAGTTTGCTATTATTTCTTCATTTTTCCCCCTTGCTGGCCCTTATAGTGATTTCCTTAGTAAACTGCCATCCCCCTTCTGGTGAATCCAAGAAACTGAGAGTTGGGAAAAACTTCAATGATCATTGAGTTCCTACCATAAGATACCCAAGAGGGATTGATATTATCCCCATGCCCAATGAATGGTCATACAGCGTCTGCCTGAAGACCCTCAATGATGGAGGAGCCCATTCTGTTCCCAAGGTACTACAACACATTTGACAAATATTTACCAAGCGCCTGTACCAAGCTTGGGGTTGAGATTCCTTTAGATTTTTGGACTATTCATTGAATTTACTGTGGTTCCCAGCTATCTACAAAAACTGATCTGGACTCCCTGATGCCACAATTAATCACTGCTGCCATTTCTGATGGACAAAGTACAGTAATACTACTGCCTTCTTGCACTTGGAGACATGGGAATGAGAAAGAAGCTTTCTCCCATTTTGTTGATCCTGACAAGATTTCATTAGATTTAAATTAGATTTCATTCACTCTATTGAAATGGTCCTTAAAAGACTGGGTAGTCACTACTTATCTTGACAATAGTTTCATGATTTGTCTTAAAAACTTAAGTACAGCCCATCACATTCTCTAAACACAGACATAAAAACATAGTACAATATATTTAAATATGCTTGCATAACTCATTTTTACCCACAATTCAATAGATCAGTTCATATTATGATGGCCAACACAGGGCAACTGCTTTGTAAACTATAGTGAGAACAGGGATGACAGCTAAAGAAACTGTCTGGGTTTTATTTATTTAGTTACAGACGGAGAGGTCTTTACTAGAATAATGGTCAAAGGAATACATACTTATATCTGCTAACCAAAAGGAAACATTTGAGTCACTGGTTTCAGTGCAAGCTCTTCACCAAGTCATCTAGGATACCTTAAGGTAGCCTCATGTCCCATTTCATCCTTGTGCTGTTGCTCAGGTAGGGTTAATTCAAAGAGTGTATGATATGACATGAGATGATATAATATATACACATAATAAGGCAGCGTCCTATCTCACTTCATGCTTGTGCTCTTGTTCAGGTAGGCTCACCCAAAGGAGAAATAATAAAATGTAACATAACGATATAATATTTGTAGAGAATAAAATGTGCATTATTATATGTAATACAGAAAAAGAGGGAAAGGGCTAATTAGGTCCAAATTACTTTATTTGACTTCAGTGGGAAATGCAAGACTTTGATAATTTAGCAGATAAAGTCTCTTTGCAACTAAACTTAAAACTACCAGTGAGCCTCGGGGATCTTTGCCTTTCAAAGGGTCATCCTTCTCTGCAGAGTTGGATTTAAAAATAATGATACATTTTCAGATCCTGAAGGTTTCTGAACCTCAATGACTAAAGACTTTCAACTACAGTTCCCCCAGGGAAAGTTGGAATTTTGTATTTTATCACAACAGCCAGATGAAGGAAAGGCAGGAATAGCAATGAAAAAAGAGAGAACCAGAGAAAAAGGGTGAACAGGTGTTGCTGAGAGGAGTTATCGGAAAAAAAAAAATCCCCCGTGTAACAGAATTATTCCATGCACTGAACAGCGGAACTGAGTGGACTGAGTCCAGGGTCATTACATTAATTGACACTTTTAACCTCTAGGTAGTCCCCGGAGAGCCAATCAGGCCTGGGCTGCCAGCCCTCAGTCCCAGTCCCAGGTGTGGCTCGGGCTTCGTTCATTTAATGTAATTGGGCTTTGGCAATCTGCTCGGCTCTCCTCCTCCTCCAAACAACTCAATGTGGAGCCCGCTGCGTTATTAACACCGCCATCCAAGCCCGACAGTGACATTCCTGTTGGGGGAGGTTAACGAGGAGGGGAAGGGGGGCGGAGGGAAACTCGGCCTTTCACATATTGCTTTTTCCTGCTCCCACAATCTCATTTTAATCTTCCAAACCTCATCGCCATGTGGTCCCGAGCTCTGAGGTCTCCAGTGCAGGCTCGTTACTAATTGTGAGTCCTTCAAAGGGAAATTAAGATGCTTCATTGCTTCCCATTTTTCTTTACACTTATTTCTAAAGGTAATGGCTAGCAGGAGCCCTGGCAAAATGAAGCGGGGTCTGTTTGAAGGAGACAAAGCGATGAGAGGCGAAAGCAATGGAGTTAAGATCTCTAAAAAAGAGGCATTCCCAAACTGTCTTAAGACAGAGTGGGAGTTCTGCATCCGGGACATAGGGAGCTCAACAAACAGATGGCAAAGGGGCTCTCCAACACGGGTCGTGGAGCCTGTGTCTGCCCAGCATGGCGGGAGAGGAGAGTGGGTGAGTTACAGGGGATAACCAAAACCCCAGTGGACTTGAGGTGGCCACGAAAAGCCCTTCTGTCCTCACGGTCCTGAGGAGAGGGCAGGCACAGAGCCGACCTCCTCTTCCTCTCCCTCCATCTCTCGGTTGGTCCTGCCAGCTGTACTATGCCAGAAAGAAAGGGGAGTTTTGTTCCCACCCACCATGGGTGGTCAGACCCATGTGCATGAAGCCTTCAGTTAAAAGGGCATTACTGGGGGGTAGCGCTCTCCTCCAAAACTTGGTGATTGCACGAGCAACAAAACGGCGGGTCTCAGAATAACAACTGAGAAAAAGGTCTGAGTCAAATTTAGTTCCAGACATTTATGGAGGGCTGAGTCCAAGGTCAAAGGTGAGAAGGTTTCTTTGGAATTGAGGAAATGCTCAGAACAAGTTTGGGTTCTTCTGCCTCCAAACAAAGGGTCAGCATCTCATGAATGCTGGGATGGGACCAGTCTGGTCATCTGCCATTGCAGACGGCGGATGCCAATTCACATGGTGGGTCTGCTCAGAGGAGACCTGGTGCCCTCTTTAAATGCCAGAAGGTGAGGAACTAAGTCGATGAACACTTGAAAGCCTCTTAGGACCAGAGGGCTCCTCAGGGATCAGTTCTCTGCTGCCAGGGAGGGTTACAACTAAAGGACCACCTGCAGAGGATGCTCGTAGTCCTCCCCAGGCAGGAGCGGTGGCCCAGCTTCCCAGGGCACCTACCATGGGAGCCACAGAGAGCTGCCTCTCCCGTTTCCAGTTGGTGCTCTAATTGATGGGAACTGTTTATCTTCTGTGCCTTCCTCACATTTTTTTTTATTGAGTCACACTTGGCTGGACCTTGTTACTCGAGCCCGGCGCCCTTCAGAGGATTTTTCTTTTGTCCAGATCATTTGAGATTTCTCTGCTTCACTTTCCCCATAAAGGACGGGGGCGATATATTTGGACCTTACAGATCCAATTAATAGTTAGTGTTATGCCTCACTACCTGCCAAAGATAAGGGACCTGAGTTATGTGGCACAATAAGCTATCGCCTTTGTTATCAGACAAATTCACACTTCTGGAAATTCAGGCCTTTGGGAAGTGAATTTTAAAAAGCGGAGCTCTCCTCACAGGCCAGGGAGCCATGTTGGGCTGCTTCCCGAGGCCTGCTCCGACTGACCCCGGCCCAGGTTCTTTGATTTCGTGAGTGAGAACAGCAGGCTTTTGTTTCTTCCTCCGAGGTCTCAGGCCATGGTTTTGAGGGATAGTTTCCAGTTGTTACTTAAAAGTCTGGCCAGGACTTGAACCCAGATTTCCAGCTGCCAAGCCCAGGGCCCTTTACTAGACTATACTTCCATGGGGAGAGGTAGAGAGAGAGAGAGAGCACTTTGAATTCACTGCTCCCAGCTTTACGTCAATATTCTCTGTCCTCTGGTACCTCAAGGAGGACTGGGCCCAACACCCACCTCTGTCTGAGGCAGGTCCCTTTACCCTCAGCATCCTCATCTATAAAATAGAGCTAAGAACACACGTGCCGTCCACCTCACAGGGCTGGGGTGAGGAAAGCTCCTGGTAACTCTCTAAATCACTCTATGAATGTGAGTAATTATTAAAAACCATACTAAAAGCAACAAAGACAAAAGAATCTATTAGAGCAGCTTATCCTAAAAGAATCTTGAAGACCAAAAGATAAGATTTTTCCTTTTCCAAGAGGAGAAAGGAATCACAGAGGTGATGTTTCTTATTACAGAATCCCAGCTCTAGTTTTCTAATACCCAATGGCTAATAGCATAGTAACAATATAAGACATTTATATAATGCTTTAAGATCTGCAAAACACTTTATGAGCATTATCTGATTTGATCTTTAAAACAGTATATGAATATTGAAAATGGGAATACCGCCATTCCCATTTTACAAATGAGGAACCCTGCCACAGTAGGTGCCACAGGACGCTGTGTCATCATGGCTCCTCTTGACAAGGATTGGCCACTGTGGGTCCTCCTTGAGTTGTAAACCTTAGCAGCAGAAAACTGACCCTGAGGAGCCCTCTGGTCCGAGGATGAAAGGGCTCCATAGTCATTAAGTGCTCGAGGCCTGGAATTCAGGTCTTCCTGAGGCCAAATTTAAAAATCTAGCCACTCTACCTCACGCGCCCTTATAGCAGAACAGTCCCAATTTATTTCACTTGCTCAAGTCTTTCCAACACCATTTGGAGGCAGCAGAAATGTGTCAAAGGGAACAAAATATGACATTTTTTAAAAAGGCTTACCTGATGGGGTATTTCTCCCCTGGATCTCTTCCCAAATGGAAAAGCAGGGGCAATCTTGTATGTTCCTCTTGGCTGTGGGTGGTAACTCCAGAGATATTCTGCCCAGGGCAGAAATCAATACCCTGAAAGGGAGACAACAGGTTGAAAGACTTTTTGATTTAAGGAGGAGGGTTCCTTTGCTGTGTGTCAAATTACCCAGGAAAAGACCAAAAAATGCCTCCAAATTCCACGATTCTCAATTTTTCTCAGTCTTGGTTGAAAGAGAAAAAAAGATCCCATAGCCATTGTGGAGGCCTTCCTTAGCCATCCTCACCACTCTGGAGGCAGAGAGGGCAGGGTAAGGGGACTGGTGCAGGAAAATTAAGCATCCTTCACTTTTAGAGATTAAGAGTGTCCCAGGGTGAGAGAACAGCTTAACTGACCCAGCCTGAGAAAAGAGGGGAAAAGGGAAGGGAGGGAAAAGAACAGGAGAGGAGGGAAAGGGAACGGAAGGAGTTTCAGTTAATCCCATTAAGGATTTGTAAGGCAAGAGCTCTGGGCTTGAGAGTTAGGAAGCCTTAAATTCAAATTATTTCTTCACTGTGTGGTACTGGACATGACACTTTAACTCTCAATTTCAGTTTCCTCCTCTATAAAATGGGGGGGGGGGTAATAACAGGACCCACCTCAGACATCCAGAGACGCTTTGCAAACCTTAAAGTGCCACAGAACGTTAGCTACTATTTGTAGGTGTCACAGTGGACAGACTCTAGAAAACCTGAGCCCAGACACTTCCCAGCTGTGTGACTCTGGACAAGTCAGTTTACGTCCATGTTTTCCTGTAAAATGGGACAGTCAAAACACCCATGTCCCAGGATTCTTGTGAGGGTCAAATGAGATCCTAGAGCACTCAGCCCAGTGCCTGGCACAGAGTAAGTACCACATAAATATTAGCTATGGGTATCATTCATTTATTATTGCTGGAGTAGTCTGTGTTCATATTTATTAGGACTTGGCAGAAGGCCCTTGGTGATACAGCCAGAGAGGAACCCAGACCTCTGAGGCCCTGGAAGATTAATCTGCTGCTCCACAGCAGGAGGCCCAGGGAACCCTGGATCCTGCTGCCCGTGGAACTTTGCCCTTGCAGGGATGTGCTGCTGCCTGATCTCATACCTGCTTTAAACCCATTCTAATTTAGGCTACAAGTAGTTTCCCAGCCTTTGGGGTATGGTGTTCCTGGGGCCCAGAAAATTGGATCATTTTTAATGGGTTTGGTGCTGGCCTTTAAAGCTTCAGAGATAGGACTTCTTAACAAAGAGCCAAGGCCCAAATAAAACCAGGATGGGAAGAATGGAAACTCTTCTGGGTGCCTGGGAAAAGCCCCCATCCCAAGGAGGGGGACCCTGATTCAGGGAGGACACAGTCAGGAGAGGACGATGGAGTTCCCGTCAAGGGCACCAAAAAGATGGTCTCAGCTTCACAGACACATAACACCAGCCTATGATGTCTCCCCTCTGCCCCTTTAATCCTCAGGGCCCCCGAACACAGCATCTTCAAATTACCTGTTGGCCTTTGACTATTTTCCCCTTTGCGGTAACCATGGATGGTCATTTTACAGGGCTTTCAGGTGTATTTAAAAACATCTGACAGTTAAGGGAGAGTGGAAAAGAGCAAATTTGGTTTGTTCTGAGCCCCCTGTGCCTCCTGGGACCAACCTCTCTATTGGGCATACAATGCTTCTTAATGCCTTTCTAGGAGCTATCTCCCAGACCCAATGGAGGATAAGCTGGATGTATTTGTTTTCTGGCATCTGAAAAGTTTAACCTCTGAACTCACAGCTGTATGAGAACGATACTTATTCTGGAAATGGGGAAAAGCCCCCAGAAATCTAAGCCTGCTAATACCTTGGAAGAGAATTGATCATGCAAAAAGGGATCCCCAGGCTTCCCGAGAACTGAGAGTTTTTTTTAAGCCGTTTTTTTTTTTTTATTTTAAACAATTTCAGCTTATACCATAAACTATTTATTATAGTCTGTTACCCCAAGAGGGAACGAACTGCTAACCTGACATGTGGTAAGTGGTAATACTTAAATGGGGGGTTCAGGGTGATGGGGGTGAAGCAGCTGTAGCATGTACTCATAAAGTAAAAACCACCACAATGCTTTCGGTAGAAGCTAGTGGGATGTGATTGGCAAACAATTTTCTAAAATATCCTGTGTTTTTAAATGGACAGCTGGTCAGTGGAGCAGTTAATATTCTGCTTTTCAATAAAGCAAGAAGGTGAAAAGCCCGTGAAATCCCATTTATCTGCACTGAGCTATGGATTCCTGAATCAGTGGCTGGAAAAATCAGGGGGCTAGTTTGATAGGTTGGACAGGGGGCTGATGATGGATTTTAAATGGATACAAAAATGGACGACCTTTTCCCCTTTTGGTAGTCGGGGCTCTGGAGACCAAATAAAGATTGAATAGTGGGGGGAGAAATAGCAGAATTTAATGCAAAAGGAAGCTGAGAAGTTAACAGAGAGATATCAAAGCCAAGGCTGAATGTACAAATTATAATTTGGATGCAAATCAAATAAGCTATTTAATTAAGATGCCTGCTAATTGGTACAGGATTTCTCTCACAAATACTGTAGTCTGAGGAAAGACCTTGTCCTCTCTTGGGCATTAGTGTCTGATCTGTTTCTGTTTACAGGCCCTTCCTCCCCCCTCTCTTGTCATGTAAGGAGAGTCACACAAACAGCTTCAGATAATTTCCCAGGGTTATTCATGTCCTGGTGGCTAAAGAGAAGAAAGTGGGAGCAGAAAGCAAAATCACTGTTCTCCTCTGACTCAGTCTCCTCATTAGTAAAATTTGGGAGGCACCATCCAAGGAGGCGATGTCTTTTGGACCACAATTCCTAGACCCCCAAGGGAGCTGAGAATCTTTTCTGAGAACTCTTAAGGAGGCATCCTGACCAAAATTCATGATTTACTGGTGAGTGACTCGGGACTTACCATACCAGTGCTGGCCAGCCCCCAAATCCGGGTCCTTTACCTTCAAACCCATCACCCTCTCCACAAACTGTCTGTCATAGCTCAGCTCTCCTATGGATAAAGAAATGGGGGGCCCAAGAGAAGGATCCTTTGGCCTATTGTCTTGTATTTTAATTAACAAATTAGGAAGGAAGGGACGGAGGTAGGGAGGTAGGGAAGGAAGGAAGGAAGGAAGGAAGGAAGGAAGGAAGGAAGGAAGGAAGGAAAGAAGCCTTTATTAAGTGCTTACTATATGCCAGGCACTACGCTGAATGCTTTACAACTCTTATCTCATTTGACCCTCACAACAGCTTTGAAGGGAAATTCTATTAAGAATTACAATAAAAAATTAGCTAGCTTTATATGTCTTCACTATGTGCCAGGAGCTGTGTTAATCACTTTATTTCATTTTGTCCTCACGACCACCTTAGGAACTAGGACCCCATTTTAGAGATTTTAGAGGAAATGAAGGCAGATGGAAGTCAAGTGCCTTGCCAGGGTCATAAGCCACTTCTCTAGGGATTCTGGGAAGAAAAGACCTAATGCAGCATGGATGAGGAAAGCCTCTCAAAAACGACTGTATTTGCATTAAGACTTTGAAACGTGGGCAGGACTTGTGGGCAGAGAAAAGGAGAAAAACTATTTGAGAGGAAAGTGAAGAGACTCTGCTCAAGGAGAAACCCAATGAGCAAGATACAGCTCTGCTGGAACGAGGTGCTGATGTTAGGGAGATGTGTAGATAAAGCCGGGCATGTTGGATGGGGCCCCACTGGAGGTCTCTGAACAAGGGAGAAAAGTGATAAGACGTCTTTTAAAGAAGATTCATTCACTCAAAAATCTGGACCTTTTGTTTGTTGCTCTATAAAGGAGTAGGGCGGGGGGATGAATCAAGACGCTCTCCAAGATCCCTTTTAGCCCTAAATACCATGAGATTCTCTACCGAGGAGCAAGGGTTTCCCCTAGGCATTAAGACTGACATGAAAATGGACAAGACCCTGTCCTGCACAAATGCTGACAGTCCAGACAAATATTAATAACTAAAATGTTGAGCAGACTGTAAGAAATGACCAGCAGGATGTTTGGAGAGACTTACAAGAACTGATCCTGAGTGAAATGAGCAGAGCCAGAGGATCACTATACACTTCAACAACAATACTGTATGAGGATGTATTCTGATGGAAGTGGAAATCTTCAACATAAAGAAGATCCAACTCACTTCCAGTTGATCAATGATGGACAGAAACAGCTACACGCAGAGAAGGAACACTGGGAAGTGAATGTAAATTGTTAGCACTAATATCTGTCTGCCCAGGTTACTTATACCTTCGGAACCCAATACTTAACGTGCAACAAGAAAATGGGATTTACACACACACATTGTATCTAGGTTATACTGTAACACATGTAAAATGTATGGGATTGCCTGTCATCTAGGGGAGGGAGTAGAGGGAGGGAGGGGAAAATTTGGAAAAATGAATACAAGGGATAATGTAATAAAAAATTATTCATGCATATATACTGTCAAAAATTTTATAATTATAAAATTAATAAAAAAATAAACAAGATGTTGAGCAGAATGGCCAAATACAAAAATGAGATGCAGCAGGGAATGCTGGATTTCTGAGTCTGGCAGCCTGGGGTTTAAATACAAGCTTTGCCTTTGACTGTGTTAGCTTGAAGATGCTATTTGAACTTTGTTTCCCTTCCCAAAAGGGAGCTGGTTGATTTCTAAGGTCTCTGAACCTACAAATTCTAGGTATAAAGTGTTAAGAGACATTAGGGTGAAGAAGAGGCCATTTCAAACTACTCCTGCATCTTTACCAGGAAAACCCCATGGATAGTATAGTTCACAGCATCCCAAAGAGTCAGATGTGACTGACTAAACCAACCATAGCAATAACAAAGGAAGCTTTTAACAGGGAGGTGTTTTCTCTGGATCTCAAAGTTTGGCTAAGAATGACAGCAGGCACAAACTGGGGAAGAGAGCATGAGCTTTAGGCAGAAGGAAGAGCATGAGAAGACACCGAGACACAGCTTGGGCTGCATCTGGAGAAGATCCATCACTCTTCCTCCATTGCTGCTAGTCTGGGACAGAAAGGAGCATGGCAGAAAGTCATGGATATGCTGAGATATCTGGTCCTATGAGCCTGCTGCCGGGAGACAGGTGTTCAGACAGACTCGCAACACTGGCCACGGTGATGGTGACACATAACATGACGATGGTTTGACCTCAGGGGATCACAGCTTTGGAGCTGCAGGGAGGCCCCGGATCTGGTCCAAACTTTTCCTCGGAGTGACATGGGCTGCCCAAGATGAGAGAGGAGAAAGGGCAGAGAAGAAGAAGAATGTCTGTAACCCAAAGCAGCTCAGCACAGCAGAAGCGCTGGATAATGCTCACTAATGGGTAAAAAGATCCCTGACTTTCTGAGCTCTGCTAGAGAATGTCCCCCCCAAAGGAAGGACAGAAAGCTCACGAGTTACCCCAAGAAAACCAGAAGCCAGTCTAGCCCAGAGAGCTGTCCAAGGGGTCCTGGTTCTCATACAAGGGCTCATTTCTTCAGCCGCTCTCCTTCAAACAAACTGCTCAGGGCTGCCCGGCCCATGTTCACTCATCTCCAGAGTGCACAAACAATTAATGCCAGGATGCCAGTAAGGACATGAGACCCGCCACCTCTGGGCACTGAGACCAAGCCTCCAGCCGCAGCACCCTGTACTGGGGCAGACCCTGGACTCTCTGCATATGAGTCAATGTCTCCAGGTGCCAAAGGGAAGGCCACACACATCCAGAATCGTCCTGGGATGGCAGGGGATGCCATGGGACGAGGCGTCATCCCAGAGCCTCCTCCCACCTGCCCTTGGGAGCTCCTGAGGCCTTCAGAGAAGGGCAGACATGAGAAAGGGCCGCACTTAGTCAGCCTTGGCAGCCGCGTCAGCCCCACTGAACAAAAATCGCTTCTAATGTGTTAACTGTCTGGAAGGGCCTGGAAAGAGGGGGCGAATCGAAAAGTCTCTATCGGCTCTCAAGCAGAAGGGATCGATGGCTGCCTGGCAGGCTCGGAGGACCACAATCAAATGTCATTATTTGTGAGGCTATACTTGACTTCACAGCTCCCTTTTCTCCCCCTCTCCCCCCTCGAGTTTATTGATTCCTGGATGTTGAGGAGAAGGGCAATCAAAATAGACTGGAGCAGGAATAACCCCTATGGCATTTTACATGAGAACAATGGTGTCTTCTGAAGGAAGAAGGGGGAGAAACAGGCCGAGGCGAGAAGACAGGAACCTTTTAAGGACACAGCAGCCCTCCCTTAGAGGCACCAGGCACCTAGAGACCTCAACGTGCAAACTGGAAATCTGGATAATCAGGCCTAGTACCCACCAGACATCTCAAGAAGGAGTGCTGCGGGATAAGGTTTAAACCTGGCTTTCAGGATTAAAGATGTTCTCTTACATCACTGGTACAGATCAAATTTTTATTAAAAAACCCAAAACAACAGAATATCACATTATTTGGCTGCGTTGTTAACTTGGTATAGCAGTTTGCAGTTTAATAAATGTTTATTAAGCACCTACTGTGTACTCCTTCCTCATTTCTAGCTTCCTTCAAAGCTAGATCAGGTACCACCACTTATAAATCAATCAACTAATTAGTATTCGTTTCTACAAGGCCTTTGTAAGATCTAACTTACTTTGCCTTGCTTTTTTCTCTTTAAAATTATTTTTATTTATTTCCTTAGATATTTCCCAAGTACATGTAAAAAAATTTTTTTTAAACAATCTCTATTTTTAAAAAAAAATTTGAGTTTTCAATTCTCTCCCTTCTTCATCTCTCAAGAAATCAAGTAATTTGATTTTAATTATATATGTGAGGTCATGCAAAACATATTTCCATGTTAACTTATTTTGCAAATATTTTGAGTTTACCTGTCTCTAATGCCAGTGGATCCCCTCTAAGAAAATTCACATCCTCTGAGAACTGTAACTATTTTCTGTTCTAGCACCTAGAAGATGCCTTGTACATAGTAGGTGTTTAACAAATATTTCATTTCATGGAACACGCAATAGGGAAGAACAGCTGTAGAACACTGACAAGAGAACCCACCTTTAAATCTCAGGTTTGAAATTTATAGCAATATTGAACTGTGAGTGATTTGGCTATTCTCAACAGAACAACGATCCAAGTCGATCCCAAAGGACTAATCACGAAGCATACTACTCTGCTCCAGAGAAAGAACTGGTAATGACTGAATATAGACTGAAGACTGCTATTTTTCACTTATCTTCTTTTTCTAATTTGATAGAACATCTTATTTTTGGTATTTTATAGATATCTTTTTATATAAAATGACTAATAGGGAAAAGCACATATATAACCTACATTTGATTGCTTACTATCTCAGGTTGGAGGAGAAGAGGGAGAACAGAACTTGGAATTCAAAATTTTAAATAAAAAATGTTTTAAAAAAATTTAAAAAGAAAGACACTTAAGAGCAGAGTCACCCAAAACAATCAGACCTCAGTTTCCTTAATCACAAAACTGCATGATAATACTTCGTATTAGCAACTCAATGAATAGTAAGAGAAAAATCATAAGGTAAACCCTGAAGTGCTAAATAATTCTGAGCTGGGATTACCAATTATAAAAGGAATAATATTCGATAAGATTGGCTATAGTGTACTATCCTTTGATTCCCAAAATCAACTTCAAAAGTAGAGAAAGGAGGGCAGCTAGATGGCACACTAGATAGAGCACTGGTCCCCAAATCAGGAGGACCTGAATTGAAATCTGATCTTCTTTACTTAACATTTACTGGCTGTGTGACCCTGGACAAGTCCTGTAACCCCAATTCCCCAAAAGTAAAGAAGGAAATGTGGCCAAATCTGCTTCATATTATGACCATATCTGATCACACCTGTAATACAATGTCTAGTTTTGGGCAGGACATCTTAGGATAGACAACTAGTAGTTGATTTAAAAAAGAGAAGACTGTAGATTAGGCCATAAAAGGAACCTTGAAGTTACCTGGGATGTTTAACGCAAAGATAAGTCACTCAATAAGCATTTATTAAGCACTCACTATGTTAAAAAAAAATCCCCCCCAAAACTCTGTCCTCAAGAGTCTTACTCTTCACTGGGGTAGAAAGGGAGAAGGAGGCAAAGAAAATGTAGATATTTTAAGTCATTTGCCAACTCCCAGACAGAAAAAAAAAAGAAAATAAAATTTTCTTTTTTCCAAACTCCTCTTCTGCTTCTCTCTGTTACTCCTGCCCTCCCCAAGGTGCTTCCCTTGCTATTCTCATCTTCACTTCTTGCTCTACCCCCAGCTATTCCTGTCTTCTTACCTGATCTTCCTAAAGGTCTTTGGAAATGCTTTACAGGCATCTCCTTTTTATTATCATCCCATCGGTGACAAGGGAAGTCGAAGTACAAAAGGGTGAAAACCTATGTAATTAAGCCCACGGCTCAGGTTTCTTCCTGGCTAGAGATACACAGTCAGAGTGTGTACTTTGTCTACTTAAAAAAAAATCATACAGTTTCCAGGTCATGGCTCCAATGTCCCACAAAAAGCAGGTACTGAGCTCCCTTTGTAATGAAACTGGCTTGGGAAACTGGTCACTCTGCTTCGGTTGGATAACTCAAACTCTATCAATAATATTGATAACAGGTCCACCAGCAACAAGGATGGGAGTCAGTAGCAATTAAGTCTGATGAAAGGGGGGAAAAAAGAGGAAAATGAGAGGGAGGGGGAGAAAAAGAGCAGAACAGTAAAATAGCCAATGTTCTGAAATCTTTTCCATGTAAGAGCTGTAATTAATGTCTGGAAGACATGAGAAGAATTGGAACAAATTTCAGCTCCTGCCTCCTCTGCGTGTTGTTAATGGCTATTTTGTCCACTAATGTGTTCCAATTTTACCCCCATCAACCACATGTGATACAAACTGCAGGAAATCAAATGAATTTTTAATCATTTCTCTGATGTACAGTATAATGCTGACTTTTATCAGCCAGTAGTTAAACAAAGACTTGGAAAGAAATAAATATTGCTTAATTGCACAATTGCTGCTGCTCACAGTAGGAGAATCTTTGAAATGAATAACTGGCCCCATTCTTGTCACTGGGTACAGATTCAGATGGATATGGACAGGTTTATGCTGAGTTTTGTCTTCTGGGGGTGTTTAGGTAGAAAAATATTCTTTCTTTTTCTTTTTTTTCCCATACTGTGCAGAGAAATAAAATGCGTTTCTGAAACAAGCCTGCCCTCTGCCATGTAAACAACTTTATCATGGTGGAAAGAGAGAGAGGAACAAAGCAAATTCTCTTCATTCTTTGTTTGCCCAAGATAGGAGGCTAAATTGTATGGCTGCCTTTTGAATACATTCATTGGTCCTTGCAGAACTTGAATTCGAATCTTACCTCATCTGTCTGTGTCGCCGTATGCAACAAATCAGACCCTTTGTGCTAAATCAGCTGCCCATTAAGTCCCAAACCCCATCTGGGCTCGCTGACTGCCACAATTCTCCAATCTACTTGTTCCTTCTTTCCAATATGCTCATTCCTCAACTGTGGAACTAACATGTTTATTTTCATATTCACAGATGCTATTGGCATTTAAAAATATATATTTTGCCCCCAGGGCTTACTTAACAATTCTAATAAAAATATAACGTAGTTGTAATAATTATGGTCACAATAACCTTGCAGCACCAATTACCCCGCTACAGAAATTATTCAAAGTGGTCCCCTAATGCTCCGGCTTCATTTCTGAGAATATAATCATCTCAGAGTACTTATGGTTCAATTTTAATAGTAAGAGGGCCTGCAAATTAGTCACCAAATATACAATGAGAAATGCATAGATGTAAGACACTAGCAGAATGTAATTTGACCCAAGACTTAGGAAAACCTGTAGAAATGAAAAAAGAAGTGATTTTTTTTTTTAATGAAGAACTCTTAAAACTCAGAAATGTCTGGACCTGGGATTTACAAAAGAATAGTCTGTCCTTCTAAACAAAGAGAAAATCAAGACAAAATATCTTGGGAATTTTTGTCATTTCCAAGGAAATCTGGTGCAGGATAGGTAATTTTTCAGCTTGAGGGGCCAAGGCAGGTTTCCTGCACCAAAAAGTGCCTGTGCTGGGCCTACAGAGATGAGTTCAGAGAACATTTTAAGTAATGTCTGAAGAGGACGACAGAGGAAAAAGGGGACGGGCAGGCTGAGGTTAGGGGTCACTCTGTCCATAATAAGGGAACTCTCAAGGGAACAAGGGGAGCTAAGTCTGGGCAAGAAGGTTGGAACCTAAAACGTCATCCCATCAAGTAGACACTAGGGAATCACTACTTTTTTCAAGCCCAGGTAAGAGTGGTACGTCATGAGGAATATTATTCCTCGGCTTGGTAGCCGAGCTTAATGACACAGGTGGTCGATGAGAGACGTTGGAAGTAGGGAGCTCAGTTAGGGGTCAGAGGTGATGATGGCCAGGTCAGGCAGAGGGGCAGCAATGTGAGTGGACAGAGTGAAGACAGAATGGACAGGACTTGGCAGATGTACACATGCACAGGGACATGTCCTGGGTCACATAAGGTTTGCACCCAACTAGCAACCATCATTGGGAAGGGGGGGAGCTAGAAGGAAGGTCTGTTGAGGGCAGGGAGAACTCAAGGTCAGTTGTGGACAGATGCCATTTAGTGCAATTCAATTCAATAGATATTTATTGAATGCCAACTCTGCATAAGGCCTTCAGAGAGCTGAGAGGCTACCGGGGGAAAGGGTGGTGCACAACCTATAAACTGGTAGGCAGATGCAGGCTGGAGGAGACGCCAGGTGGTGTAGTGGTTAGGCCGCACAACCCGGGCAGGGCTGCATGGGGCCGGGGCAAGACCTCAGTGCCAGGACAGAGCTGCATGGAGCTGGAGCAGGGCCAGGGCAGGGCCACACAGGGCAGAGCTGCATGGCCAGGGCAGGGCCACACAAGACAGAACTGCATGGGGCTGGAGCAGGCTGCCCAGGGCAGGGCTTGCACGGGATCAGGACAGAAGAATGTCCATCGCCTACAGTGGAAGGAGCTCTCCCTGCAGGAGGTACCACACTGATGACACAGGGGACGGAGAGGCTGGCAGAGGACATGGAGACACATATGGGGCTGTCTAGGCCCGACATTTACATGCCGCTCTCAGACTTACCGAGTATCTGACAGATCCACCGTCTCCTCTCCATCACTGTTTTCTCTCCTTATGAGGTTAAACATCACATACTCAGCTCCTGAGAGGCTGCGACCTTCATCATGAGGAGAATGATGAAACCTGAGGTACTTAACCACTCACTGCCAGGCTGGCCCCATGACTATTATTGTTCTCATTTAAAGATGGCAGTGCAGCACCCAGGAGAAGAAGGCTGAGAAAACTAGGGGGCTGCAGAAGGATGAATCTGGGAAGGAGACTGAGGAATGGCCAGCCGGGGAGCCCAAGAACCAGGAAAAAGCCAAGTCCCTATGAGCAAGGGAGAGAAAAGTATCTCAAAGGAAGGGATGGCCAAGTGTGACACGATAGACATAGCAGAAAGATTAAGAAAAAGTTGAATTTAGCAGTTAGGCAGCCACAGTCCTATCAAGACCATTACTAGCTGAGGTGATTATTTCTAAAAGTTTAACAGAAAAGACAAATAAACAAGGAAAAGTACATCTTGAAACAGGGAAGATGGAAACCTATCTGTAGGCACTGGGGAGAGAGAGAGAGAGAAGGAAGAGCATTGGGGAATTCTCCAGGGATTAAGGTCTTGCAGGGCCAAAGGGGCCACTCAGGCTTGGCCGGGCTGTCAGAGAAGCCTCCGCTGCCCCTGCACTGGAACCAGGAAGATGGAGATGCAGAAAGAACCTCAAAGGTGAGGCAGACGAGCTAGCCTGCCATCATCATCCTTCTCCAAGGGAGAGGGCCATCATCAGATGAAAAGATAAATGAGGGCGCAGCTGGAAACCAAACAGAACCGAGGACACACCTGGTTCCCAGTTTCTCCCAGTGAGGACATTTCCTGGGCGTCGGGGGCAGAACAAGTGGCAAATCTCTACTCAGCTGGGAAAGGCCAGGACTACAAGGACTATCGACAACCAACCTGGTGGCAAAGGATGCTCCTCCCCGCCCCCCCTCCCCTCCCCCCCCCCCCCTTCTGTGCTGTGTCCTCCTGAGGCAAAGAATGCACTTCCCACGAGGATTCCAGTGGCTCCATTTCAGGTCCCAGAAAGCTAATTCTCTGACTCAGCTCTTTCTCAATTAAAACTGCCCTTTCCCCCAATTAGGCCAAATTAATGAAGTCTCACTGTATCTAAGAACCTTAAAGCCAGCAAAAGAAGTGAAGAGAATCTGCTGATGAATACTAAAAGCACTGAGGGAAAGGAGATGTAGGGTGGAGATAAGGAAGAGAAAAGGAAGAAAAGACAATGGGGATAAAGGGAGGAGGGAGGGAGGGAGGGAAAGAGAAAGGGACAGAGGGAGGGCAAGAGAGAGAGGGAGAGAGGAAGAGAGAGACAGAGACAGAGAGACAGAGAGATGCAGAGACAAAGGCAGAGAGAAAGAGAGATAGAGACAGAGAGAGATAGAGAGACAGAGACACAGAAGGAGAGACAGAGAGACAGAGACAGAGACAGAGAAAGCACAGGAAACGAAAAATGGAGATGAGGCAACGATGAGGAACTCTCTTATCTGTGCTAAATGTGGAAGCTGGAAGGCCTGGGTTCAAGGCCTGCCTCAGACACCCCCCAGCTCCATGTTCAGGCAAGCATACTAACAGTGAGCACTTAGGGATGTGCCCTGGATCATATCATCTCTGTGGATCCTCACAACAACCCTGGGAAGGAGGTGATGCTATTATTCCTATTTCATATATGGGGAAAACAAAATAAGCAGGTTAAGTGACTGGCCTGTTGGTCACACAGCTGGGGAGCGTCTAAGGGCCAATTTAAACTCAGAGGAGCAGTCTTCTCAACTCTAGGACCAGTGCCCTGTTCCCTGAGACACAAACCATCTCCTTCAACCTCAGCTTCCTGGTTGATAATTGTTGTCTTTGTTCAATCATTGTTCACTCATGCCCAACTCTGCGACCCACTGGGGTTTTCTTGACAAAGATACTGGAGCATTTGCCATTTCCTTCTCCAGCTTGTGTTACAGATGGGGAAACTGAGGCAAATGGGGTAAAGTGACTTGTCCAGGGTCACCCAGCTAGGAAGTGTCTGAGGGCACAACATCTCCCAGGGTGGTTGTAAGGAGCAAATGAAAGGCTATCTGGAAAGGGCTTAGCCCTCTTTGGAGTGTTATATAATCCCATTCATATTCTATGATATAGTATATTATTATTCATAATAATGATGATGATGATGGCAAATTAAAATATCAAAAGAGTATGCTTTCCCAGGGTACCCGCCTAAAAGCGGAGGCTCTTCGGGGTTTGTCAAGAGCACTATGATGAGGGAGGAAACAAAGCTGCCTTTGGGAAGGAGCTGAGAAAAGGAGGAATGGGGAACTGCAGCCCAGGAAACTGAAGGAGACAGGTCCGGATTTAGAAGAAGATCCCTCAGAAAAGCCAGATATGCCCAGTGTTTCTGAGCAGAGAGTCAGGGGGTTTCTGGGGGTGAGGACCCAGGGCCAGAAGAAGGAGCAGAGGCAGCTCCTCTGGACCTGGGGGGCCGGGCCTGGAGGAGGCGCCAGCCTGGGGGACCTCAGGGAAGGCTGTACCAGGAACAATGGGCTAAGCAGAAAGGAGACTTCTCAGAAAAGGGACAGAGAGACCTTGGAGGCCGTGACATTAATCTTCTCAGAATTGCTCCTGCAGAGTTCTCTGATGAGGAATCAAAGAAGTTTCTTGCATGCTCTCTGCTGTGTGGACATCCATAAAGATGGGGCAGAGGAATGATGGAGATGACACCCTTCTAGGAGGCAGCCTGGAACGTGGGAAGCACCCTGACTTTGGTGTCAGAGGACCCTCTGATGGGGATGACCTGGGTGATATGGGGCAGGTCACTTACCTCCCTGGTCTCAGCTTCCTCATCTGTGAAATGAGTGGTCTGGAGGAACTGGCCTTCAGATAATGATGCTAAGACCCCCTCCCTCCACAGGAGACCCCTGAGTGGTGATTGCACAGATTAACAAAGCTTTTTCTACTGAATTAAGAGTTGGAGGGGGAGGGCATGGAATCAGGCCCAAGGCAAGGTTCATCTGCACCACCATTTCCCCTCAGGCTCTCCCAAGCTACCTGTCCAGTTCTTCAAGTGACCATTTTGGTTGTTAAAGGACTCACCCAAGTGATCACATGCAAACCCCAAGCAGAGGCGGTTACCTGGCTGAACTGCTCCCACGAGTTGCTCCAAGTCCAGTAGTGAGCCTTGTATTGTCCCACTCTGACTGCCATCATTTCATCGCCACGGTAATAGAAGATGGGCCTATTATAGAAAGAGAGCAAGACAGGGATGAGGGGAGGAGGAAGAGGAGGAGACGATGGAATCACAGGACATACACACCACGTGTCTACACAAGAGGCTCCAGGGGACGCTGAGATAAGGGAGACCAATGCCCAACCCTGGCGTTTGGTGGTGGTGTCATGGTAAATTACAAGGGGGCGAGGGGTCTGGAGTAAGGCCGGGAGGGATACACAAAACAGGGTGCCCAGCCTCCCGTGTGGGACAGCCCCAGACTGGGGAGCTGAGGAATGGAAGATCCAGGCAGAATCAGTCAGGATGCTGAGTTGCTTATGTGCCTCTCCTCCAATTAAACAAGTAATTGTGGGTCTCTCTCTCCCCCCCCCCAAAAAAAAAACCCTGGAATTTTAACCAAGGGTAAATAAGCATTTAAAAAACTGCAAAATCTTTCCTAGCCCACACGCCCAATGAATGTACTCTAATTTCCCTTGCTAGAACTGGCTCCCTGCCCCATCTCATCCTCAGCTCTCAAATTCATGGTTCTTCAAAAGCTGCCTAGGAACTGATTCCCTGTTTAAATAATTCCTGCCGGGCAAATTAGTACAGTCTCAAAGGTCCTAGGGAAAAAAGAACTCAGGCTTTGGGCAAATAAAAACGTAGACAAAGCAGCACTGAGAGCAAGGGTTCGAGGGATTTTTGTGAACGGTAGGGCCTTTAAAAACTCCACTATCAAGGTTGCCTGAAGTCTGGCCTTTCCCTTATCCCACCTTTCCAGCTAAGAAGTGAGTCTAAACAACTGCCGGGAGCGAAGCAGAAGCCAGGGCTGCCGAGGTGTCTGTCACAGACCAAACACTCATAGTGATGCTCCAGCTTTGGCTCGGCGTCCCTGATGCCAACTGGGCTTTTTTGGATACCAGAGACAGACAAGGTCCAAGAGAATGTGAGGCGGTTTCCTCCCTACCCACCGCTGTCTCCAGGCTTCCCTATTCTTACACACTCCACCAGGTTTGCACACAGCCCCTGATGCCGGCAACAGCCCAGGGACTCATTACTGCCAATATGTTTTGTGCCTGAAAATCCCAGCGCTCTCATCCTACAAGCGCCCCCCCCCCCATTCATCTGCCCGGCGTAGGAATGATTCCTCTTTCTAAAGTCACAATCACCAGATGGGATTTTAAAGCCTTGGTTCTGAACCACTTCAAGAGCCAGGGTGGCCGGGCTGGCAGGGGGAGGAGATATGAACAGGGGTTCCAGAGCGCCTTTCTATCTGTAACTAACCTGTCAATCAGCTTGCCCTGCACAATGGCTGGGAGAAGGTCAATGCCGTCAATCTCTCGGTCTCCGGGAGGCTTCAGGCCCGCTAGGGACAGGCTGGTGGTGAAGAGATCCATCACATTTCCCAGCTGGTGACTCACCTGGAATCGACCAGGAAACAGTGTGAGGAGCCCAAGGTCATGCCTGGGGGGTGGGCGGGGGCATCCCCCCTCAGTCCTGTCACAGCAGAGCACACATGTGCACACATACATGTGCCCACAGACACGCAGATCACACACTTCTCTCCATGTGAGAGACCGGCAGTGAGCCGGCCTTTATGAAGCACTTTCCCCCAGAACCTGTGCAGGGTCAGCGTACAGCAGGTATAGGGCCCACCGGCTTCCCCTCCTCCAGAGACAAGAAGAATAAGTCAGCCGTAGGGAAAGAATCCTGTTCTGAAGAGCTTCTCTCCCCCATCCCAAGCCTGGCCTGGTTCTTGGGGATCTGAATAGGACCCCGAATGCCATCATGTTCCTAAATTTGGGTCTCTTTCAGGGCAAGTGAGCGCTGGCCTCTGGACTTTGAGATGCACTGCTGGTCTTGCCTGCCCCTGAGACTGCTCTGGACAGGGAATACTATGGGATAGATAAGTCCCCATCAGACCTGGACCTTTGGGACCCTCTGGACTTTGGATGCTGGGATGAAAAGGCCCAACTTTCTGGGATATGACTCAAGGGAGACACTTCATTGTACATCTTTTCCCTCCCAACCCTTTTCTGGCTCCCTGCCCCCACTCAATCCTTCCTTGTCTGGCTGAAGCTTTCTATAGTCCCCTCGATTCCCTTTCCCAGGAGGACACAGGTGTATAGTACAAAGAGCGAGCATTCAAGTCATTAGCAGAGACAGAGAGAGAAGCACAATCTTCCCCTCAGGTCTACGGTGCAGCCTCAGAAAGCCTGAGCTATATCAATCCCTGTAAAAGGAGGGGAAGAGGATGATTTTACTCCAGCGGTAGCTTGACATATTTTGGCCTACAACCAATACTTTATAATGAAATGACCATCCACAGCCTAGCTCGGCCCATTAATCCACCTGCAGTCTGGCTGGGGGACAGAGGCCGATTATTTAAACAAGGTAGCAACTTTGCCGGGATCGATATTCCCTGCAACTGAGCCTTAGACACGTCCAGCTTTTTTTGCTTCCAAGACAAGGTTCAGCTTTCTGAAAAGCAGCTTGGACGGTCACTCAGCTAACAAAAAGGGCACTCAAGCATGCTCACAAGAATGGAAGATCCAGGATTTAAAAATAGGAATTCATCTGTGAGGGACCATGACCCAACTTTCTCTTTAAAGGTCCAAAAGCATTGTTGGGGCTCAAAAAAGTTTATGCTGAGAAATATTTTTTTAAATGAGGAAAAATAATCATTTCTTTTCTCTGTCCCCCCTCGCTCCCCCAAGACAGCATGGCAAACTCCCTCCCCATCATAAAGCTAGACCATGGGAGTCAGTCACACTGATGGAGCCTGTTTACTTTTAAGTAAACAGAACCCAGAAGAGAGCTTGTGAACATGGGATCATCTGGCAGTGGTTGCACTCGGGACAAAACCCGATACAAAGCCCCAGCAGGAGGAGCTGGGCAAAGCCTGGCTGCCGGCTGGCTTGGGTGCTTTCCCCCCAAGTTGAAGATGGATTAACCATTGTTGGGCAGGGCACCAGAGAAGCTGGTCAGCCTGGCATCCATGTTACAACCGACTCTAACCCCAAGCCTCCAACTCTGAAGCCTGACAACTTTGGTCGATGAGATCGGCCAACTTGAACGAATTTTGAGAAACAAAAGACCCAGGAAGCTCTGCTGTAAGGCAGAAACATTTCTGCATTATTCTTGATAGCAAAATTAGGCATTTTATTTTCTAGCAGGACCTTGGAGAACAGTTTGCTTATGCTCTGAAATACAGAGAAAAGCAAAAATGGACTTCTGTCTCCATCTGAAAGCAGTTCCTGTGCTGGAATTCCCAAGTGACCAGAAGGAAGCTTCTTTGTGACTTTTTCCCCTTTGGGAAGTGGATGGGGGTACACATTCCTGTGCTCCCCTGAGAACCAAGACTGATACTTCTCTACTCCCTCATTCTAAGTGTTGGAGATGAGACAGTCCTCCAGTAAAGCAGTTGTGCTTTTTAGAAGGAGAAAGGGAGTCGAGGTTCTGGCCCAGAAAGCGATTTTTGTTTCTCATCAGAGTCCCCTCGAACTCATCCTTCCCCATCTTGAGCTTTAACAGGTAGTGTCAGTCTAGAGGCCCCCACATTCACAAAACTGTTATTAGCAACGAGGCCCAGGCTATCAGCTAATTTATACAATGCACTGTGACAGTCCTATGGGGCCATCACCGACTCCTTGTCCTGGCCCTCATTAAACATAACCAGATGGCGATCGCTGGCTTTAATCATCCAATTACGTTCCTGGTCTCCGATGAACATTCCTCTACATGGAGGAGAAACTTCTTAAGGAAATTAAATGCACATGCCACAGTCACTTGGATTTATCAGCAGCACCATGTGGAGGAGGGGGAAATAGAGGCAACTGTGCAAAAAATTAATAAATAAAAGTTCAAGGAAGAAATAGAATCCCTATGTTTTTGGTCAATAGTACTCTTTTATTCTAACCTCTTACCCAACCTTTTTTTTTTTTTTTTTTTTTTTAAAGAGGAAAAAAAGCCAGATAATATCAGGGTTGGAAAAAAATAAATAAAAAAGGAGGGATTGGGGGGATGTGTGTGTGTGTGTGTGTGTGTGTGTGTGTGTATGAAATCCTTTAGCTGTGGGCCCTGCAGTAAGAATAGCCACCATTGCTGTTATCAGGGCTTTCAAGCTTTAACTCTGAATCAAAGGCAACAATTAATAAAGTCGCCCCCGCCAGGAATGGAATGGGGAGAAAGCTAAATATTTGAAACTGGGTGAACAAATGTCAGGGTGTTTTTAAATAAAATCCTTTCACAGTTATCACAGCGAGCAGGCCTGATATCCCTGTCTAATTCAATTTCAGCGTGTGCCCCATGGGAGATGGCGAGGAAAAGGTTGCCACGGTGTCTTTGGCTAAACAGGCTCTCTTCTCTTTCAGGGGGCAACAATCAGAGAGAGGTTGGGGGAGTGGGTGATGAAAAAGCACCTGAATATGAATTCTCTTCAGCTGGAACCTTCCAGAAGGTAGACAAGGCATGGGGAGTTTGCTATGAATTGCTGTGAATGGGAGATGGAGCAGGAAGAGGAGAAAGGGATTTCCCAGAGTATCCACTGCCACCCGTGCTGTGCGCCCCAGTCTCGGACTACATGGGGGGGGGCCTCTCATAAATGACCATTAAGATGCTGCATCTGAGTCTGACACAGAGGCTGCCTTCTCACGTCTTATCACCAATGAGGCAAGAAAAGTGAGCCTTAAACAAGCAGAGAGGGCCAGGGATGGGAGGCAGTGAAGGGCCTCCATGGGTGTCGATAGCTCTCTTGCTCCTGTGTCACCTGTTGGGCCCGGGGTCCTGCTGTGAAAAAACGGGCCTAGGAGACCAGATTATCTACAAGGTCCCTTCCAGGTCTGGAGCCTCTGTTCTTGGGAGTCAGAGTTCTGTTTCAAAGGGACCATCTCCTCAGACAAAAATGATAACAAGAGCCAGCATTTATAAAGGTCTGTTAGCTGCCTGGATCCTCCCAGCAATCTTGGGAGTTACATGCTGTTATTACCTCCAGAGGAGGAAACTGAAGTGACTTGCCTGGGGCTATGCAGCTAGTGAGCTTCTGAGGCAGGATTGGAATGCGTACCCTGCCCTGTGCAAACCCGCTCAGAAACAACAGAAATTCTGTCTGGTATTTGGGGGGCTTGGACAAACGTTACAGCCCTGGTTTATCGAGATCATGATCCAAGCCCCCTGCACCCCAGCCATCACATCCTGTTTTTGTTTTGCTATATGGTTAACTGCCCACACATGAACTAAGCCAGCCCAAGACCCCTGATATAGAAATCTGTATAAATGAGACCTTTTGTCTCATTTGCTGTTGGTCCCCTAAGGACCAAGCCTGCCTCACTTTTCAATGCTCACAATAAAATCTGCCTTGACTGAGAAAAGACTTGCTCTCCAAAATTCTTTCCCGAGACCCCGACTAGTCATCAGCAGTCACAGGTTAAGAATCACATAGCTAGCAAGCATCTGAAGCAGGTGGAACACAGGTATTTCTGACTCCAAGTCTGTCACTGGATCCACTAGACCTGCTCCTCACTTGTCTGAGCCCTGATTTCCTTATCCACAAAATGAAGACACTGGACTCCATGATCCTAACAATGAGAGCAATTCTAGAGAGAAATGGACCCTATCTTGGGAGATGGAGGACTCGTCTGTGTTAGAGACCTTCAAGCCATGACTGAAAAAGGACCGCTTGTTGGGGAAGGTGTAAAGGGGATTCTGACCCTGCCTACTGAAAGCCTATAATCAGACAGATAACAACAGGGAGAGACAGAGAAAATATGAAAAAGGGAGTATGAGAGTTCGCTTCTGTGACTTGCCCCATCTGTCCTGCACAATAGCAGGGCAGTCATGGCAGCCATAAGGCTGTCATAGTCAAGAGTTCAAACCCCCATGCCATGAGTACTTCTCGGGGACACAGAGCTTCAGAGAAGTGAGTCCCTATGAGAGGAGAGGGGCTCTCCTTCATCCTGGGCAAGCGTGGGCCCAGGCCCTCATCCCTGGAAGACAAGGTACTCTCCATGCTCTCCTCCGGCACAATGCTTGGTGAACTTGAGAACTCGATGTCTGTCCAGTGGAGAGACATCAAGCACTGTCCCTGGCTGTCAGGGAGGGCAACTGCAGGGTTCGGGGCAGGAAGCAGGATCAAGGCCAGAGTGTGAACCGCTCTCAACCGGGAGGCACAACTGGTCAAGGGCAGAACAAGCGGCAGTTCCCTCAACTGGGTGTGCACACGTCAGAAGTCCCTCTCCGGCGCTCTTAATGTGAAATCACTTCTACACACGTTCAGTAAGTGACCACTGCATACGAGTGCACACAATGAGGGGGACACCAAAATAAAACCAAATATGAAGTAATCTCCCTCCAAGCCCTCATTTCTGAATTCTCTAGTATTGAGAATGGCTCTAAGAGTGTTATTCAAAGATCCCGAGAGAAGCATCATTTATCATTAAAAAGCACCATACAGGTCCAGGTCCAACGACAGAGGGATAGTCAAATCGTCATGATGCGCTACTGTGGTCAAACACTGTGACATAATACTATATCCAAACCAAATAATGTCAGGTGAGGAACAGAGAACAGGAGGCACAGATATGCAACATATGAGCAGGGAGGATGAAGGGAAGGGGATAAGCTCTGGTGGAGCACCTACTGGTGCACTGGACCATGTGCTTTTACAAGTTTGGGGACCAAATGGACAGAGAATCTAGATGAAGACTTGTGGAGAGTGACTCTAAAAAGTTTAATTTTATGCACCTAAATTACATCACTTAAAGGCAAATAGTTGCAAAACAAGTCTAACTGACTAGTGTTGTTTACTACAAAGTTCATCATAATTATTAAAAATAAAAAAAACAAGTCATTCTTCCAACTGGTTGGGTTTTTATTAGAATAGCTTATTGATCTGTCTTGGAACAAGATGTAGAGAATCTCAAGGAGTTTTGAGAAAAGGAAGCTCAAGGTCACACAGCTAATCAAAGGTGAAGCTGATAAAAGGCTGGTAAGTTAGGAAAACTTGAAGGAACTGGATTTTTTAGCCTAGAGAAGCTGACGAATACAGAAGGGATGACCTATTAACAATTTCCAAGTATATAACTTGCAGGACGATCTCACAGAAGGCAGTGATTGCTCAACACTAATGTACACTACTTCTGCTTGTGAAATTGTGCCTGTTTCTAGTGTTCTGGGAACACTAGTTTATGTAGGAAGCAAAGGATACATTTCCGCCCTGGAGAGGATTCTAATTTGAAAGGAGAAAAGGCAGACAGAGAAGCAGTGATGCTTCCATTGCACATGTCACTGCAGATCCATTAAGAAAGTGTGAACACACAAATATACAAATACTCTAGTTCTGAGAAGGTGCACTGGACAGGCAGGAGTTAGTAGGTACCAAGACCAGGCTGAGCATACCCAGGAGGGGATTGGCTGTGAAGGGGCCTGTTGAAGGATAGAATTCTTCTCTCTTTGGCTACTCCTTTTTGCAACCTATGGACTCTGTGACTATGACTCAGCTGCCCCTGAATGTTCCCTGCCACTCTGGCCCCTTCTCCTACTGGGAGGCCCTTCCCAGGGCCTCCTTTTGGGGGTTGGGCCCAAGCTGGCCACGCTTTTTCTCCTCTCAGCTGAGCCTCTGATTGTCTGGCTTTGTCCCTGCATCCTCTTTGTCCTTTCCCCCTCCAATATGCCCTTTCACTGTGAGAACATAATCTCCTTAAGGACAAGGACTGGTCTTTCTTTTTTCTTGTATTTTTATTTATTTTTTACCCAGGCAATTGAGGTTAAGTGACTCAACTAGGGTTATACAACTAGTAAGTGCTAAATGTCTGAGGCCAGATCTGAATGTAGGTCCTCCTGACTTTACAAGTGTGCTCCATCCACTGCTCCTTTTCTTATATTTTTATCCCCAGTATTTGGTACAGTGGTATAGAGAGGCCTGCTTGTCTATCTATTTCTAGAATGGGTAACATGACACTATAAAACAGTTTATCCAAAAGGTCTGGAGATAAATGGGGGAGGCTACTGGATGCTAGAAATCTGGAGCAAATGAGGAGACAAAGTGGAGATTACTGGATAATGTGAGGTCCAGGTGACCCCACATCCTCGTGTTCATCCTCATTCCTTCTTCATTATTCACTCATGTCCACCTTTTCCACCTCTCCCAGCCAGAACAGCAGCATCCCTCCTTCCATCTGCTAAGCAGATCTTCCTCTCTTCCTTTAAAACACAGTTAACTCTTAATGCCTTTATTAAGTACTCCCAAATTAACCACACCTGGCTCCCACGACAACTCCAACAGTACCAGAAGCATCTGTGTATAGCTAAAATTTGCTATGCATGGTACAGACATATGGCGAGACTTTTTTTTATCCCTTTAAATTTTTATTTGTCCTCTCCCCCTTATTAAATTCTTTGAAGGTATGTATGTTGTCTACTCTCCTTTTAGCTCCCCATAATTAAAGCCATAAACAAACATTTCCTAAACACCTATGTGTCCAACATTGTACATATAGAGAGTACATTAAGTGGGAAATGCCCCATATGCCACGTTCTGGGCATCGAGTCTCACTGACAAACCAAACAGCCTGACACAGAGAAGGCGATCAGAAGTCAGGACACGACGGATTGTCACCGAGAATAGGACAGAACACTGGTGCTAAGGTTTCATCATTCTGGTCAGTACCTCATCATTTTTGAGAAGCACCAAGAAAATAATGAAAGGCAGAAGATCATCCAGAGCAGGAACTGTGGATTCATTTCAGCATTTTGTTTTTCAAACCCACACTTCAGCTCCCCTGCCCAGTCTTACTAATCTCTAGTGTGGTCTGGTCCTTTTTTTCTTATGGCACAATGCACATGATCACTTGATTTTTAAAAATAGCTTTTTATTGACAAAACATATGCATGGGTAATTTTTCAGTGCTGACCCTTGCAAAATCTTCTTTTTCCCTTGTTCTCCCCCACTCTCCCCCCTAGATGGCAGGTAGTCTCATACATGTTAAACATGTTAAAGTATATCTTAAATACAATATATATGTACATATTTAAACAGTTCTCTTGCTACACAAGAAAAAACGAATTTAGAAAGGTAAAAATAACCTGGGAAGAAAAACAAAAATGCAAGCAAACAACAACAGAAAGGGGATCACTTGCTTTTCTTTAGAACGTGTGCCCCTCAAACAGAGATCTGGCCAGTCTAAGCCCCTAGTCTGCCTTGTTAGCTTGCTCACATAAAGAAGGGTTTGCTTCTGAGGAGGGAGGGAGCCCTAGATAGGGATCTAAAAAGGGACTGAAAAGGATGGAGGCTAGGGTCTTAAAAGAGACTGAAAAAGAGAAATAGGAAAGAGAGAGTGAATATCAGCTGTGATCCAATATAAGCCTTCTCAGTAAGACTGAGCCGAGGTACTCACCTGTCCGGCAGGTATATGTCCAGGCCACCAGGCGATCGCTGGCTCCCTCATCCCACCTTCAAAGGTGGTTTGTTTCCCACACAGGAAGGGTCCATTACTGCCTCCTGTAAAAGAGAATTCAAAAATCGATGTTGGAGGATCCAGACCAGTGGTTTCCTCTACTCCTCAGTCTTTCCTGCCCATATCTAATCAGTGGCTAAGTCTTGTTTCTTCCCCCCACACACATCTCTTGCATCCAGCCCTTTTTTCTCCACCCACACAAGGCCTGCCTTGACTCAGTGTGGAGGCAAAGAGAAGACCAAGGATAGAGCCTTGGTGGTAGTGGGGCCACCAGGAACATGAATTTACAATTAGGCTTCTAATTGGTTTCCTTGTTTCCCCAGTCCATCCTCCACTCAGCTGCCAAAGGGATTTTCCTAAACCATAGATCTGATCATATCACTTCCTATTCTATCAACTCCAGCAGCTTCCTATTGACTCTAGGATCAAATATAATTTCATTTTTACCTCATTCTTTTTAAATGTCTATTTTCAGTTAATACCACAGTACATTAATATAACTTTTGAATTATATACATGCTATATGCTCAAAAGTTCTTTTACTGAAAAGGATATGAGATCAGAAGACGTCAAGGATGACCCCAATATAACTGCCCCCTTCACCTCCTTGCTCCTCCTCACCCCAAAAACCCAAATGAATAAAGGTACTAATCAAAGGAAGCCAAAATTAGGCTTCTAGGTAGACAAAATCCAGGAATTCTAGAATTGGACTCTCTAAGATAGTCAATATTTATTAGGGGAAAGAGGGATAATCAATCCATCACTCAAATTACTTAAGACAAATACTTTTACAAATGTTGGCATTCGTTGGGAAAACATTGAAAGGAACGGTGAATAAAAAGGATGTCTATAGACTTGTTTGTTGAGAAAATATTTACCAAATTCTCGTTTTTCTATAATTGCGGCAACCCTTTGACTCAAAAGAAATTTTAAGAAAAAAGATAAGGAAATACTATTTTATCCAGAATGTATCGTCCTTAAGAATGCTCTAAGATTCTCCTCCAGTTTCTAAAGTTTATGGTGGAATGAATGATGGTCCCAAGGGACAGCAGAGTTTGAAAATATGATTAGTTTTTGTTTTTTTTTAAGTTCTTGAAAAGCTTAAGAATGAACTGCCCATGATAGATCATTAAGAGATATTTGAATTGTTAGCAGTGGGAAGTAGGAACATCTGAGGCTGATGTCACAGAGGACAGTCACATCCCCCGTAGGAAGCATCCCCTGCCAGCACCCCCCACCCCCAGACCATGGACTTTGGAGTATAGACTTTGGAGCATACCATCTAAAAATAAAAAATCTAAGGCTATGATCTCATTGATAGATATGAAGTCATGGGGACGGTTAACATGAGATGCTTACCTTGAATGGGAGCAGAAATGAGAGCAGCTCCATTATCAGATGTGAAAAACACAAACGTGTTCTCTTGGATACCCAGGTCCTGAAGGAGTTTCAGTATTTTCCCAATGCAATCATCAATTTCACGAACAGCATCTCCATATCTACAGGAAAAGGGTAATGGCAAACTTTGACTGATTAACTCAGGGCAATCACCAGTTCAACAACGTACTAACCCTATGGCTTTAATGAAATAGATTGGCCCATGTCATTACCTCTTTTTCTTTTTTAAGGGGACAAAACAAAGCTGCATAAGTTCAAGGTCATACAGCTAATCAAAGGGGAAGCCAATACTACTGTTAATCTTCCAGCAGACCCAGATGAGAAATACTACTACAATTTTCTGCCATTATAAAAATAATAAACATAAAATTTTATGTTACTTACCGCCCTCTTTGACTGGTACCCAGGAAAGATTTTGAAGCATACACAGGTGCGTGGGTGGCGTCAATAGCCCAATAAAGAAAAAAGGGCTGCTGGTGGGCCTGCTGCTTAATAAAATCCACTGCTTCCTGTAAATAAAAATGAATCCATTCCCTGCCACTGGAGGTAAAATACCCCAATATCACTGCAGCCATTGAATAGCCCACCCCACACTCAGCTTTCCAATACCTGTAAGTAGATCTGAGTTAGATTAGCTTCTCCTGTCTTGAGATTAATGGGGAAATCTTCAAAGAATCTGAAAATAACACAAAATAAGAAAAATCAATAGACCCACAATGGGAGAATGTCCTTCTTCCCTGGATTTTATGATTAAGTAAAAGTAAGAAAATGTATAAATTATGCAACATATTTTAAAAACACAGCAGAACAGGCCTGTGTAGGCATTAAAAATTTAGACATTTGGGGAGGAACAATTTATATCATTAAGAGATTAAAAAGCTTTGAGCACCTTCATTAGGTGATGACAGATAAGAAGAGATGCAGGCTTTGGGCACCCCCACCAATTGATTAGATGGACTCTTTCTAGGCTCTGATGTCCCATCATCTCAGAGTGGGGCTTACCTGCTCTGTGTGGCCTCTGCAAAGAGAATCTAATTGTTGCCTTTGATAATTATGTAAGTTAAAAGTGTCCTAGAATGAATGTTAATTCATTGATTCATAGAAGAAATATAGATTATTAAATGAGAAAAATGAGGAGTCTAAACTGAATGGACTACTTTAACAGCTTAGCAAGAATAAGCAAGTTTAAAACTCCCATTGCATGTTGCTTCCTGGAAAAAGTGAGAAGCAAAGTAAATGGAATGATTTACAGAGGGAGGGGATGAGGAAGATAAAACTCCATTACCTGCCTACCATCTCCCAATTCCTATAAACAGGAATGTTGGGCCTAGCCTTGTTGTCATAAGGTCCAAAATGACAGTTGGGGGCTCCAAACCACTCATCAAATCCATGCTTCAAGGGGTGAAACTGGGGCCTGTGACCCAAATGCCTAGAAACAAGAATCCAAGCCATTTTAGGAACTCACAAAATGGGGGAGCTGTGAAATACTGTATATATAATAAATTTTTAAAAGGTCTCAAATTATATCAAAATTATATAAAATTTTATCATTAACAATCTGGCAATCAGAAACTCTCTAGACGTCAAACTCATAACCACTTCCACGACCTTAACCCCTCAAATATCATCCCATGTACCTTTGCTTCCTTCTCACCCAAAACCTAGGCTACCAGAAGAGGGCAAAGTAATTTTAAACTATGACTTTCCAATAATTCTGGGGGTTTTCCTTTGGCCTAATATTAACATTTATATAGCACTTTAGGAAGAAATCTTTTTTTGATAAGGTAAAAATTGGAGCTCCAATAATCTCTTCTTTCAGCTTTGGACAGTCACTACTCAAGAGATAGCCCCCAAAGGTCATAACAGGTTTATGCAGGCACATTAAGCTTATGTGGCCAAGCTTTATCATGGATGCAGCACGACTTCACGTAACAGACTGGAACAGCTCCAGGATCTGCTAACTATGTACTTATAATTTCCCCCAAAGCCCTGTATTATTTATGTAGATTTGAGTGATTAGAAGATAAAACGGGCAAAGTGCCCACTTTGGTGATAACTGTGAAATCTGTTCCAAAGTACGAAGATCATCTGCTTGGAGTCAAGAGAGAGAGGGGGGATTTCCAGTTTGCAAACCCCCAGCACACATTGGAGGCGTCAATCTAAGCTGTGGAGAACTTCCTGCCAGGTTCTGTTCCTACCGAGTTTTGTAAAGCCTTCTTCCTCCCTTTGGGGAGCAGCTAATCCTCTGACTCCTCCAGCCAGGGAAAGCCCAGAGAGTAGGAGGAGCAAAGATCCCATCTGAGCCCACTCTACACAGCATCCCCCCCCCCGAAATCCACTGTCCTTGAGATCCCCACAGGCCCCCCAACCTCAGGGGAGATCTAGTCTCGCAACCCAAAGAGCAGATACTTCAAGACAATAATATTGATAACAACAGCTGCCATTTACACAGCTTTGTAAAGCTGGTAGAGTGGGTAACGTGCTCTTCTCACTGGCATCTCACAGCTGCATTGTGAGGCAGGTGCAAACTGGAGGCATATTGACCGAGCGACTGGAGAGTTCTATCTCTGGACTTTAGAGAAGTCATTTAACTTTCCTAGGCTTCAATTTCTCTAGCTACAAGAAATAGCTCTCTAAGATCCAGTTCTGAAAGGAAGTGAATTGTTTTCTGAGGACTCTGGAGCTATGTCTTTTCAATCTTCATGTTTTGTATTCATGGGAAAAGAAGAATTTGACTCCCTCATTTCGTTACTTCATCCCCTCAGATCTATCCTTTAAATTGCTATGTATTTTCTCATAGGAGGTCTGTTGGACCCAAGTATTGCCATAGTCTCTCTATACAATCCAATCCAACCCATTAATTCTAATGTGGTTCATACTCAACTCACCAGAAAGCATTCTGGTTTGGAATTAAAGTAAACAATCTTTCCTTAATGGAACTACATTATTAAGTTACTTGTAAGCAAAACTATCAAGTTCTATTCCTTCTAAAATGACAATAATAATGATGATGGTCATAATAACATACTTTTAAAAAAATCCTCAATGCTTTTACATTTTTGTCTGAGTATCAAAACACTTTATGAGGCTGGTAGGATGGGTATTACTGTCACTTTTTTACAGATCAGAAATTTAAAAAGAGACTTGCCTGACTGTCCCATCTAAACCTGCTGTCTGTCAGGTAGTGTAACTGAGTCGACAGAGAGCTGGCAGTGGTGTCAGAAAGAACTGAATTCAGAGTCTGCCTCAGATACTCAATAAGCGGCATAATGCTAGACAACTCCCTCCTCATCTCTTGACCTCAGTCTCCTCATTTGTAAAATAGGGCTTTCCGTATCCAATAAGATAGCATAGGTAAAGTGCTCTGCAAACCATGAAGTGCTATGTAAATGCAAGCTGGAAGTGTCCAGCTTTAGACTCTAGCCAAACCAGATTAAAATGCACTTGGGAATTTCTTAACAGGAAAAAACTCCCAGAAAATGTCAATGTGTGGCTTTCAAAGTCAGTTAGGGGCCAGAAGGGACTTCTATTTGCCCCATAGGATAAAGGGGTTGGGCCAGAAGCTCTCTGAGGATGTGCTCTCCCAGTGCCTGTGACCAAGGAGAACTCGCTAGGAGTTGCCAGTCATCTTCTGCTGGCTTTTCTCTGCATGTCTGCTTAATCACGTTTGAATTTTGGGCCTACTTTTTTTTTTTTTTTGCATAGCTCCTACCTGCTGGAAGAAATGTTTCTATAACTCTGACCCTGAGGCTCAAGCTTTCCTTGAACTATCTTGAAGCTGGATCTTCAAGAATTCAGGCCTTAAGCTCTGGAGAACTTGATCTCCATATCTCTGAACTCCTGCTTTAGGGTCAAGTCACTTGGCTAGGCCCTAGACCACCCCACATCTCCATTCCAGCCCTCTCCTGGTCACCAATCCCCAGAGGCCCTGCTGCCTTCTATTAGAATTAAGATTCCCTGAGAGCTGGGGAGTCTTTTGCCCTTTCTCTCTTCTCAAATTTGTAAAACAAAGAAATATCTCGTATTTCTCTTTTACTACTTTCATATTATATCTCCCCACCATGTTTGTCAGTATCTGACAAGTAGTAACTGCTCAATTTTTCCCTTATTTCAGTCACTCTACCTCCTCCCCCATCTTTTGAGTGGTTCTGTGCACAAAAATGCAAGGTACCTGATTTCTACTAGGAAGCTATTGGCCAATCATCCCTTTCCCTCTGCAGAAGATTTTGATCTGCTAGTATTTCCTCTTGTTGCTAATAATTTAGATGTAGATTTTGGCCTGTTTTCTCTCCATTCAGTTTTGGCGTTGGTACATCTGAATGAACTAATCAATACGAACCCAGAATCACATGTGTTTCATTACAGACCCGCTCATTCAGCACTATGAGACATACCAGAGACCCGGGGCCACCCTGCTGCCTGTTAACTGTTCATGATTAGATCAGTCACTCTTCTGTGTGCCAACCCATTCCTGGTGCTAATTCTGGCCCTTTTTTCTCAGCTTGCTATTTACTCAGCTTTTCGCCACTTTTTCTACTACACAGATTAGCCTGGAAGCCTGATGAGGCTTGATTCCATCAGACAAAGTCTTTCCAAGGTCCCCAATGGGTTTTCCCCTTGCCTCCACATTAGTCATCATTTTGAAGCTGATTGGCCAGGCATGGGCAGCTTCCTCATCCAACTGAAGGATCAAGAAACTGGCTTTTCCCAGTCACTAGGGAGCCTCCTGACAACCAGGATTTTCCAAACTTCTGGTGTCCTTTGCTCATTTTTAATCACCATCATCAGACATTTAGAGAGCAGCTGCTTTATATGATGGTTCTGTGCTCAATGGCAGAAAGGATATGAGGCAATTCAAGACTCAACCCCTTCCCTCATAGAACTTACACAGTATGGGGAGCCCCAAATTAAGGAGATCAATAGCAACACAAGTCAGGATAGAGAAATTCTAATAGATGATACAGGCCACAGATGATCAGAAGACACAGCAGTCATTAGAAGAGGAAGGCTTCTCAGGGAAGGTAGGTCTGGAGTTGGGCCTTTGGACAAGAGTCATGGGAGTAGACAGAGGAGGTGGACAACAAGAAAGGAGGAGGTTATTACAGATACTCAAGCCTGCTCACTCTTATTTCTATAAATACTTTCACTACCTTAATTGGATTCTATTCTATTCTAAGACTAAGGAATATTTTAGGGTTAAATAATCAGATCTTTAGAATGAACGTTCAGGTGCTTCAGAATTCTGGGATATTGCCACGACCCCAGGGATATTGTTGGGTTATTGCAAAACTTCCTGATCTAAAAGATCAAGATGATAGCTAATCATGGATTCAGGAGATCTTGAGGACTCAGAGTGAAGATAGACTTTTGGATGTGAGCAATGTGGGAATTTATTAATTTCCTTTATTAATTCATTTCATTTATTTTTAAATGTAGACTATCTTAGCAACTTTCTTCCTAATTCCTACTCTATTAATGTACTCCTACCAGTTATTCCTGCTAACCCTCCCCAAAGCATGTTTTCAAATCCAAAATCAATCCTTTGATACATATATTCCTAGTCTATTAAAATAAATTCTCACATTAGTTGTGTTCAAAATTGGGCTTCTTCTTCTGCATTTCAAGTTCTTCAGCTCTTCAGCTGGGTAAAGCAGATATTTAACCTTCATTCTTTTGGATTTATGATTTGTCACCAATAAGAATGAGTTCTAAAGTCTTTCAGAGCTGTTTTTTCCCCCCTATGGAGTTATCATTTCATAAACTTCTAAGTCAGTTTACTTTATTCTGCAGCAGCTCACTGAGGATTCCTCGTTTCCTAATTTTGTGGGGTGAGAGAGGAATCTGTCCCTTTTCCAAGGGAACCTGGACTGAAGTCGACAGACTGCTCTGAATACAATTCAAGGGAAACTTAGGCAGAGAGGAGGTCACAGATGCCAATTTCAGCCTGGCTGAATATCTGCTTCCTGGGGACTTAAGGGCACAGGAGAGGGGGGCCAGTAGCAGACAATACCATTTTCCCCCTTTATTGCCATTCTGCACTAACTGTAAACACCGCACCTTCCTCAGAGGCTGCAATAACATCCCAAAAATGCAGTAATAGAAGGTGAAGAGGGAACAGATAGGAAGGCAGAGCTGGGTTACAGCACTGCAGGGACAGCTGGCAGGTTACACAGCACTTTTACAGGCATAATAGGTGTTCCACTAAAGTCTCCTCAGTGAGAAGGCTATTTTACTGGTGGACATTTTACTCCAGATCAGTTATTTGTGCCCCAGGTTGGCTTGAGCTCTTTGTGGCAACCTTGGCCTCCCACAGCCCAGACAAATCCAGTCCCAGCCCTGGTACCTTCTACCAAGCTGCAGAGGCTTCTGGCACGGGGCCAGGGAAGGGTTGTATGACTACTGTCTGAGGAGCAGCCTCCACCCTCATCATCAGAGAGGGGGCACTGCGTAACAATTCATAAAGACTGTCTACTAAAACACAGAGGGTTGTTTATTGTCTTCTGGGAGAAAGTATTCACAACAATGACAATACTGCAGATCCTTGCAGTTTTAACAAAAGTATGTATTTATGTAAAGAGTACATTTGGAGCAAGGTCCCCAGAGGGAGAGATAGAAGGCAATGTGGGCCAGACCAGGCTAATATCCCCAACCACCCTAACCACCAATTCCCTTCAAACCCTGAGAGGGGACAGCTTCAGACACTGAGTCTGAGAGCCTTGGGGATAAGCCCTGGACCATGATCCTGGGAAGCATCTGGGGAGGGGCAGCTTGGCAATTGCTCCAAAAGGGGTTACAGCCATTGAAGACCTAGAGAGAAAGTTCTTGTAGCCGAAATCCCTGATTCCATCCAATCTTTCAACAATAGAAACTGACTTGATTTTTTATCAGTAAAAATGAGATTGAGGAAGAGGCTTTAGCATCTGCTAATCTGCTCCCTAAGGCCTGTGGCACTTTCCACAGAACTTGTAGCTGAAACCTTTCATATGCATTAGAATATGAGGGCCTGGAGAGCAAAGGTTTTGGTTCCATTTGCATCCCCAGAGCTTTGTACACAGTATGAGCTTAATTAATGCTTCATTCACTCAACTAGACCAAAATAGTTACAGCACTGTTCATATTCTAAACCACAAAGCAATTTTTTTTGTCCTACAATACTGGATTTGTTCCATTACCAAGTCTTGTGACCTCTACTCGCAGATTTTTTCCCCCCCAAAGCATTTAGATGTCAGATTTTATCTGGTTTAAAACATAAAGTTTTTCCATTTCCAACCTAACAAATTTTCCTTGTTAGGAAATTTTAGTAATGATTGCTTGGAAAAAGTCTACGTCTTGGCCAAACGGTACATACCAAAAATGGGGGGGAGGGGGTGAGAGGAGAAACTCAAGCCAAACTTACCACTTGCCAACAATCTTATTGACATAGCCTGCTTTCTTCAGCAGCTCAGGAAGGAGGAACTCCGAATCTGGGATTCCTCCGACTATTTCCTGAGGTGTATAAGCTGGGGAGAACAAAATGGCTTTGTATTCTTATTTGCACCAACAGGGAAATCGCAAAATCATGTGGTCCTTCAGAAATGTTATTTTGATTGAAAACAAATCTGAAAACTGGGCTCGCTGGACACATCATTAAAGCAACAGGAAAACATGAGGCACCTTATGAGCAGCCCATCTCCAACCAAGTGCCATAAAAATGGGCTGGAAACCAGGTGCTCCCCAAAGGGCACCTCTGATGCTTGCTCCCCTGGCCCTCAGCCCATACTGCCCTTATTTTTATTGCATATTTTAGTTCTCTGACTCCATGTCCCACTGCTCCTACTAGATTCTATGGAAAGGAGCCCCATCTTAGCCCCTCCTCATTCCCTCTCATGCCTGACAGCCATTAGGCCTCCACCTGAGATGCTCTGATTGACAGCCCACCTTTAGGACACTGAGCAGAAAAGAATGCATTCCAAGTATGGATGGAATAGGACCCCAGCAGCAGAAAAGCATCACTAAGAAGCCAAAAAATATTGTTCAGGGACAGTGATTAACGCCTGTCAGATCTCCGCCTCATCCCACCACAACAGGTTTCATTCTGAGTCAACAGGGATGTCAACTGATCTGAGGAGCAATAGGGGCAGCACATTTCAGTGCAGAGAGTTTAGTTGGACCCCTCTTTTCTCTCTACCTCCACCCCTCTTTCTGAAAAGACAGCCCAATCCATCTTTTGGTCAAGCTCTTAATACTCTCTGCAAAGCTACTTGACAAAAAAAAAAACAAAAACAAAAACTACAACTAAAGGCCAGGAGGGATTTCTGAAGGATAAGAGGACAAAATCCATACCATTTCGGGCATGTTCATTGGTTGTATAGAATCCATTTCGGATGGGAAGGCGGCCAGTGAGCAGCGCTGCTCTTGCTAGAGAAAAACAGAAAGAAAGAAAACAAGAAATGATCTAATAGCATAACTTATATGGAAATGTTTTGTATGACTACACACATGTAAACCATGTCAAATTGGGGGAAGTGGGGAGGGAGGGAAGGAGGAATTTTGGAACTTATAATTTTGAAAAACAAATGTTAAATTTTTTTTGACATGTAATTAGAAAAAATTGTCTGGAGAAAAATAATACAATCAGATTGGAATAAAGTAACTGATATTGGAAAAAAAAGAAATGGTTTAATGGGAACAGAAAATTGGATATGAAGTGGTTAATGCAGAAATGCTTTACATGACTTCATATATGTAATGGGTATTGCATTTTTTGCCTTTTCAATGGGTGGAAGTTAGGATGAAAGGAGAAAAAGAATTCAGAATTGAAAATAAAAATAAGATTTAGAAAATAAAATGGCATGAAGGCATCTACTGCAAGATCCTGAATAGCTTATCGCTCAGTCATTGAAAACTACCAAACTTCCCTTGCAAGGCTTATAAGACTTGGAGGTAGCTCTCAAAACTACCCTTCCAATCCTCCTGGGGCAGGAATATTTCCACTTTTCTCTTTTCTTCAGTGATCATAACATTCTTTGAGGAATACAGAGTAAGTTCTTATCGGGAAGAGATTAGAGGCTTATGCTCTCAATAATCTCTAAAAATCATGATGATAATGATAAATGCCTCCTGATGTTTAGTGATTAAAAGTCTGCACATTCCTTCACTTGTTCCTCACAAGAGCTCAAGGAGATAGATATTATTAGCATGATTTTACACATGAGAAAATGAGAGGCTCAGAATTTAAGTGACTTGGTTACATAGCTATTAAAAGTATCAGGGGTGGCATTTGAACTTGCATCTTTTCTGGACTTGTAGTCCAGGGCTCTTTCCACTAGACTAACTGTAGTCCATGTAACCGCAGGAACACTAGTTTTTAGCAGCATAGTAGAATACTTGGTGGCTATTGCAATAGACCTGAGGTCCTAGAACCCAGGGATCAGAAGAGAAAGGGAAGTGTAAGAGCTACCCAGATTGTCTGAGGGGTCATTCTCTGTCCCCAAAGGACTAAAACGCAAGATTTCCATTCCCAGGCCTGGGAGCTCCCCACTCTAGGGCAGGACAAACTCAAGTCTACTTACACGGAGAACAGAGGGGGTTGGCAGTGTAGAAGTTAGGAAAAAGCATCCCTTCGGCAGCCATTTGGTCCAGATGAGGGGTCTCTTTAGAAGGCTCTCCAAACACTCCCAGGTCACCCCAGCCCATCTGCAGGGAGAAGGTAGCAACACAAAGGCAGGTGAGCAATTCATCCTTTCCCCCAGGACTTGGTGACCTCTGGGTGGCCTGCTTGCTCACTGCCACACTTTTATCAGCTCCTCACACAGTCCTCACTCTTGCAGGTTAGTAGCACTTAGCTTTTTGCAACAGATACAAGTGCCAGACTCTCAATTTTCTCAACCCTTATATTTTAATTTCAGAAATGTTTCACCTCAATTTCTGATTGATCTTCCAATGGTTGAAGGCCCACTCAGTCTCTAACAAGGCTGATCCATATTTTTAAAAAATCAAAACCAACCCTCTGAAATGCATAGCCAGCTTTTTAAAAATTATTTTAAAATTTTATTTATTTTAATTTTATTTTAAAGCTTTTTATTTTTAAAGTATATGCAAAGCTTTCAACATTCACTCCTTTAAAATCTTGCATCCCATTTTTTTCCCCTCCTTTCCCCCCATTCCCTCCCCTAGATGGCAAGTAATTCAACATGTGTTCAATGTGTGTAATTCTTCTATACGTATTTTCACAATTACCTTGCTGCACAAGAAAAATCAGATCAAAAAGGGAAAAAAAAGCAAGCAAACAACAAAACAAAGTGCAAATAGTATATTGTGATCCATACTCAGGTCCCACAGTTTTCTCTCTGGGTGCAGATGGCTCTCTCCATCACAAGTTTATTGGAATTGGTCTGAATCATCTCATTGTTGAAGAGCGCCACATTAGAATTGATCATCACCTAATCTTGCTGTTGCCATGTACACTGATGTAAGTCTCTCCAGGCCTCTCTGAAATCATCTTGCTGATTGTTCCTAACAGAACAATAATATTCCATAACATTCATATACCAGAACTTATTCAGTCATTTCCCCACTCAGCTTCTACTTCCTTGCCACTACAAAAAGGGCTGGTACAAACATTTTTGCAGATGTGGGTCCCTTTCCTTTTTCTATGATCTCTTTGGGATATTGGCCCAGTAGAGACACTATAGCTCTTCTTTTAAAAAAATATTTTTGTAATGCAAAAGTATCTCCTATGATTTTCTTTTTTATACAAATATGGATTTTCTTAAAATGAGGAATAAATATTACAGAGCTCTCATGATAGAATTTGATCAATAGTGTATGTACCTCAGGGGTTAAGAGAAAGAAGGAGGATCTTCTCTGCTCATTTTATGAATGGGGGGAACCTAAGAGACAAGACACTTAGATTCACTAAGTGATAATTGATAACTGGTGGTGGTAACTGATAACTGAAAACATTTCTTTTTCTATTCCCTCTATTCTACATACTTGTCCTAAGAAATCTGGAATCATATTTGGCCCTAAAAGGATATTTCCAGATATATCTGTAAAGTATTAAGAAAAGTGGTCACAAGATGACAGGAATAAATAATGATGAATGTTGGAGGGGATGTGGGAAAACTGGGACACTGATACATTGTTGGTGGAATTGTGAAAGAATCCAGCCATTCTGGAGAGCAATTTGGAACTATGCCCAAAAAGTTATCAAACTGTGCATACCCTTTGACCCAGCATTGCTGTTATTGGGATTATATCCCAAAGAAATACTAAAGAGCGGAAAGGGACCTGTGTGTGCCAAAATGTTTGTGGCAGCTCTTTTCGGAGTGGCTAGAAACTGGAAGTTGAATGGATGTCCATCAGTTGGAGGATGGTTGGGTAAATTGTGGTATATGAAGGAGGAATACAGAGAGGCCTGGAGAGACTTAATCAACTGTTGCTGAGTGAAATGAGCAGAATCAGAAGATCACTATACACTTCAACAACAATACTGTATGAGGATGTATTCTGATGGAAGTGGATATCTTCAACATAAAGAAGATCCAACTCACTTCCAGTTGATCAATGATGGACAGAAACAACTACACCCAGAGAAGGAACACTGGGAAGTGAATGTAAATTGTTAGCACTACTGTCTATCTCCCCAGGTTACTTATACCTTCGGAAGCTAATAATTAATGTGCAACAAGAAAATGGTATTTACACACATATATTGTATCTAGGTTATATTGTAACACATGTAAAATGTATGGGATTACCTGTCATCGGGGGGAGGGAGTGGAGGGAGGGAGGGTATAATTTGGAAAAATGAATAAAAAAAAAAGTGGTCACATAAACATAAAATATTATTATTATTATTATTATTAACTATTATAATTTCACTATACCCCTATAAGAATTATATCAGAATTATAGTATGCTATCTGCAAAGTATTAAGGAAAGTTTCATATAAACATAAAGTATTGTTATTATGATTATTATTACCACTATTATCTTTCTAATACAATCTTTATTAAAGTCCTAGAGAGGAAACCAGAGAAATCCTAGGACTGTGGCTAAATGTTGGGTGTTCTTATATCTCCATTTTGTCCAAATCAATTTTTCAACCCCTTCTCCCAACTCAGAAAAAAAAATCTAATATGTTCATTCCCCTCTCTTCTGTTCTCTACTTCCTAAAATTAAAAAAAAAAGTTTATTAGAAAATGATGAAAGGGCAAGGATGAGATGTCTTGGGTAGGTTACACTACATATGAATGACAGCATAGCTTCATCAAAATTAGTCAAAATGAACATTTATTCAGCAGCTTCTATGTGCCAGTGCTATGTGATAAAGGGATACAAAGAAAAGTATTGGTATGAATGTGTGTGTGAGTGTGTGTGTGTCTATGTGTGGATACATAGATATGTTTGTATATGTGTGTGTATAATATATATTTTATATATGTATCTACTTTTTCTCTTAGCTTATGCCACATTTTAAGAAAATCCATATTTGTATAAAAAGGAAAACTGTGGAATAGGGATTTGTATTTCAAAAAGATTTTTTTAAAAAAAACTCACCGTGTAGCGCAGAAGTGGAGCTACAAAGAAGGGCAAGACAGTTGTGCCCACACAGCTCACAGTCTGCTGGTTACCTAAATGTGTATTCAAGTTTTAAATGACTCCAGGAAAGCGCTTTTCTTCTTCTAGTCTGTTTTGTACAGGTACAAGTAATGTTCCCTTGGCTCTTTGAGAAGCTTGCCCACCTGTGGCCACTCTGGCATCTGCCCTTGTCCATTTTCTTTTTCTGCCTCTGGGATGCCTTTTTTCCAAGACAGAATCCTACTTCTTGTATGATGGAATCTTGGTTAGAATTCTGACCAAGCTAGGAACAGGATCTCTGGCAGCTATAGAACAGTGCAGCAAAGGGAAAGTACCACAGGGAAACAAGCCCAGAAAGAGGAAATAAGTCATTTGAAATGAGTAAGAAAGAGAAGTGAAAGAAAAGCAACTGTAAGCTCACATTGACAAATTTTTTAAAATGCACATTTTAAAAGTAAGGAGCAGGAAGTCCCTGACCCAGAATCTCTCTGGGATGTCAGAGCAGACACAATTCTGAAGCTGATGTTATCCAGAAGGGAAAAGTAATCCACCCCTGGCTAGCCAAAAGCTTTTCTCTCAGACTGCTTCGGAGTTTTAGGATTTTTTTCTTTGAACCCAATAATCCATAAAATTAATTGAGACACTAAGGGACTAGTTTTGTCAAATTTTCATAATTTACTTTTAAGAAAAATCAAATGTGTTAGGATACCTCTCTCTCTATATATATATGTATAGTATGTGGTACTCCCTCTCTCCGTGTGTGTGTGTGTGTGTGTGTGTGTATTAATAAATAAATAAATATATGTATATATATATATATATATATATATATATATATATATATATATATATATTATATATATATATATTTCATGTACTGTCCATATATTTTTATTTATATGGTGCTTAGGCTTCCTTTCTAAATAATGTCTTCCTCAACTTTTTGAATTTTATGTTTTGAGGAAATTGTTAACCAGAACAATCAGCAACCTGAAACACCCATGGGAATCTTCATATAGCCCCTACAAACATTGGAGGCAGACTGGTAGATAAAGATGGGGTTCCTCTTATTTTCTAGGGTAACAGTCTCTACATTTTTTGGCTCCAATATTGCTGGCAAAAATTCATTTTTGAGCATGGCTTTCCCAAGATGAGTATGCTTATTTATCTGTAGATTATATACACGAACTTTGTACTAATAATTATGTTCATCATAAAATTTACACAAAAAATAGAAATTAAAAAGAATGAAATAAGGATGAAGTAATAGGAAGGAGGCTATTGGAGTTTATTAAGAATTGACATGATTGGATCTGAGCTTATCTAAATCACTTGAAGGCAGCTAGATAGCCCAGGGATAGAGTACTGGGCCTGGAGGCAGGAAGACCTGAGTTCAAATGAGGCCTCATTCACTCATTAACTGTGTGATCCTAGACAAGTCATTTAACCATCATTTGCCTTATTCTACTGGAGAAGGAAATGAAAGCCCTCTTTAGTATCTTTGCCAAGAAATCCCAAAGGATAGTATGAGTGAACTATGGTTCCCAAAGTTATGATTGAATAATAACAAATTCCTTGGGAAGCTATGTGGAGAATAAGTCAGATAATTGAAGCTGGGAGACCATCCCAACTATTGCAGTAATCCAGATGAAAGGGGCCTGAACCAGCATGCAGGTTGTGTGACAGGAGAGAAGGGAGCAGACAGATGTGGGTGAAGTGAATAAATAAAATCCAGCCCAAGTGAATGTGCTGGGTGAGGGAGTTTTTGAGGGTGGGTGACTGAAAGTCTGCTCTATCCCTACACAGAACAGGGACACATGGTAAGTGCTGGTCCTGGGTGCCAGAAGCTAGGATCTGGGCCCCAGGTAGATGATCGGTTTGCCTCCATTTCCTCAACTATCAAATGGGGATAATAATAGAACCCACCGTGAAGGGTAGTCGATCAAGTGATATGTGGCACAGTGAAGAGTTAGGGAAGAATATGGGCTGGAGATAAGCCCCATCATTGGGATCTGAGGCGTGCGAGGTGACCCATCTTCCCCATCCCAACTTTGGTGACTACTGTTCTAGAATTTCTCAATATACCTTCTGTCCTCGTTTTCTAGATGCTGAGTGCTAGTTAAAATGAAATGAAGCCTATTTGCTTTAAGTAGATAGATAAGAAGTGGGAAGAGGGGGAAACAGTTAATGTAAATACAGATAAAGCAGAGTTTTCCTCCAATGTAATTAAACTAAAGGATAACATCACATTAGATTTATGCCAAAGCTTTCATAGAGTTCCAACTACCTACTCAGCCAGGGGTTTGAGACTTGCCAATTCAGATTTAGTCTAGCCTTAGGTTAAGAATAAGGAAGTCAGGGTTAGGAATAACTGGAAAACTTAAGCCCAGGACAGGATCCTGTTCATGTCCCAATGTAGAACTATCTTGGAGACTGGAATCTTTGCCTAGAAGAGTGCCTTATGTGAGTGCATTCTGGGGAACAACCCACCTTATCTCATGAGAAATGGATATGTCACATCTGTCTTCTCTTCACTTTTATAACCTCCTGCCCTTCTCACCAGATCTACTGGTCTCTCTGTTTCTACTTTCTTCCTTCTCCCCTTCATTCCCTAGATTTATCTCCAGATTTTCTCTCTTAACTCATGAGAAGACTCCTTCCACTTCTATTTCTCCCAGCCCTGTCTTCTTTCTCCACTGCCCATGCCCAGAAGGCAGCAGGCTATCATAGATCCATGATTGAAAGCAATTTCAAAGACCACCAGTTACCTAATTCCCTCTTTTAGCAGATGAGGAAACTGAGACCCAAACAGGAAAAAGGAGAGAGAGTGAACAGGAAGATGTGGATTCAAGTACCCAGCTCTATCACTAACTTGTCCAAGAGAACTTGATCCTTTCTGAGCCTCAGTTCCTTTATGTGCAAACTAAGAAAGTTGGATCAGAAATACTATAAATGCAATGAGCATTAGTTAAGCATTTCATGTATATTATGTGAGGTGCCTGAGAAACAAAGACAAAAGCCCTCAAGGAGCCTTCTGAGGCACACAACACAGGAGCAGGTAAGGACAAGACACGCAACTGTACATTTTATTGTGTTTGATCTCCACTGCTTTCCAGGCTTGAAATCCAGGATGCCACAATGTTCCTGTCCCTGCAACAGAGCAGGCATGTGCTAAAAACTGGTCTGGGAGGCCAGGCTCTGCCTTTTAGTATGGGCACTTAAGTCAGTAGAAGCAGATGTTTGTTTGCCTCAGTTTCTTCAATTGTCAAATGGAGATAATAATAATATCTACTTCAGAGAATCATTGAGGATCAAATCATAAATATTGGTAAAAGTCCTTAGCACAATGCCAGGTACATGGGAAGCACTATAAAACGATTATTTTCCTCTCTTTTCCCCTTTTCTCTGGGACTCAGTTCTCTATTCCTCAATGGAAAAATAAAGGAATGGAATTAGATGATCTTTAGCTCTTAAATATTATTATCTTCCATGGACTAGTTATTTAGTTTTTCCAAGCCTCACTTTATTCATCTGTCAAATGGGGATAATAATACACCAAATATCTCATTACTATAGTCAGGAGCAGGGCTTTGAAAACCTCTATTCTTTCACGCACACAAGAAATATACTCAGGACTAGAGAATGAACAGCATTATGCAAAATGCTGGGGGAGAGTCTGGACAAGCTGCTAGCCTTTGCTGTTTACAGAGATAAAAAAAATTCAATTAGACTTATGAATAGAGGGAGTTGGACAACTGATAGTAAGGACCCTTACAATTTTAAAGCTAGGACTCTATAATATAGATTAAAGGAGAAGCACCACAGAGGTAAGAAAACGACTGGGGAGATCTGAGGACATTCTGACTCTCCTCTCTCTGTGATCTCTTCCGAGACAAACCCATGATGCTCAGTAGATTACTCCCAAATTGTTATTTCTACCCATATTTCTCCCTCCTTAATTTTAGACTAATATTACTGCCAGTTGGACATTCTCTCCTTGATGTCCCACATGGATTTGAAACCCAACATCTCAACCAGAATTCTTTCTTTCTGCCAAATCCATGTCTCCTGGGCTGGCAGTCATGGCGTCATCCTTGGCTCTCTCTTCCCCTCCTCCCCCAAATCCAGTCAGGTACCATTGTGCAGTGGCAGGAGAAATGGATACATCACATCTGTCTTCTCTTCACTTTCTTACATAACCTCCTGTCCTTCTCACAGATCGCTCTGCTTCTAGTCTCTTCCTTCTCCCTCCCCTTCATTCTCTAGATTTATCTCCAGATCTCCAGATCTGGTCAGTTCAGGAGGCAAATTTTCCATCTCTTCTATTCTTGGGATTTAGAATCTTTTCAGTCTGGCTCCCGCCCACCTTTCCAATCCGGCCACCATCTCTTGGCAGCCGGCAGCCCCTCACTTGACTTTGTATCTGTGCACAATGGATCTCTGGAGTCTGGAACCCACTCGCTCGGCTCCGAGCTCTCTCCTAGCACAGGCCTTGGACTCTGCACAGTCCTCCCTCACTTAAATCCAGGCCTTCTTCAAAAACAACAGAACGTTTGCAAGTTTCCCTCTTCAAGTTACATTGTATCCACTATATGTTATTGAGCTGTGACAAGCGTACTCCTCGCCCCAGAACAACGGAAGCTGGAGACCAAAAGCTCAGCACAACGAGTGCTTCAAAATATTTAAAGTGGAATTGAGGCCTTTGTTAAGAGTGACGAGGGAAGAATTACAGGATCTGGAATCAGCCAACCCCATATTTAACAAAGGGGAAAGGACGGGATGGGAAGCAGAAGAGGGCAGGGAGCTTGAGGGATTTGCCAAAGTGGCGACTCTGAAACTCGTTTCTTGTTGGGGCGGCAGAAAAGGGCTGTATTCAGGTCAGGAGAATGAGGTTCTGGAACCAATTAGTTCCACTCAATAGGATCCCCCTCAGTATAATGGGAGGGTTATTTTTCTGGCCTCTAAATCCTACAATTTCAACTAGTCTGCAAGCATTTATTAAGTGCTTCCGGTGTGCCAGCCCTTGTGCTAAGCATTAGGGATACAAAGAAAAGGCACAATTCGGACGCTAACTTCAAGGAGCTCGGTCAGACTGAGGGGACAACGCGCAAACAACCATGCACACAAGATATGGATAAGAAAAATCGGCGAGATCTGCCCTCCATGCCCCTCCCCCTCTCTCCTTCATCCCTTTCTAACCCTACCTCCATTGGATTTAGCCTAGAAAGGACAACGGGGAGGGTACTGCTGGACTTCAGAGGCCATCTAGTCCATTTTACAGATTGGGAAACTGAGGCCTGTGGAAGTTCAGCAAAGTTCAAAAGATTTAAATGGAGCACAGTCTGCATCCGAACCCAGGGCCCGCCTAAGGTGCTCGGCTGAACATTATTTTGGGGGAGGAGGTGCACGGAACAGACCTCTCAAGGGAGGCCGGGATTCAAGTGCCGAGCTCCAGAGCGCTCTGCGGGATGCGTCGATGGAGGGTGTTTCCTCACCCAGGAGTTCCGGAGATACCAGTAGGGGTCGGGGGCTACTGTGGCACGAATTGGGTTTGGGGGGCGCTCAGGCATCGCTACTTCCTGTCAGCCTCCTCCCCGCCTGGGCCCCGGTCATTTTCTCTGGACCTTGGAACCCTGACCCTAGCCCCGGACTCACGTCGTCCATAAGGAGGAGCACGATGTTGGGGGGTCGGGGGTCGGCCTCCGCCCCCAGTGGAGCCCAGCCGAGAAACAGGCTCAGGCCGAGTACCATGGCAACCGTCGCCATGACAACCGCCGACGCTGGGACAGCGACGGGAGCTGCGCGCCGTCGCGGACCGGGGACCGAAGAGTCCCGGGGCGGTTCGGGCAGAGGCGGGAGGAGGGAAAACGGAGCGACAGCGAGGCTGCGGCCGGCGCTTGCGCAGGTTACAGCACTCTGGAGCTTCCAAAGCCTGTCAGGGCGGAGACGGGGCAAGGCTCTAGCCGGACACGTGACAGGGCTGGGGAAGTGGGAGGACCGTCACGTGACGGGGTTCTCCCTCCCCCTACCAAGATGGCGGTGTGTATTGCAGTGATCGCTAAAGAGGTCAGTGTTCCCGGGTGTCGGGGCCCAGGCCTCCGGGAGGCCTTCCTACTCCTGCCTCCGTCGCTCCTCAGCAGCCGGACCCACCCTCCGTGAGTGGGCCCCGAGCTCTGCCCCGCCCCCTCCCTGTAGCTCTTCAGTGGCCCTGAAGCGCTTCCGGGTCCCGCCCCAGAACCCTGCGGGAACTGCCCGGGGCTAATCGGAGGTGGGGGGGCCCCGGGTCCCGAGGTCAGGGTCAGTCTGCCGCGGAAGCTGGGCATGGACCCCCGGGGGAGGACGTTCTCTCCATCGAGACAGAGCGCTCTCTCTCGCAGAACTGAGCCCTGAAAGTTAAAGTCGGGACACTCCTAACGGGCGGCCCGGATGGAGGCGTCCTACCCCCGGGACTGTGAGCGTCCCTTTTGACAGATGGGGAAACTGACGCAGGAAGCGGGCAAGGGGCCGGCCCAGAGCCTCACTGCTAGCCAGTGCCAGGGGGAGGATTAGAATCCGGGTCTTCCTCACTGCACAGGGAGGCTGGAATGCCTCCGCTGTGTGCTACTCTGTGACTCCTGTGTTAGTCACGAAGTAGACGTTTAATAGCTGTGTGACCCTGGACGAGTCGTGTAACCCTGGGCCTCACCTTCTTCAATGGCAAAATGGGAGTAATAACTGCCCCGCACTTCCCAGGGTTACTGTGAAGATCAAGTGAAAGAATATTTGTAAAAGCGCTTAGCCCAGGGCCTCGCACAAAGTCAGTCTATAGAACCGGGAGCTCTCCTTACTGACAGATGCCTGTGCCCTTCTAGGCAGGACACAAAGAAGTGGCAGCTCTGATTTTGAGGACCGGGACATCGGGGCGTATGCAGTGTTCTCTCTCAAATGTAATGCTCTCTGTTGAGGCTTTCCTGGGGCCTCTGGAGGCAGCCTTCCCTTCAGTGCAGTGATCGCCCCAAACGCAGGCAGGGATTAGGGTCCAAATCCTTTATCGCCTCCTTCCAAGTCTGGTCTCCTTTCCTGGGCCCCGTTAGCTTAGAGGCCTCTCCCTCTCCTTGGTGCCGAGAGCTTGAGCTCCTGCCGACAGTGCTTTGCCTTCTCTGCCGGCTTCTTGAGGCCCTCCTGAATGTGTCTGGGTTTCCGTGGGGGAGGCAGGAGGACCACCAGCACTGTCTCTGTCCTGGCTGAGTTTGTCCGAGCTTGTATGCTCTCTCCTCATAGGCGTGAATCTTGTGGAACTATATCTACTGAACTAGAGAGCTGTTAAGCACCCCACTAAACAACCCTTGTCTATCAGTTCCACTGACTTAGCACCTTGTAAGAATCCTTTGTTTCAAGTTCTGGCCCACAGGAGTGAATGGTCCCTTGTAACAGTAGTTAAAAATGGTGATGAAGTGGGTTTGTAAAATTGTGAGATTGGGAGTTAAACTGGAGTGGGCAAAAAAATAAAAACAACAACAACAAAAACTTGAATGCATTGTGGCTAAAGCCTTATTCTTTATTGCAGAATTACCCACTCTACATCCGAAGCATCCCTGCCGAGCAGGAGCTGAAGTTCCATTACACAGTGCACACGTCTCTCGATGTGGTAGATGAGAAGGTCTCTGCAATGGGGAAGGCCCTCGTGGATCAGAGGGAGCTCTACCTGGGACTCCTGTACCCCACAGAAGACTACAAAGTGTATCTTTTGATGCCCAACGGGGTGTCTTATAAATGCAAGAAGCTGCTGTGTGTGCCCACAGATGGAGCTTCATTTCTGAGCATTCGTTCTGCGGCTGTAGGAGACTGTTTAGGACTGGCTGCTCTTGGCCATGTATTTCATGCCGTTACAATTTGAGGATTAGCTGTTAGCCAGTTAATTAGGGCCATACTAATAGTCTGCTCATTCAGGCTTCTTTTTCCTTAAGTGGGTAATTCAAAATTTTTTTGCCTGGGTGATATCCTCAATACCTTACTTTCCTCCTCCTCTCTCCAGAATCTATTCTGTTGGGAAATCAATTTTATCCCCTAACATTTTTCTCCTGTTTCCTCTTTTCTCTTTTATCTACTCAACCCCTACCCTTGATCATTCCTGAGCTTTTACCCAGATTTCTTTCTTTCTGTAACCTCTCTTCCATACACCAAAATGATTTTCCTGATGTGTACTTCTCTCTGACGATGTCAGCTCCCTGCTCAGTAGACTCAGGTGATTCCCTGTTACCTGTAGGATCAGATATCTATTCCTCCCTTTGGCATTTATATTCACAACTTATTCCCCTTCCTGACTTTGCAGCCATATTATATGTTACTCCATGGTCCAGCCAAGGGGCTACAGGGAATTGGCCTGTTTGTTCCTCCTGACATATGACATTCTACAACCCCTCTTCATTACTTTGCACTGGTATCCCCCCCATTTCTGGAATGTTCTTCTTCCTCACTTTCACCTCTTAGATTTCTTCACTTCCTTCAAGAGTTAGCCCCAGTATCATCTTCTGCATGAAACCTCCAAATTACCCATTTTCCTCTCCCCAACAATAGCCTTGTATTTGTTTATGTCTGTATATGTTCCTGCAGCTTCTCCTCTTAGTTATAAACAAGGGCAAGGACTTTCAGTTTTGATTGTTTCACCTCTAGTGCCCGAAACTCTTTAGGCATTTAATATTTGTCAATTGATTCAAGAAAAAAGGTTTGCTTTCCCCAGATAGCTGCAAGTGTACTAGCATTAAACTAATTTATAGAGGACCTGGAACTCATTTTATCAGTAAAAAAAATCAAGTGCTGGGAGGGGAAGGGAGGTGATTTTCACACATTTGAATAGGCAGAAAGTTGTGGTGGCTGAAACGCAAAGGAAATGTCATTTAGAAGGCCCTCTGTGCTCTTCCCAGAATGCCCCGCTTTCTCTGTTGAGACTTTTCTGATAAGGACACCATTTTTGGTAAGAGGACACCATTTCATCTCTTCATGCATCATTCTAAATAACTAGTTCCTGTCTTTGTCATCTGGAGAAAGTTGCTTCACTTTTCTTCGTTAGATTTCCTTGCACATAAAAATGAGATGAGCTCTGAGGTTCCTTTTGGTGCTAAATCCTGTGACAGGGAGCCCTTGTCTTCCAGAATACAGTACAGCATAAAGCACAGTGTCTGGCCCATAGGAAGCATGTAATGAATCCTTGCCAACTGACTTGACTAGAGGCAGAGATGGAACCAGAAGGATTATCCAATCCTGGAACCACAAGCTTTGCAGATAAGATGCTTGGGTCTGGACGCTTCCTGAAATGGAAGCACATTCCAATTTTAGAGAGAGCCAGTGGATTTCTGCTAGGTCAACCCACAAAATTTTAAAGCAAGATAAGATTTTTTTTTTTCTAATTGTACATTCAGTGACAATTTTTTTGTTTTTTAAATTCAGCAAACGTTAGTTAAGCATCCCTGGTGGCCATGGTACTAATTGTACCAGGCCCTCAGGAAAATATAGAGATAAAAGAGACCTAATTTTCCTAGAAATCTCAGATTCTGAATGGGAGGGGGGAGATGTCAGTCCCATGTGAATATTGTGTCTGCATACATAGGGAGCTTGTGTATTAGTAATGCACATGGACTGGACAGGTCACTGTGGCAGTAAGGCCTGTTGTGGTATTTTTTATTGCAAGGTTGTCACTTTGTTTTTCCAAAGTGGTTTTGTCATGGAGCTGTGAAAGTGTGAACAGATGGACACACGCTTGCATATTCTTCATGTTGATACTTTGTTTGTTTCATTTGCAATCACAGCATTCCCTGTGTTAAAAGCATGTTCCCTAACCAGCTGCACAGATATGGCTATGTGACGAATTCCAAGGTGAAATTTGTTATGGTGGTGGATTCTTCCAACACAGCACTTCGAGACAACGAGATCCGCAGTGTGAGTGCAGAAAATTTGAAAGCAATTTGCTGGATCAGTCATTTTTTTTTTCCCTTTTTTTTGCCCCCCATTCTCATAAAATGCTGAGAAGCCAGAAATCCAGCCGGGTGGTCACTTTGTACATGTTAATTAAAAATGCTGTTGTCTCTTTTTCAGATGTTTCGAAAGCTACATAATTCCTACACAGATGTCATGTGCAACCCCTTTTATAACCCTGGAGACCGTATTCATTCTAGGTGAGTGGGTTGCTTCCTGTCAGCTTTTTGTGGGCCATTGTTGGACTACTGAGATTTAGGAATTAGGAAAGTCATTTAGGAATGAGCCACCAATTTGGAAGCTTCCTTTCCATGGGGGATAAGGGGACCATGAGCTTCCATGGAAGGCCAGAAATTGACCCTGTTATGTCAAGTAAAAAAAAAAAGAAAACACTTTTACCACCATTCTTGGTCACTTCAGTAACCAAGAGTTGTGTAAAACTTCCTTTTCACTTTTTATTAACTATATAAAGGGGACTGAAGCTCCAGGTTTCTTCTGAATTGCCTTAAAACTAAAATCAGTGCAGATTTTATAGCTCAAGGTAGCTTGGGATTCATATGTCCCTCTAAAATGACCTGGAAGTTGGTGTCATTACCTACAAAACTGTTCCAGAGTCCATTTAATCCAGCACATTTGCTAGAAATCACCTGACCATGGCTGGAGAGAACCCCCAGGCAAAGCAATTGATTTTCAAATACCAGAATTTTCCTTACCTCTTGCCTAAGTTTACTCCTTTGGGTTTCAAAGCATTAAACGATACAGTGTGATAGTTGAAAAGCCCTTTGCACAGTGTCTGAACACAGAGGCTTAAGGAAGGACACATGATGGCATCCCTCCTTTCTTTCCCCCTTTCCCTTTTTTCCTTTAGAGCCAAGCAAGACAAGTTTAGTCTTTCTTAACCATGATGGCTTTCCCTGAAATCTTGACATTTCTTTAAGCAAAACATCTTCAGAGGCTTTAGCCAATCTCCAGGCCCTTCATTTTCTTGGTTTCCCTACTTTTCAGCTTATCAATGTCTTTTCTAAAACAGGACCACAAGATTGACCTGGATGATAGTCTGGATGTGGTCAGTTTAGGACAGTGCTGTAGAACACATCTCCCTCATCCTCTTGGTGAGGCTGGGAGTGCACCAGCTTTGGTGGCTGTCTCCACTCCAGCTCATCCTGAATTTGTAATCCACTCAGATTTCTTAGCTTCCTAGTGACATTTTCCTAACTTTTGTGTAAATCTGATTTATTGCAAATGTGTATCACATAGGCCAGTTCAGTTCATTTATACCCATGACTCAAACTCAGCATCAGCACAGTCTCTTTCTTTCTCTGTCGCAACTATTTGGATATCAGCTTCCATTTAGCCATGTTTGTTCTACCTTTGCCATTTAGAAGCTTCTACTTGATAGAGAAAACTAGCAAAGTAAGACATCCTAAAGTAACGAGTTTGGAGTTGGAAGGGGCCTGAGCTCATCGAGCCTGTCTTCTCTCCTTGGCTATTCTATCTGCTCCATTGATCCATCCTGCCCTATCTTTGATGCTTCTCTTTTGTAAAATGTGGCTAAAACCATTCTCTTTGTTATTATTAGCATTGTTCCTTCTGTCCATCGCGTGCCTGCCAGCCTCCTTCCATCTTCTGCACGTTATTCCCTTCAGTATAAGGTGGATTTGTTTCCCTATAGATCTCTTTAAACAGTTCTCCTTTTTTCCATCATTTTTTAAATGCTTCAGAATGAGATTATTGAGGGTTTTCAATCCTTCCTGGACTGACTTTATTTGCCTACAGAATTGTGGACTCTAGAATCTGCCGATCTTTTTGGAGATTCTTTGAGACAGGTCATGTATCAGGCTGGGTCACAGAGGATGGAGTGGGGGCCTATTCCCAGGACTTCACTTCCTCGCATTCTCCTTTGTGGATTAGTCATTTCCAGCACAACTAATAAGTGTATCTTATTAGGCTCCTACTTTTAAAATTATTGTTAAGGCAAGTGAAGAAACTTACCTCTAAGGTGATCCAGACATGCCATTGAGGCCCAATGTGACTTCTGACCCCAGTACCAAATAGCCCAGTTTGTGCTTCCTATTTTCCTAGTTTCTCCCTCCTCACTCTGAGAAAACTTATATTTGTAGACCAGCCTTTTCCCTTGGGTCTCTAGGTTTCAGGTTGACTCAGGTAGCTAGCCTTTGTTTGGACTGTTTGCTTCAGGGCTTTCCAGGGCTGGGACTTGAGCCCCACTTTCCTCACCTTTGAAGCAGGGTCATTTTAGTGAGGATTGGATAAGGTAATGTACATGAAAGCTTTCACAAATTCTAACGTCACATAGCTTGTTAGATATTGTTAGGGAAAAAAATCAGGGACATTCTGCCAACTAGAAACACTTATACAAATTCCCCTTGTCATCATTGTGGCACTTGTCCAAAGCTTTTCTTTCTCTTAATTGATCTGTTTCCTTATTGCAGGGCCTTTGATAACATGGTGACTTCCATGATGGTGCAAGTTTGTTGAGAGAGACTATAATTTTCAGTTATTTCTGAAAAATGCCATTTTGTACAGAACTGTATCATGCAGATATGTGTGTGTGTGTGTGTGTATATATATATATATATATATATATATATATATATATAAATAACCTCCTCCTGTGTATAATATGAAAGTTGCTGTATTTGGATGTCCAAAAACTCTTATGTAAAGTGAATGATTACAGAAAGCTTATTTCAATAAAAAGTTGAATCAGTTGAAGCTTAATGTGTTTCTTCCCATACATGCCAAGGTCCAAGCTTTCCAAAGATGAATTCTGTATTTATGCTGTGCTGCCCATTATAATGTTAATGTTGTATGTTCAAATGCTTTCAGAGTGGTAGGAAGGGAGGAAGAACTGACATTGACATTCTCTGATCATTGAGGATGTTGTCCAAAGGCAGTCATTCTGAATCCGAATGTTAAAATGTGCGCAAAGTAGCAGGGCCCCAAACTCCCAGCCCTATGTGCTTTTCCCTTAGTCTAGAGGGTATTACTACTGAAGCGAGGATGAGAGATTAGAATTGTTTGACTCCTCATTCAGTGACAGTTATAAAGAGGCAAGTTCAAGTTTGATTTAAGAAAAAAGTTTAACAATCTGAGCTCTCCCCAATTAGGATGGGCCACCATAGGAAGAAGTGGTTGCCTACTCCCTTGTGGGCTTCAAACAGCCAGAGAGTGACCATTGGGCACAGTAGAGAGAAGGTCTTTTTCAGGTTTGGATTAGGTCACTGTGTTTGCTCCCACTTTAGGAATTCTGTGAGTTGGGTACTCCTCCTTAGGTTCTGTGGATTTAAGAAATCCCTTTGCCACTACTGTTCATGTACTAGGTGCCCTAAGAGATTTCTCTGGTTTTCAACATGATAACATTTTCCTTATTTCCTTATTCCAACCAAACAGGGTTTTGCTCCTACAGTCTGGTTTTTCCATCTAGAGCAGATATTCTTAAACTAGGATACCCAAGCCTTTGAACTAGGGATAGATTTTAGGGTGTCTGGGAAAAAAATAGGGGAAAATGGCTTCTTTATATCTTCACTAACATCTAACTTAAATTTAATATTCCCTTCAATTGGGAATGAAAAAAGAAGCTAAAAAAAAAGTCTGTAGACTTTCCTAGTCTGTCCCACAAAAGAAGGTCAAGAACCTCTGGTCTAGATCAGGACTTGTTCCACTCACAAGCCCTTTTCACCTCAGGTATAGGTATAGTATATAAAACAGCTATGTCAATCAAACACTGATAAAGCATAATTTTGCAGCCCCCACAATCAGTTAGGAGACCCCATGTGGGATCGCAACCAGAATTTAAGAATCTGGGGTCTAGTCTAATTCCTTCAGTTCATTTTGTTGGAGTGAGGAATCCCTTTGGGGGGCCTTTGTTTTAGTCATAATCTCTCTGCCTTTAGCCAAAGACCTCTCTTTTCATTTCTGTTGCTACAGGAATCCCTGTAGCTTCAGAGCTTTTGTTGGTTTCTGCAACTCTGCAGTTCCAGGCTGAGCCTCCCCGTCCCTGCTGGAAGAGCCTCTGCCTGGACTCCCCCGAGGTCCCGTGGCCCCTGGGGATGCTGGAGAGGAGGCTGTCTGCATGTTCAGTCCCACAGCCGCTACTTCAGCTGATTTCTTGCCTTGCTTTAGTAGCAGGAGTTTCAGGAGAAGGGAAGGAGCAGCTGCCCTCTCACCAGCCACTGCTATCCAGTCTGACTGACCCCCAGCCATTAGATCTAATGTGTGGAGTCACTGGCCAGAGGAAACGAGTCCTTCAGACCCCAGTGCAGGCGGATTCCCGGATTCTCATAAACTTGGCAGCCGGGATGGGGCTTGGACGGACTGACCCATGGCCATGGCTCCCTGGAAGTGGTTAAAATACTGGAAGCGGCATGGAGCCCCCGTCTCTGGCCGAACGGAAGGCCCTGACAACCAGGCAGCTCCAGAGCCAGGTTTCGGGCCTGACCCCAGAGTGGTCCGTGGCAGGGGAGAAGAGCATCCTGGCTCTCAGTGATTACACACTGCCCCCTTCACTGTTCTAGAGTCTTGGAGTGTTCAGGAGGTTCCCTTCCGGTTTCCCAGGCATTACTGTGTCAATCATCCGCATCCCTGCCTCCTCCTGTGCGATGAGCTGGAGGAGGAAGTGCAAAGCGCTCTGGTATCTCTGCCAAGGAGACGCACACAGGAAGGGGCTCACTAAGAGCTGACGTGAGTCCAGAATGCCGCTTTGCGGGCAGGAGCCAAGTTCGAATTCTTCCTCTGCCGCCTCCTGTCTGTATAACATCTGCCAGCCAAGGGGGTTGGACTAGGAAAGAAGCATTTATTAAGCACCTGCTGTGTGCCAGACACACTTTAACACATATTTTAGATCTCATTAGCTCCCGATAACAACCCTAGGAGGTAGGTCACAGTTGGGGAAACTGAGGCAGACATGCGGAGTTGCCCAGAACCTCCCAGCTGGTGTCTGAGCGTGTTCGCACCCGGCTTCCTGGCTTTACGGCACCCCTCGCTGCCAAGATGGGCTTATCCACTTCCAATCCCAATCAACGAGCCTGGGATAAGGGTTGTAATAATAGAGTTTTCTCGTTTTTTTTTTGCCAGACTTTAGAGTTTTATGAAAGAATTCTCAGTCCACTTCCTGTCAATCACATATTAAGTGCCTCATATGTGCTGGGCCCTGCTGGTGCCAGGGAGCTAGAGCCAAATAATCCTCACCCTTAAACTTGACCCAGCCAGAGGGAACTTGTAAAACAAAGTGGATACGGTGTTCCTTCTGGGGGCAGAGGGGGTGCTGTTAGAAGGAGCAGGCAGAAATCAAACATTAATTACATAAATAATAAATTAAATTAATTAAAGACACTAAAGGAGGGAGGAATCATCTAACAAACGTTAACTACCTACTGTGTGTTTTAGGAAAATGGGAATGCCTCATTTTTTTTTTTTTTATTACAGCTTTTTATTTTCTAAACATGCACGGATAATTTTTCAACATTGACCCTTGCATAGTCTTGTTTCAGATTTTCCCTCCTCCCTCCCCCTCCCCAGGTGGCAAGAAAGCCAATATATGTTATACATGTTAAAATATATGTTAAATCCATATGGGTAAACATTTATACAATTCTTTTGCTGCACAAGAAAAATCAGATCAAAAAGGAAAGAAAATGAGTAAGAAAACAAAATGCAAGTAAATAACATCAAATAGAGTGAAAATGCTATCTTGTGGTCCACACTCAGTTCCCATAATCCTCTCTCTGTGGGTATAACTGGCTATCACAAGATCATTGGAACTGTCTCAATCATCTCATTGTTGGAAAGAGTCGCGTCCATCAGAACTGATCATTATATAGTCTTGTTGTTGCCCTGTACAATGATCTGGTTCTGCTCACTTCACTCAGGATCAGTTTGTGTAGGTCTCTCCAGTAAGTCTTTCTGAAATCATCCTGCTGGTCATTTCTCACAGAACAATAATATTCTGTAACATTCATATACCATAATTTACCCAACCATTCTCCAATTGATGGGCATCCATTCATTTTCCAGTTTCTGGCTACCACAAAGAGGGCTGCCACAAACATTCCTGCACACAGAGATCTCTTTCCCTTCTTTAAAATCTCTTTGGATATAAGCCCAATAGAAACACTGCAGGGTCAAAGGGTATGCACAGTTGGATAACTCTTTGGGCATAGTTCCAAATTGTTCTCCAGGATGGTTGGATCAGTTTGAAATTCCACCAATAATGCATCAGTGTCCCTGTTTTCCCACATTCGTCATTATCTTTTCCTGTCATCTCAGCCAATCTGAGAGGTGTGTAGTGGTATCTCAGAGTTGGGGAATGCCTCATTTCAAAGGATTCACTTAAACTGAGCCTTGAAAGAAATATGGATTATGGAAGATTTGTTTAGGCAACTAGGGCCTCTCATAGTGCAGAAAACCTCAGATCTGGAATGAGAAAGACCAGAGTTCAAATCTGCCTTCAGATACCAGCTGTGTGACTCTGAGAATGCCTCAGTCTCCTCAGCTGAAAAATGGAAATAATAATACCATCTATCTTTCAGGAATGTTGAAAGCATCAAATGCACTGTAAAATGCAGCACCTAAACGAATTAGAAATTAAGATGCCTGTCAATTGGGGAATAGCTGAACAAGTAGCCTGTGACTGTGATAGAATACTACTGGGGGATATTAGGAGGGGAATGCTTTTGAAAAAACCTGGGAAGATTCACATGAATTGATACAGAGTAAATCCAACAGAACCAGGATAATATGGTACACAGTTACAGCAGCATTGTAACAATGAGCAACCACATAGCAACAATGTAATGATCAACTGTGAAAGAGTTTGCTGCTCTAATCAACACGATGACCCAAGACAATTTTAAAGGCCTTGTGATGACTGCAGATTGGAGCATGTTTCTTGCTTTTAATTTATTTTTGTGTGTGATATGGCTAATATGGAAATGGATGAGGTTTTTTTTTTTTTTTTTCTATCTATATTATGGATATATTGATTGCTTCTCAATGGGTGGAAGTCATTTTTGGAAGTCATTTCCCCCCACTTAATAGTATTTTATTTTTTCCAATTACATGTAAAGATAGTTTTCAACATTCATTTTTATAAGATTTAGAGTTCCAGCTTTTTTCTCCCTCTCCTCCCCCTATCCCCAAGACAGTAAGCAATATAGGTTATATATGTACAGTCAGATTAAACATGTTTCCACATCAATCATGTGAAAGAAAAACAAGAACAAAAAAGAAAAACAACCAAAAAAGTGAAAATAGTGTACTTCAATCTGCATTCAGACTCCATAGCTCTTTCTCTGGATGGAGATGGCATTTTCCACTGTGAGTCTTTTGGAATTATTTTAGATCAGTGTTGCTGAGAAGAGCTAAGTCTGTCAAAGGTGATCATCACATAATGTTGCCATTATTGTAAACAACGTGGAACTGAAAATTTTAAAGAATGAATGTCTAAAAATGTATGTGTGATGGGAAATATTTAGCAAAATAATATTTTCTATCCACGAAACCAATCTCTTCCCAGCCCATCATTTATGAGGGAGGACGACTTCTTACCTGAAAAAGTCCTTTGCTTTGATCACATCCCCAAAATTACTATTAAAATTAAAAATTACTATTGCTGTGTCAAGCAAATGGAGGTAACCCAAAAGTTACCTCCCCTATACTTTGTGATTAACAAGAAAGAAGCACTAATGGCATTGTAGGAAATAGGGTATTGAAACCAAAGCAGGAACTACCCATACCTAATTCCCACTAAGGAAGAAAACAAGTATTTATTAACTATCTACTATGTGCCAGCTATAGAGGCTTTCAACTATCTCATATGAATGCAATGAAAGCAATTCAGTCCAGAACCAGAAAGACCTTATTATCCTTCTCAAATAAAATGGTTTCTAACTCAGGATAAATGAAGCAGAAGGGATGTTGGAGGCTTGCTCAAATGAGGATATTTGTAAAGATATGAACAGCAAAGGACTATATTTGTTCTTGAAAGGCTCTGTCATTTTATTGGTTATACCTTCTACCAATCCAAATTGCCATCCTTCCATGCTTCAGAAGTATCCATGGCTGAAAAATTCACTACCAAGTAGACAACTTTTCTGGGGATGGATGAGCACTGTTCAATCTGGGCAGCATGTACCTGCCAGAGGGTCACACTATCACATGGTTCATCTGCTGTGCCCCTGAAGTTGATTAGAACCTGCCAGAGATAATTTTCTGAGGCAGACAGAGCCTTTGAGGACTAGTGTCTGAAAGAAAACATTAGCAAGAAAGTGATGTAAGAGCAGTTCTTAATAAAAGCTGTTATTAAGTTAGTAGAAACTGGTGCTTCTGGGAAGGTCCACCTGCAGACAGCAGCCTATCTATAAGTGGGCAGATCTACCAATAAGCATTTATTCAAGTGCTTGTTTGCTTTATTTCTGGCCTCGCACTAGACGCAGGAGATAGAACATTCTAAGCATAGGGAAACAAAGCCTGATTTGGCATGCAATAAAAAGTTTAATAAACTAAATAGTAAACAAATCAATTACCAAAAGTTAAACTAAAATATGTGTGTGTGTATTTATATATATATATATATATACATATATATATATATAAATGAATAAAATTTGAATTTGAGTGAAATTTTTGAATAAATATATACATATATGTACATATATGTATATGTATATATTTATTCAAAAATTTCACTCAAATTCAAATTTTATTCATTAAGGCCAGAATCAGCCTTCACTGAACTTAGGCAGGTCCCATCTGCCAGCTTGTAGACAAAAAAATGAAAAACCATGTGTCCAAAAAATGTCAACCTTATTCCCATCCCCAGATGTATAATTGGTAAACAAAAATACCTGACATCTGCCTAAGAAGAACTTAAGAGTTTTGATGTTCCTTTAAAGAGTAGGCATTTTCCATTATAATGAAAGGTGCTCTTATCTCTTACTTTTAAGCGTATGCATTTATAGTGAGAAGAGAAACTGCTGCTAGTCAATAAGTGAATAAGAAGAAAACATACTTGCTTTAAAAAAATATTCCATATTTAATTATTTATATTAAGAAAACACACTGTACATTTGTTCCTGTTTAAAACTGGTGACTTGAACTTCAAGCAGTGTTAGATTAAAGCTTTATTCTATCCCTCTCATACTCCTCTCATTCCGCCAGCCTTAGTCTAAGGAATCAAAAGGCTAGAGGTCCAAGATCAGAGTAGCTCTAAGAACACTGGCCCTCAGGAAGTCCATGTGTCTCTATGATAACATGGACTTAACTGCCTTTAGACAGGGATGGAAGCAGAAAAGGAAAGAGCCCCTAACCTGAGATCTCTTCAAGGTCTATAGTTTAGTCCCGGGGTTTGCCTAAAGCTGGCCATCTGTTTTGGTTGACTTGTACTCTGTACCAGATTTATTCCACCCACCCACCCAATCCTAGCTGAGCACTCTAGTTATGAAGCTGAAGATAGTCCCAGATTTCAGTTGTCCTTTTTTCTTCATAGCCCACATCTCCAATCCAAACTTCTAATATGGATCAAACCATTGGGAGAATCTTCCATGCCCCCTGTGAAAGAAAAATGGATCAGGAGTTATGTATTGTCAGTGTGCAGAAAGCCTTTAAAAGCGAGTCCAAAGAATGGATTGGGCTTATCTTACTCTACCAGCATCTACCTCTATGGGGGTGCTCTGCATAGCTTTGTAGGAGTTAAATATCTGCCTCCCTGATGGAAACTCCTGGGGGGAGGGGGGGTTGGGACCTCTTTATCTCCTGCCACATCTCCAAAGGCTGATCAAGCCTGCAGTGAATGAACCTAGCCATCCAGCCTTTTGTCACATTACATGACAAAGTCAATGACAGTGACTTCAAAGGAAAGACCATTCTTGACTCAAAGTCTAGATGTTCCTCTTCCCTAGAATAAGTAACTAAAATCTTTTGATTTTCTCCCCCAACTCAGTACCTTCCATCCCATCCCAGATTTGACTCTACTATAAGGGTGATTAAAATTATCCAGCCTTTTTCAAAGAGGGGTTTCTTGCTTTTCCCCACATACCCTACCACACCAGCCTTCTTTTGCTCCCCCCCCCCCAAATTTCATCAAGAATGTTTTGGCCTGGAAACAGGCCCTCTAGGTGGTACAGGGTAAGGGTAAAAAAATAGGAGCTATTGGGAAGCTTGGATTTTGATCTGGGCCTCCCTTTGTCTTATCTGAGACTCCTATGGTGCCCCTTACCTGTGACCTCTCCACCTTAGGGGCCTTGGTCGGTCCCCAACATAAAGACTGTACCGGTGAGGAGGGCCTCCTCTGCCAGGAAGTCGAGACCTCAGACCCCCTCGATCTGTAGTGCTGATTCCTGGAAGGTTGGTCCTTTTGGGAAGAACCTGGAATAGAAAGCAGATTTGCCCCACAACCCAAGAGGTCATTGTTAAGAAGTTGAAATTGGAAAGAAAAAAAGTCTGAGATGTCTCCAAAACTCCAAGATAATATACTTGCTGGTTGAGGATATCAGCCCTAGAGACATTAGGTCCTACTGGAAATTCCTCAAAGCTTTGCTTGTAAGATCTGGCTTCATTCAAATTTGGGCTAACTGATCTATTGGTTTGTAGGACTATCTCATCTTCTAAAACTTTCCTCTTCTATAGGAAGGTCTATAACTAACATGTATTTGGGTTAGGGCAATTTCCAGAAGATCCAGAAAAATGAACACATTTTCATTAGGACGGTCCATGCCATTAACTTTTCAATTGTTTCCACTCATGTCTAACTCTTCATGATTTCACACATGATAGTGTCGTGATTTGCCAGTTCATTTTATAGATGAGGAAACAAAAGAATATAGGGTAAAGGAGACTGGCTCAGGATCACACCTCTAGTAAGTATCTGAGGCTGGGTTTGAATTCAGGAAGAAAAGTCTCCTTACTCTAGCCAGGGCCAGCACTCTAACCACTGTGCCATTTAGCTGCCGTTATTCCATGAATACATATATTAAATACCTGATATATATATATATATATATGTGTGTGTGTGTGTATATATATCAGATATTTAATATTAATCAGGTAATTTATATATATATATATATATATATATATATATATATATATATATATATATATATATATATATATATATATGTAAAAGATACCAGGGATCCAGATAGTAATAACTACAAAAAAATTCTTGCCTTCAAGGAGCTTACATTTTTTTTTTAATTAAATTTTTTTTTTTTTAAGGAGCTAACATTCTACTAGGGGTGAGGGAGAAATAGAAACCTTTACATAAACAAGTATAAAAGAAGGTCATTTAACATATTCTATATTTTAGTCAAACAGTACAGCTATCTATTTCCTAACTTAACATTTCATCTCATTTTTCTAGGCATTCATACAAGCTGCTACCCATAAATTGTCTACCCTCACTGAATTAGCTAATGGCTTCTTCCCTTAAATGACCTAGCCTGTCTATAACTAACATGTATTTGGGTTAGGACAATTTCCAGGAGATTCAGAAAAATGAAACACATTTTTACCAGGAGGGTCTGTCTGTTCCATTAATTTTTCAGTTGTTTCCACTCATGTCTAACTCTCATGATTTTACCAGGGTTTTCTTGGATGTTGGGCAGTTGGGCTCTGGCTTTACAAGAAAGAATTCTAAAGAAGTATATGTTTTATTCTAAAGGTTATAGGGAATCTCTAAAGATGTCTGGGCAAAGCTGTGCCTTAGGCAATTTGGGGCAGTTGAATAGAAGGAGGGAGAAAAGAGACTGGAAGTGGAGAAAATAACTAGAAAGGTCTCCTGATAGTCCTAGGAACAGATAATAAGGGCTCCAATTATGAGGGTGGCCGTGTGAATGGAATAAAGGGAATAGATCTAAGAGATGGTCAACAATTAGATTAAAATCAAAGACAATTCAAGAAGTAACAAACTTGGGTGGCGTAGAGAATAGTAATGGTTTTAGTGGAAATAGAGAAGTTTAAAGAGGGATTGGATTTGGTTAAGAAGATAGAATTCGGACTTAGAATCGGGAAGTCTCATCTTCTGGAATTTAAATCTGACCTACTAGCTATGTGATCCTGGGAGAACACTTCACCCTGTTTGCCTCAGTTTGCTCACTTGTAAAATGAACTAAAGAAATAGCAAACCACTCTAATATCTTGGCCAAGAAAACCCCAAACGGAGTCACAAAGAGTTGGACATTATTAAAATGACTAAACAACATAGAATTTCTTTTTACAATGACTAACTCCCTTTTCTCTAAAGAAATATTCCAGCTCTTCAGAACTTCTCATTTCTATTAAGGGTTATTATCATTCTCCCAGCACCCTGGAAGGGAAACCAGTTCTCTCTAGAAAAAGGGCATGAGAGAAGAAATGTTCTACCAATACTATTTCCCTTAGGATCTCATTTATGAACTCTTCCCTTTACAAATCTAGCCTTTTTCCTCCTAGCCCTTCCTTCCGTATCTATTTATTTAGCGCTATACCAATCATACTCCCAAAAAACTATTTTAGTGACCTAGAAAAAATAATAACAAAGTTCATATGGAAAAAAAAAAGGTCAAGAATTTCAAGGGAATTAATGAAAAAAAAAAATCAAATGAAGGTGGCCTACCTGTACCAGATCTAAAATTATATCACATCTGTATCTATGTAACAATGAGAGGCTTATTACATATCTGCTGATTTACATGACATTTTATAGCCGTCCATCCTCTAACTACTTGTCTTTGATACTCACCTTGATTATCCGACCTCTAAAGGTAGTTTCATCCAGATCCATGGCGGTCTTCACTGAATCCTTATAGGCAAATTCAATGTAGGCATAGCTAAGGAGTGGGATAGTTCCGGGTCAGAGATAGGACCAAAGCTCCCAAGAAGAGGCAGAAAATGGAGATGACCCGACTTTTGCTTGTGCCCAATATCATCAGAAAACTGATTCAGAGGGGACGATTAATATCTAAGCATTTAACCAATTTGAGGATCTTGGCAAGGTTAGGATCAACCTCAACCCAATCCAACACACCCTTTCCTCCTTTTTATCCATGAGTCTCAGAACTGACCCTTTGGGATGTCCAGAGTACTTGTCACAGAGGATGGTGACCCTGTTGATTTCACCACAGCAGTTGAAATGGGATTCCAGCTCCTCGGCTGTGCCGCTGTAATCCACCTGGAAGTATTGGCCCATCAGAACTCAGCACTCCTGTGTGTGTGTGTGTGTGTGTGTGTATGCGTGTGTGCGTGTGTGCATGTGTGCGTGTGTGCGTGTACACGCCAAATGGGAGGCTTTCATTGCAAAAGGAAAAAAAAAAGTTTATCTTCCTCCCCCAAAGTGTTTTCTTAAACCTTTCCTCCCCCTCTCCCCAAAGGAAGTTCTAGAGAGCAGAACCAGAGTTCAAACTGACCTCATGGTGGTCAGCTTGGATCCACTGGCCACAAAGATCGTGGGGGCTCCAACCCTCAGTCACCATGATGGAGCTTTCATTTCTTCTGCTGCTGGATCTCCCTCATGGGAAGACCATTTGACCATCAAAGGCCCCATCAGCAGAGAAGTAGAAGTAGGACATCCAGGAGACTTTTATCTAATTAGCCCACTCTGGGCCAAAATGGTCAAGGCAGTGTGGCCATCTATAAGCCGTGCTTGTCTTATCTACTCTCCCACCTCATGGAAGAGTTGACGTGACCAATAGTCCCTTCCCCTCAGGGCCTTTTCTGACCACTTACATTGCCTACGTAGACAGATCTGTGATCAGCCTCTAACTTCTCAATGGGTGTCCCTGGGAAGGGTATACCTAGAATGAGAAAATGTTTGCAGGAGAAGCTCAAGGTGGGGTGGGAGGATCACTGTTCAGAGCCAAGAATCCACGTGCCAAGCTACTTCCTTGGCTAATGTGATTTCTGGATCTTTGCACACAAAGGGAGGCCCTTCCCATTTCAGGCTCACTTCCCCTCCTTCCTTTCCCCCTCCCCAGTGCCTGTGTGACCAGTGTGGAGAAAGTCCAAAAGCCAGCTTCTTACCGTGTTCTGTGCTCAGTGGATGAGCAGCCTCCTTGTCTCTCAGGGCTGGCGATAGCAGGGGGCTGGCTGCTTTCGTGGTCAGCTCCCTCTCCTTCGGCTGCCACTGTTCTGCCCCTTGTGTGCCCTTGAGCTCCTGTCTCTCATGGGCCTCCTCCATTTTCTGTAGCTTGGTTCTGATGTCCTCCAGCTCCCACCCATCTCCTTGAGGCCAATGGATGGAAACACCTGCCTCCTGTTAAAGTCAGGTTCCCTCAGAGACCAGTTCCAGGGGAGTGAGAATGGGGAAGGAAACCCAGGAAACAATACCAGTAGACTGCTCTCTCACCTCCTCACCTGTGGGAATTCCTCCATCACTTGCTCCCTTTTAAACTTCTAAACCCCCCCCCTGGGTTCTTTCAGAGGATTGCTATAGAACCTTTCCTTACCTTCCTTTCCTCCCCTCTCCCCTCCCTTCCCCTAAAGATAAATTAGTGCTTATGCTTAATTTGCCTATGAGAATTCAGCAGAAACTGCCATGGCCCTGGAAGAGACCACCTTCAGAGACTGCATGATCAAAAGGAGTTTGTTAAAGGATGGAGAAGTCCCAGAATCCTAGGAATATGAGCCCACTCAGAGGCTTTTAGGAAGCTAGTTTTCTCCCTGACTTAATTTTTCAGACAAGGGAAGATCAGAAGAGGCCTTTCCTTGTCCAAGCTCTCAGGGAGTCAATGAACCAAACCCCAAAGCTTTTTCTGCCCTGGCTTCCTTTAAAACTGATATCATATCCCATCTTTTCTGGGTCTCTTCAACTACCCTCCTTCAAAGATGACTTTCTACTTCCTCTGAAGAAACCTTTCGTGTACCTAAAGATTTACACGTTCCCCCACCCCCAAAAGGAATGGAAGCTCTTTAAAGACAGGGTATGAATGTCTGCCTTGCCCATAGAAAGTAAGCTCTTGCTGATTGGAAGATATGGCCTTGAATCCAGAGTTTTACTTACTAAGTCAGCCCCCAACGTCTCCTCCAGTTTTCCTCTGTCTAGGAGAGAGAGAAGAGCTCTCTCTTCTTCCTCCTCTTCCTCCTCTACTGGAAAAGCCATCAGCACCTTCTCTTTAGGCTGTCCCTCACCCCCCCAGCCTAGCCCTTCGGGGTCTGAGAGAGCATTCTGGAGCCAGTCCTTGGAAGGAGGAGGGAAAAGAGAGTTGCTGCTAAGGGGAAACCACATGGGTGAAACTCCTTGATTTTAGCACTCACAGTGCTGGGGCTATTGACTCAATTCCTCCAGGCCTGAAGTCAGCTGAGCCCAGGACCCAGGGATTTTAATCCCTCCCCTCCTCTTCCAGCTGTTTCCATTTAAGCTCTTTAAAGGGCCCTGGGCCAGAAATCTAGACTGACCACAATTCATCATCCAGAGGGATCCCCATCTCAGTAGTTAAAGCCCAAAGGCCTGGTGCTTTTCCTCCAGGATAGCTCAGTATTCTTTCCTCAATCCTTTCTGAAGACAAGGTAAGATCTAATGAATGCTAAAAATTATTATTTTACCCTCCCTTTGAGGTCCACCTCTTCCATGACAGATATTGATAGCAGCCATCCCTCATCCTTCCCATCTCTGAATACTAACCATACTTAGAATCTATAGCACATAATTTAACACTTGATTGCTTTCTGGTTTGAGTTAAGAGACCTTATCTCTTGTGCCGGATTTTTACTAGGCTATTAGTTCCTTGGGGAAAGGGTTCATCCAATTTATCTTTTTTTTTTTCTTTTAATTAATTTTTTTTTCAATTACCAAGCACTTTTTTCATCTCTTATCTTGCCCCATTCTCACCCCCAAGAAAAACAAAATCCTTGTGACAAATAATCACAGTCAAGGAAAACAAAATCTTATCTTGACCAAAATATCTGATTGTGCAACTTGAATCTGCCATTTCCCTGTGAGGAGCCAGTAGTATGCTTCATTGTTGCTCTTCTGGAAATCATGGATAGTCATTAGGTTGGATGATCAGAGTCCTTAAGTTCTTCATAATTGTTCATTTTTACAATATTGCCATTATAGTATAGTATAGTACAACATAAATTATTCTTCTAGTTTACTCACTTCGTTCTTCATGAATCCATACAAATCTTCCCAAGTTTTACTAAGCTTGTTCCTTTCATCATTTCTTATAACCATCAATAATATTCTATTATATTTACATCCTCTAACTTTTTCAGCCATTTCCCAATTGATGCCTGTTCCTCAGGGCAAGAAGACCTATGCCAGGGCATTGTGAAGGGACAGATGCCAACTGGAAGCTTTGTTGCCTCAATGCCCAGTTCTGGGAAACAGAAGGGGAGCAACCCCTGAAGTTGGCACTCTCAAGTAGGGAAGTCCTGGAAGGTACACCTATGTATCTGGGAAGGAGGAAGTTCAGAAGCAGCTAGCAGCAGTGTGGCTCAGACCCCAGGACAGAGTATGGTATCAGTTCCAGCATCTAACTCAGTCTGTGGAGAAATTATGAAGACAGGAAACCTAAACCAAAGGGGAGCCTACAATTCTGCCATTCTGAAACAGCAGAACTTCCCAGCTGGCTGATAGGAAATGAGTCCAGCAGCCCAAACCTACACCTAGGTCAGGAACTTTGCAGAACTCAAACCAGGGGAGCAGCAATCAGATTTTGCCCTGGGTCAGACCACTTAGATAGTACTGAAAGCATTCAAGTCTCCAGCCTGTCTCTAAGATTCTGGAATTACATAAACCCTTGGAAAGCAGCAACAGGATCAGCCCAGACCATCCCTCCAGAAATATGGCAGATCCCGGCCCTAATATCAAGTCTGAAGACCGAAAGTAGGCTAGAAGAATGAACAAATAAAAATCCCACTGAATAAAGATGTTCAAGATAAACCCAAAAGAAGGGAATGATCCAAAAAAAAATCTACAAACAATACCTCAGAGAAAAACATAGCATGAGCTATAAACTCAACTAGGATTCCTGGAAAAGATGAAGCAAGAATTAAAAAGAGATAAAAAAAATTTTTATAAGTGGGATGAGAGTTCTTAAGGAAAAAATTTGGAAAAGGAATTAACAACTTGGCACAGGAGATACAAAACGTTGTGCAAGCAACGAAATGACTGAAAATTAGAATGAACCAAATGGAAACCAATGGCTCCATGAAGCAACACAAAATATTAAAATAATGTTAAAAGTTTGAAAAGATAAAAGAAAATATAAAATATATTATTGCAAAAACAAAAACAAAACTCTCCCAAATCTCTAAACTCTGTCCTGGAAAACAGATTGAAGGGAAAACATTTAAGAATCATTGAATCTGACCACCATGACCCCCCCAAAAAAACCCAATGTCTAGACATTATATTTCAAGAAACCTTAAAAATCTGTCCAAATCTCTTAGAACCAGAGAGAAAAACAAAATAGAAAAAAAACCCCACTAGTCATTTCTTGAAAGAAAGCCCCAAATGAAAATTCCCAGGAATACTATAGACAAAACCCAGAGCTTCCAGTTAAAGCATCTAGAAAAAAAGCATTCAAGTACCAAGGAGCTAGAATCAGGATCAAAAAAATTTTAGTAGCCATCACTACAAAGGAGCACAGAACTTGAAATATGATATTCTAGAAGGAAAGGACATGGGCTTTCAGCCAAGCATAACTTATCTAACAAAATTCATTGTAATGCTTTAGGGGAAAAAGTTATTTTTAATGTAATAGAGGACTTTCAAGCATCCTTGATGAAAAGACCAGAGCTTTGGAAAAACTCTGAAGTACAAACACAGGAGAGAAGAGAAACCTAAAAAGGTAAACAGAGATAAAGGACTAAATAAGGATAAGCTTGCATTTAAACCTGGACAAAGGATACATATGTTTCTATGTGAATCCTATCATCATCAGGCATCAAAGAGGGAGTCCAATTAGACAAGACATGGTAATGGTTCTGTTGTATCTTGATCTTAGGTGAAGAATGAAGAAAGGAGGGAGGAGGAATACAATAGGAGTGAGTAAAGTTAAGATTACCCTACATAATTAGGACATGCAAGTAGACATGCATATAAATAAGGAGGAGGGAATGAGGATGAGAATAGCTGACATTTTACCCTCACTCTTATCTGAAATAGTTAAAATAATGAAAACCACACAGGCACATACTCAAGTTGGGTATAGAAATATATTTCATTCAAAAGGAAAACAGGAAGGAAAGAAGAAATAAGAGGAACGGCAGATATATTGGTCCTAAGCAAAACAAATTCTAAGGGTATATAAAAGTATTTGTAATTCCTTTTGAAATGGCAAAGTATGTGAATCTGAGAAGATGGCCATAAAATGGGGAATGGCTGAAAATCTCATGACATTAATGCAATGGAATACTATTGTGATGGGAGAAATGAAGGAGAGAGTTTCAGAAAAACCTGGAAAGACCTGTATGAACTGATGCATAGTGAAGTGAAGAGAACTAAGAGAACAATTTATTCAGTGATGATTCTATGGTAAAGACATACAACTTTGAAAACTCTGATTAATGTAATGATACCCACTATCTTATAGAGAGGTGAAAGATTCAGAGTAAAGAATGAGATTTTTTTATTTTTTTGGACACAGCCAATGTAGAAATTAGTTTTGATGGACTATACATGCTTAAACAAGAGTTTGGGTTTTTTCCTTTCATTTTTGATCAGGAATGAAGTGGGATAGGAGTTTGAGAAAATGGATTTTTGTTGATTGAAAAAGAATTTAAAATAAAATGTAAGGGGGAAAGCAAAATGAGGGAAGGGCCACATTGTATGTCTGCTGGGTGAAGGAACTCATATTTCATTCAGTTGGCAGTGGGGATCCATGGGAAGTTTGTGAATAGGGGAATGATGTTATTAGAATTAAGCTTTTGGAAGTCGACTTTAGTAATTGTGTGAAGAAGAAAATCTGTTGTGCTTTTAAAGAGAATATTTTCTCTCCACCAGCCCTCACATCAGAAGATGTGCCCCACCCAGAGAAGGAAATCCTCCAGTTTAGGAGAGTGACTCAACTGTCTAACAACTTTGCTTTTTTGGAAGTTTTTCCTTTTCATCTCTCCTAAACCCTTCATGCTATAGCTTAAATTCTACCCTCACCAGAGAACTGAAAACTTTTTGCTCAGCTCATCCACTGTTGACTCTTTCTGGTCCTTAGTGAGCAGGTATCCTTGCAGTAGCAAAGGATAGTGTCATATAGGATCTAAAAGCTTGAATGTCTATGGTTGGGATCTACTGAGTATGAGATTTGCTTTCAGACACAGTTATCTCTCAGTCCTGGACTATTAACTGGTGCACATTTGCATGGTTTGGCCAGAGGTGTGAGGCTTCCTGGGAAAGATATCCAGAGATAAGACATTCTATATAAGGTTTGAAGCTTGGAAGTTGGTAGTGGACATGACTCTTAGTATGGATCTGGTCCTCAAAAGTCACCAATTTTCTTCATCAACACAACCAACCCAGACTTTCCATAGCTATGGCCAGAACTTGGCAAAATTATGAACCTTATATAACAATAGCACACAAGAAAATTAGTCGATTCATATAGGAGTTATTGTTCCCCAAACCTTTTCATATATTATCTCAGATCTTCATAATAATCTATGAGGTAACTGGTATAAGTGGTTTTATTCCTGTCTTACAGACTGAGTTTTCCTCCCATTTAGCTTCCTTTTGCAGGATCTCACATTTACATCCTTGGGTTAATCAAGAAGTCATCAAGTCTATGTCTCTTGTCAACTATTTTCTGCTGAGGAGGGATTGTCATTTTACTGGGGAATCTTAAATATGAGTAATCCTTTAAGTTCGAAGGAATAATGTAGTATTTTAGGTACTGAAAAATATGTGGGGAGACAGGAATTCTTAGTATCTCTCAAATCATGACATATAGATAGCTGTCCATGTCCTCTGCATAAGACTGGTTTGGTCTCTTTGTTCCCCATCTTCACACTGACCTCCCCCTGCGAAGTTCGAGGTAACTGTTACTTCCTCTTCCTCCCCACCTTTTGCCATTATCTTGGTTGTGTGTTATTCTCCTCTGTTGTTCTTGATTGTGGGTATCCAGGAAATAGTTGCAGATCATACAAGGACAAAGGAGGTAGCCAGACCTATTTTAATTCATTTTAGTTCTCTTGAGTTCAAGAAATGATGGGGAGGAAATCTTTCTGCTTGATCTAGGCTGACCCTAAATAAGTGAGAAGCACTGAAAGCTTTGCTCTGATTCCCTTATGGGTGGCTGAAATAGACCTACTTTTAATGGAATAGGCATTGGATTGGAGGCAGAGGACCTAATGACTTTACTTATTGCTTGTATGACCTTGGGTAAGTCACCTTATCCCTGGGTTTTAGTGTTCTTATTTAGTACAATAAGAAGTCAGAGTAAATGATCTCAAAGTTCTCTATAATCCATGATCCTATGATATTTTGCATTGCATCCTACTTTAGGGAAGACGTTCTGTTCTGTCAACTAACCTGTTGTTTTTTTGTTGTTGTTGTTGTTTGTTTTTGTTTTGTTTTGTTTTTTAAAGCTGGTGATACAGCTGGAGTATTAATAATTCCCTCTAGAGCTGTTTACATTCCATGATCCTATGATATATTTTGCATCCTACTTTAGAGAAGGACTTCTGTTCTCTCAAATAAATCTTTTTATCCCCAGCTGGTGATGTAGTATATTAATAATTCCCTAGAGTTGCCTCTATTCCAGATGAATATGGGAATCAATTTACCTGAGTATGGATAGGGGAAATGGAAACTGTTGATTCTGAGAAAGTTGATTCTTCTCTTCTTGACTCTGGTCCCCTTGCTGGGACAAGAAGTGAGTTACTATTGATTTTTCCCACCCCCTTCCCTCATCATAAGTCTCAAGGGAAATATTTTGCAATACCCACAATAGGTACCCACTATGTCACTATTCTGCAATACCTATTCTGGGAAAATCGATCCATAAATTTACACTCTGAGGGTCAAAAGGGGCCTCATGAGGTCATCATCCAGTCCTGTCTGCCAGAATGACTGGATTTACAACTACATGTGTGCTCTTGAACTTGACCTCAGCTTCCTTGGGAGGGACCTGAAGATGACGCCTTCGTCCTTAGAAATGAATTTGGCTAAGGGAAAATTTCTAGCATCCCACCAGCAGTCAGCATCCAAAGAGGAGGCAGAGCCACGTGATAATTAAATTTTTGTTTTATTACACAGATACAGAGTTAAGAACAGACATAACCTGAATCATAATGTTTTACAGCTTCCACAGGTCAAACATACAGTACATTTAGAGAAAGCAGGACATAGCAAAGGGGAGGGAACAGCATGCCATAGACTCCTAACACAGCGTCATTTCTCTAGAGAGGCCAAGGGGCCCAAACAACAGCAGGGGAACAAGGGCTTTTTATGAAAATTCTAGTTTTCTTAAAAATTATCTTTCGACTCTTGTGGGGGAAGGGTAGAGTGGTGACCCCGAACCAATTATCTACCACTATTCCACATCAAGACTCCCATCTTCCTCTCCCCTGCCCTCTCCCATGCTTGCCTCAACCTGCTAGGACCTTTAGTTCAAGTAATTGCATTTTGGTAGGGTGTATAATATATATCTTGGCTGGTATTCTGAGGGGGCACTTGCTCCCCTCCTGTTGCCCTCCCATTTCCCACCAGAAGACTCTCAGAGGGGAATCCATCCAGGGGAAGAATACAGAGGGAAGGATCTAGGAAGGGAGGGAAGCCCAGAGGGAACAGAGGCCAGTAGAGAAACACCAAGTGCTTTCATGTCTATTTAGAAGGAAATCAGGTCCAATTAGAGCTGAAACAATTAACTGCTGCTGTTGAGGCATCTTTGGGACTCAGATTTGTCAGGCTTGGAAGGGAGCCCAGGGCTTGCTGAATTGAGGTGATTGGAGCAGAAAGTCTGCGAAGCAATGTTTCTCTTAATTTAAGACTTTGCTTGATAATTATGATTATGATGGTTATTATTATTTTGGGAGGGGTGTCTCTTTCCTGACACCCAGAGCATATACATCATTGTGATGAGATTGATGCTGTGTGACTTTCAGAAGCAAGCAAGAAAGCCCCTCTGCTGAATGGAACTACAAACAGTTCCTCGGTTCCCCTCTCCTGCCTCTCCCCCCATCATGGATTCTCCTTCATCCTCACTCTATGATAAAAGGGCCTTCATCCAGCCTTGCTTTGGGAGAAACTCTTAGGGCAAATAGCTCCAAGGTCAGCAAGGTTTTGGGTACTGCCCTCAGAAGCCACAAACCTGAGGGAAAGGGATGGAAAGGGCCATTCAGCCCCCAGAGCTGGGAGAGCACATCAGATCACAGGTAAGGAGGGTGCCCAAGAGAGGGCACCAACCCCCGGGAGGAGGGAATGAAAGGAGACGCCAGTGAGCCACCAGCCTGAGATGGAAGTCATCTGGATTCCCAGGGAATAAATGGTACCATCATTCCCGAGGCCAGCAGCTAACTAAGGAGTCTCCTCTCACTGATCCAAGGGAAGAAGACAACAAAACGGCCGTCTCCATGTGGAAGTGGATGGGCGCAGGGATGAACTGAGAACACCCTTCTCTACTATACTCCAAGGAAGTTCAGCAGCTGCCAAGGAAGGGGGGAGAAGCCTGGCCTCAGACCTCACCTGGTCAGTAAGGCCATCTTGAAAGAGGAAGGGTGTCATTCAGCCCTTCCCATTGTTTATCCTTAGTCCCAGGAGCATTGACCTTTGAGGACATGAGTGGGAAAAAAGGGACCTCATCCAACCAGTGTCAGATTTCTTGCCAGGCAATTGCCAGCCTGAGGTGGAGGAGGGGTAGCGGGGTGCTTGTGTCTCATAGGGCCTCTCAGCAGGTGTGTGGGCTGCCTCCCAAGACAGCAAGCCCGAGTGCCTTCTCCATCAACACCAACCAGCCCCAAGAAAGGCAGCCTTTCTCTTTCCAGCCAGGCCCATTTGGGTCTCAATTCTAAGCAGTTGTTAGCTGGGTCTGGGCTCCTCTCCTCTGACTAGAAGACAGAGCATTGCCTTTCCCCAGCTCTTTCAAGGGAGGCCTTGTCCCTGGGGACATCAAAAAGCAGCCTGGACCAACTGCTCCAGTCAAAGATAAAAGCAACTGCATAACTCCTAGAGGCAAAATTGCCTTGTTTCATATCCCCCGGTGCTTAGCACGGGGCCTGGGACTTTGTAAGTGCTTAATAAATGCTTGTTGACTGACTCACTGTGTGATTGCTCAGGGGTCATAATTGGGAGATCATTAAAGAGTTTCTCCCAATAATGAGTCATTTCCTGAGACTGGCCCTATTTCTACTGTGCAGGTTGGTGACTTCTGGTCCTAAAAGCCAATGAATGGAGTCAACTGGGAGTTCAGAACATGAGCCCCCTTTGGACTCCAGAATTAGGGGTCTCTCACAGATCTTTTGGTATCATGGGGAATATGTCAACCCTAATTTGGGAGGGAAGGACGGATGGATGGTAGAAATGGGTGCTTTGGTGTCAGCCTGAGTGTCTATTTGGAATAATCAATGAACAGGAGACATAAAGACCAACCACGAGTCCCCTCCCCCTAAAAAACAAGAACTGAAAGAAAACCCCAACCACCAAAAAACCCAACCAGATCCAAAACCAGTTCTTGACTGTTCCCTTTCTTCCTGTCTCTGACCAGCAACCTGTTCTGGGTCCCTCGCCCTGGGGGACTTCCCGAGGAAGTGCTGTTCTGGCTGCCCCCAGGTCAATGGCCAGCTCGCTGACCTGAGTTTTCTTCTCTGCCCTTTCAGTCAGGGCAATTTCAGCATGGAGCTGGGAGCAGGTACAAACATGGCCTACTCCATGCGTGGGACACACCTGCCCCTCAGCCTCCCAGTTTCACAAAGTTGTAAATTAAGTTCTATTCCCCATCATCTGTTTCACATCAATCATTGAAAGGAAGGGAAAAGAGCTGAGAGTTCAGGCCATGAGAAAGATGGCACCCAGGTGATTTTTCTGGGCTCTCAGCCTCTTTTTGCATTTGGATTGAGGTCCGTTAAGCATCTGTTTTTGCTAAACTAAGAGGAGACACAAAAGACTGAGTAACCCCAGTTCTCCACCTATTGGATCACTAGGAAGGCAGCAAAGGGCATTCTCTTCCACCTTATTTGGTCTGAGCTTATCCGAGCCATCCCATAATCCTCAGTGTAATGGGCTTCAGGATCCCAAATTCTGGGTTAATTCAGATGAGGGAACATGCCCTGGGGTTCATGACCTAGTAATTGTGAATCCTACAAGCCAAGCAAACTGAAGGTTTCAGAGTCACCCCAACTGCTGCCTAGCCTACCACCGAGGTCCCTGGTAGCAATGAAAAGAGAAAGAACACCGATTCCAACCTCGACAAACTGAGGGCTGGGGGATGGAGGGCAGGGAAATTCTGAAGCTCTATGGGTAGAAGTGGGGGAAATCATGCAATTAAGAGTGAGGAGACTTAGCTCAAATTATTGTGGATCCCGAGTAAAGGTGGGGAATAGGTAATATAACTAGCCTCCATCAAGTTATCTGCACCTTGGAAATTGCTTGTTTTCTCCTTCTGAATCACCTAGGTGAGCGGAATTCCTTTCTGTCACCGTGCCTAGCTGTCTGTCTCTGAGATCCTGCCTGATCACTGTCTCCTGCCTTTGGCTTTGGCCTCTGAATGCTAATTAAAGCTGTCGTAGAGTTTGGGATTCTGCTGGGGGCTCTGGGAGCAGTAGCATCTCACAGAGCTTTTGGTTCAATGGCGAGTGTGATCTTGACTAGTGGCTTTAAAGGAAAAAATAAGTGAGCAAACCACACCTCTTAGTCTATGGTCCTTAAGCACATTGGAGGTAGCAAGGCAGGATACAGCTTCTAAGCAGGGGCGAGGAGGCAGAGGCAGAGACAGAGACACGGGAAGACCAGGGTTTCATACAGAAGAGAACATTTAGAAAGTCAACCCAGCAGCCCTCAGGACTAACAGGCCCTTCAGTGGGTCATATCAAAAATGCTTCTTTACATATTCTTTTTTCATGAAATAAAAGGGGGTGATTCGGTATACAGATCAGAGAATTTAGCAATTACAATGGTTATTACACTGCATTCTAACGTTGCTCAGTTTCTCCCTAACTCTCTAAGTGAATCCTGAAAACACACTGTCACTGGCAATTCGGAAAGCAAGATTACCAACATCTCCTTCTTGTCACCTCCTGTCCCCACAAAGTGTTAGGCTTTCAGGTTTGGTTCCACTAAAAGGTCTTTGGCTGAATTAGCTTGGGACCAGGATGGCGAGTGGCAAACCTCAGCTCTGAAGATTAATTCCTAATCATCTAAAGATACTAGGGGCCTCCCAACTGCCCCTCTTTAGCATGTAGTCACCTAGTCTTCTACTTGGAATCCAAAGCCTTCTCCGGGTGGCCAGCCCTTCCTCAATCCCCTCTGTTGGGATCTCACGTTAGACAGCTTAACCATTCTTTAGGAAGAAGTCGTAAGAGATGGGGGGCTGGGGTCAGGACAGTTCTGTTTGTCCAAGTAACCTGAGCATTCATCCTTTCTCCTCAAAACCGGATTTCTCTAGAACCAAGGAACTATGTTCTGATGGTCACTTGCCAAGAATAGGCAATTTTTTTTTTTTTTTCCGCTACTGGAAGGTATCCAGCAAATGGGACAAGGAGTTAGCCCAAAGGTCAATCGCATATTTGCTGGATGACTTGTGGTGACCTATATATTTATATGGTGATATATATATATATATATATATATATATATATATATATATATATATATATATATATATACATACACACATATATGTGTGTATATATACACACATATATGGTAGCCTATATATATATATATGTATATAAACTTTTCTGGGGTAGTGGGAAGGGTGGGGAAAGGGAGAGAATAATGGCTGAACAAGTGGTCTGGAACCATGGAAACATGCTCTGCCTTCTGTATGGAAGCTGTCCAGCCCCAGCTGGTTGAAAAGCTGCTGCTTTCCATGGATTCTCTGATCATAGGGCCTGATAGAGAGGAAGTAGCCTGATAGAAATGATTAAGGACATTTTACACTGGAAATGCAATCTGGGCACATTAGTGAGGACGCCACTGAGCTTACCCTGGAAGAGATCTGCTCAGGAAAGAAGGTTCCCTCATTTCCTTTCCAGATCTTGGATTCCTCTATCAGAAAAGATGCAACCTAAATCAAACTGATGTCCCAAGGATAATGCTTCTGCTCAAATAGAGTGGGGAATTTGCCAATACCTAATATCCCACCTTAAGGTTGGGTCTCTGACACCTCCAACTGCCAGTGCCTTCTTTCCAGAGTCCTAACAGGGAATGACTTGGGGTCAGGGAGAATACTGTCCTGAAACCAGTCAAGTTGCACCAGCCAAAATCAAGGCCCGAGCTCTGTCTCTCCAGGAGTGAGTCAGGCACTAATTTATCTGAACCAATTACACAGCCTCACTGATTTTGCTCCTTGGAGATCAGGACTGAAAATACTGTTAGGTTTCCTTTTAGATCAATCTTGCCCAGCTCAGCAAAATGGCAGACCTTATCTGTCTAGTGATCTTCTTTAAGGGACCCACATCCATCCTTCAAACACAGAGGGAAACACATCTGTTCCCAGAGTAACTGGGTTTCAAGAAGCACCAAATGACTTGGCTACAGGGGGCTGGAGGAAGAGGACAAGGAATCGAGGGTCATGAGGAAGAGGATGCATGGGAGGGTGAACTGGGAGAGGGGGTGGGAGAGATCTATATCATATACACATCTGATACTGGTACAGTCAACAAGCTCAATGCTTGGGAGAGGACAGAGGCCAAAATCTGAGGAAACCGTGGAACAATCTTAGCCCTGGATCTCCCTACAGAACTATTTTAATTTTAAAGAAGTCCTATGGAACATTGAAGCTTCTATGCATGTACTCAATGATCAGGCAAGCAGAGCCCTGTACTGCAGAGGGGGTGCTGTGTGGTACGTGGTGTGTGTGTACATATAAAGATATTAACATCTTCTTTATCCCATCCAATACACCCAATTTGCTTTCTGGACTCAAGTTTCATCTGCCAGAATTTCCTTTGGACAATGACCCTGTTGGCAGTGATTCAAAATTTACTCCTCCCTTTCCATTACAAAAAAAAAACCCCACAAAAAGCCAGATTTTTGTGACTCTGGATATAACAACATAAAAGACAAAACAAAGGCAAAACGAAACAAAAAATCCATTGCTTCCCCAAGGACCACACTTTGATTTTTTTTTCTTAAAACCTGTTTCCTAAACTTTACATACTTCAGTGGTTTCTCTTATTTTTATTTGGCAAACATCTTTTCTTTATTATCATCATCATTAATATCATTATTTGGACCTCTGCAAATACTATATACATTCACATTAACGTACAATATTGACTTCTTGACTCCTGGCTGGGAATCTTTTTGAAACCCCCATTATTTCAGTAGCTGGGCCACTCTCCATATTGCACTCCCGTCCTCTGTACTTTGTACAATAATACAAGAAAATGCAAAATAGTCTACATTGTCTTTCTTTTGTTTTTCTTCCATTAAGTACAAGTATTAATTTTCTTTCTCCTTCATTTCCTCCTAGGAATCCTTGTGTGAGTTGGAAGGGTCAGAGGGGGCAAGGGAAGGGGGCAAAAGGGTGCCAGTAATAGGGAAAATCTTCAAATGAAAAGACCTATCATGTTCCGTCAAGGGAGCAGAGGAAAAAACATCTGGGGAACAACTGACACAAAAGCAAGGGATTATATACAGGCAATCAAAATAGTCTTCAGAAGATAGGATGGGGGCAGAATACAAAGGTGGGGTTTTTTTGTTTATTTTTCTGTTGTTGTTTGTTGTATTTTCCTGCAAAAGTGTGGAAGAGAGGAGAACAGCAATAAGGAGATACTGTGACAAGGGGTGGGGGGAAATGGAGAGAAGAGAGGTAGAGGAGGAAAACGAGAAGCAGAAAGTATTGGTATAAGTTGCTATCTGCTCATGCTCTGAAAAGCAGTCAAGAATCAATCCAAAAGATTGTCACAGTTTTTTGTTTTTTTGTTTTTTTCAGAACAATGCTCTCTCTGGAAAGGAACACTTGAGCACTTTTTTTTTTTCGTCATTGGAAAAATTAAATGCATTGAAAATCCATTGAGAGTGGGAAAATAAGAGGTATCTTCCCCTTACACACACACACACACACACACACACACACACACACACGCTCTCGCACCCATACAAAAACTGGTTTAAATTTTTTCTTGGGCTCGGCTTGGTAATTGTGATGATTTTTTTTTTTCCTTTTACCTTATTGACGTTTAATAACCAAACTCTGAAGCCACGGATGCAAATCCCATAGTCTGGCAGAAAGGTGGGGTGGGGGCAGGGAGATCCAAAGCCTGAGAGCTGAGCTGGTAAAATAGGGCTGGGGGCCTCATTCTTCACTGCTGGTACCAATGACTCACCAGTTGAGCAGTCATCATTGTTTGGTTGGGACAAATGAGTGTCCTTGTTTGACCAAAAAATAAAAATAAAAATAAAAATAAAATAAAAAAATAAAAAAAGAGCTGGGGCTTTTTCCCCTCTGAAAAATGCAAACCCCCAACCAAGAACCAAAAACCAACCAACCAGCCCCAAATCACACAAACCCAAGAGGAATAAAACAGAAAAAAATACTTTGGCAGTGACAAAAAGGAGTCTGGATTGGTTTTCTTGTGAGAGTTTGCTTTTTGGATTTCCTTTGGAGCAGAGGTGTATCTGGTATTCTTGGCTAGCTAGCAAGGTAGTTTACAAGTAAGCTTCCTTTACTTTTGTTTTTAAAAATCTTTTTGGATTTTTACTTAAAGCCAAAGAGTTTGACATTTAAAAAAATGAAAAATAAAACAAAAATAAAACCAAAAACATTTCTTGCATCAGAAATTGTAATCTTTCTTACCGTCTTTGCTGCACCTGCCCCTCCCATCACACAGGGGGCATTTTGGCAGAATATCCAGCTATAAAAAGAACAGTTCTTTTCCCCTTTTCATTGAAAAAAAAAACACACTCAAAAATGAAAATCCCACAGTTTTCTTTGTCCATTTCTGAGTAGCTCTTTTGGGAAAAAAAACAAACACAAGCCCAAACCAAGGAACAAGCTCCCCTCCACCCACCCTCCCCAAACAAAATTCTTCACTGAAAATATAAGCCACCACGTTATTAAAAAAAATTAAAACAAGAAAGTGTGGGAGAGAGAAAGAGAGAGGAGAGAGAGGAGAGGAGAGAGAGAGGAGAGAGAAAGAGACGAGAGGGAAATTGACAAGACAGAAAGACAGATTAACGGAGAAGAAGGTTTGTACTTTCTTTGTGAAATCCACTTTTAAAGCCCAGTTTTGAAGATCTGTGAGGATCACTCGAAGAGATAGAGGTCGTTTGGAGGTCGAATGAAATCGTCAGGTAGCTGAGAAAGTTGCATTGAATGCAGTTTTTTTTTCTTTTGGAGAAAAGCAGTAGCAGCAGTGACTTTTGTAGATTCTCGGATTCCGTTTTATCTTCCTCCCTGGATGGGACTAGCGGGAGGCCGTTTCCAGGGGGGCCGGGGTGGCCGGGGTGCCCGAGCGGGAGGCGGCTGCCGAGCTGGTCTCGCTGGGGCTGGTGGCCACGGCCACGGCCACTACGTCCGGCTGGCTGGGGCCCACCCCGTTGGCCGGGCCGGGGCCCGCGGCTGCCTGGAGGCCCTGCAGTGTCTGGCCACACACGTGGTGGTGTTTCTCCCAGTCCTTGTGCTGGCAGAAGGAGCCGCAGTAGCGGGCAGTGTTGCAGCCGCTGCAGGTCTCGCTGGCTTTGCGCCCACAGTTCCAACAGCTCTGGGGGTGGGGGGACAGAGGGCAGTGTCAGGGGGTGGGGGGACACTTCCAAGCAGGGCCCTCCCCCTTCCTCTCCTCTCAAGATGTCCCGAGAGCGTGAGGAGAGGGTGGGCACAGGAAGTCTGGGACCGAAGAAGTGAGGGGCTACCGACCAAAAAGCGCCAAGCCTGAGCTACGTGAATGAGCCTGGGGAAGACACTCTTTGGCCCCAGTTTCCTACTCTGTGAAATGGGAATAATTGTCTTATGGTGGTTTGGAATCAAATTGGTCAGCAGGTGAGAACCGACTCCAACAAACACGATATGCTATAGATGATGGGCAAAGCCGCATCTGGTCTCGTTTCCCCATCTGGACCGTGAAAGGTTTGGACTAAATGCTTTCCCAATAATTAGCTTGGAAAATCTCTGAACTTGGATCCCCAGGCCAGACACTGTCTCTTCTCTTTCTATCAGTTTTCTCATGAGGCAAGGTCGGATGACCTCCACATTTATGGTTCCCTGACCGTGAGGGTCTCTCCGAGCTGAAAGGTTTTGTTTCTATGAACCAAGAGAAGGGATTTCCCTTCTTACTCTTTCATTGACGGCCGGGGGAAGGCCGAACCCGGGGCCTGAAAAGATCTGTGGCTTTCATAGATTGCTGTTTTACTAAGTATTGGGCTTGACTGTCCCAATATGATTGGGTAATGAAGAGGCAAGAAATTATGGAAGGCTCAGTGGCCGGCTAACTGTCTTAAGCTACCCTAACGTCTCTCCTAGTGAGCTGTCCTAACTGGGAGATCTTTGGGAATCATTTCAAGGAGTTAACAGCCATTTCCAGACACTCCCAGGGGCTGGAGCTGGGGCTAGGCCAGAGGTATCTAAGAATGCCAGACTCCTGACTGGCCAGAACCAGATAAAAATGTAACTGGGAAATGGCTAACAAAATAAAAAATTACCATGAAACACAGAGGATGGTACATTTTATAATTAAGTCAGTATGCTGTGCACAGGAATCCTTATGTATGGATTTTGTTGTTCGGTTCCTTTTAGTCATGAATGACTCTATGATCCCATGTGGGATTTTCTTGGCAAAGATACTAGACTGGTTTGCCATTTTCTTCTCTAGCTCATTTTATAGATGAGGAAACTGAGGCGAATAAAGTTAAGTGACTTGCCCGGGGTTACATAGCTAATAAGTATATATTTCTAACTCCAGGCCAAGCACTCTATCTCCTGCATCACCTAGCTAACCCTATATAGGGATTAATGACGCCCTTTTCTATTTGAGTCGGACACCCATGCTCGAGGCTGTATGTACTGGGGTTCTTCAGGGAAGGCAGTTTCTCAAAGAGTTTGGGGAGAGCCAGAGCATAGGACATAAAGAGGGGGGAAGAATAATGATGTGGGGGGAGGGACTCTAGAGAATAGACTCATTCAGTTGGAAAAGCCATTGTTATTTCAACTCTCCCAAAGCCTTCAGAACTATATCAACCCTTCTAGGCAGAGGAGAATCTGTTTCTAAAGAGTTCTCTCCTGCCCATCCTCCAAAGAAGGGAGGCTCCATAAGGAAAATTCAAAATGGCGCTCATGGGAAGGGACTTCTGAGCCATATAGTCCAAACCACATATTTTACACCTCAAGACTGAGGCTCAGAGGGGTATCATGAAGTGATTAGCCCAAGTTTCCACAAGGAGAAAGTATAAGAGGTGAATTTGAATCCAGATCCTTCAGAGAGTGATTGGGGGTGGAATAAGGGACACCCTGAGCTAGATGGCGATACCCTGCAGAATCAGGAACTCTATCTACCATCGCTCCCCTGTCAGGAAAGGGAGAGGGAAAAACCCTTCTCCAGACACTTCAAGCTTTTCCTCTGATTTCTTCTTTAACAAACCAGAAAGAAGGCAATTCCCATTAATCCACAAAGTGTGTCTATGGGCACTCACTTTATTAGCTTTGCCAAGCCTCTGCTTGTAGACAGCAAGGCAAAAAGAGACAGAAAGGGATGACCAGCTCTCCACGTAGTCAAGAGAAGGGAAGAAGGAGGATGAGAAAGGACAGAACCCATGTCCCCATGTCTGCTGCTGAACAGGACCGTGGGTGGGGATGGACTGTGGCTGCCGTGGTCAGGAGGGCAGAAGGAGCGGGGGGCGATCTGGGGGAAGAAGGATGTGGACGGCCTACCTCGCTGGAGTCTTCCTGCTGATTGACGACAGTCAGGGCGTCCTCGGAGGCCTGCCGCTTGGCCTCTGCCAGGGCCCGCTCCATCTTTGCTCTCTCGGTTGTGATGAGCTCGTGGGCTTTGCGTTCTGCGTCCGACACGGCCTTCTGCAGCTCTGACATCGCCTGGCGCTTTACCTCATTTACAGCTTCCTCTGAAAGGCAGCGTGAGGGAGTCAGACATCCGGGCTGGGTAGGACTCCAGGGATGATCACCAATTAAAGGACCTTGGAGGAGACCCCCTCACTTTACAATTGAAGAAACTGGGACCCGGAAAGGGATGTGTCCAAGATCATACAAAACATGGGCATTAGAGGCAGAATTTGAATCTAGGTCCTCTTGGAACAGCTAGAAGGTGTAGTGGATAGAATGCTGGCCTGATTCAGATACTTATTAGCTGTGTGATTCTGGGCAAATCGTATAGCCTCTGTCTGCCTCAGTTTCCTCATCTTTAAAATGGGGATAATACAATACCTAATTCACAGGGTTGTGAAGATCAAATGAGATAATTTATCAGGTGTTTAGCATAGTGCCTGGCACATAGTAGTTGTTTTATAAACATGAGCTATTCTTCTTCTTGATTCAAAACAGTCTTTTCCTATCTTATTTCATGCACATGGAAATACATAATTATGAATGCACACATATAACTGCAAGCGTAGATAGGGGCTAATTTGAAGGCTTGTGTGTGTGTATTAAGCACTTTACAAATATTATCTAATCCTCCTAAGAACCCTGGGAGATAAATGATATTATTCTTAATCCCTTTTTACAATTGAGGAAACTGAGGCAGAGAGTGCTTAAGTGACTTGCCCAGAGCTGTACAGTCAGTGTCTGAGGTGGAATCTGAACCTAGGTCTTCCTGATCCAGGTCCAATGCCATATTCACTCTGAAATGTTTCCTAAGACAGGCTGGGATCCCTCAAACCTATTCTCCAACCCACAGCGATTGCAGGCTTCTGGACGAGCCCCATCACTCATTCCGGTTGGGCAGCTGTTTCATGGTGTCTGTACATGCTCTGGCTCACGTTATGGCACCGTGACTAAATTAGCAGGTTCCAGGGACAACAGACAACAATAGCAAGGCCCTTTGGAAAAAACACATCTTTCAATAGGACAGCTTATCCCTGGAGATGAAAAGCTTGGTCTCCTGAAAGAGACCAGAGCTGCAAGACTAGAGGTGTGAGTCTGAATTTGCAAGTTAATTCAGAGCCATTTTCTCCATTTCTTTGATGAGAAGGTGGAAGCACATGATGTGCAAGATCCCTTCCAGGTCAAACATCTTTGAGGGGCCATACATACCAAGACCAGCTCGGGGATCTCATAAAACAAAGAGTTATTGGGGGGGGGGGAGGGAGACATGTGGTAGGGAAAATCCTATAGAGAGACCTGAAATCTCTAAACTTGGGTGTCTTGAGTTTAAAAAGTAGTATCATGTGATCAACTCTGATGCATGTGGCTCTTTTCAACAATGAGGTGATTTGGGCCAGTTCCAATGACCTCTGATGGAGAGAGCCATCTGCACCCAGAGAGAGGACTGTGGGAACTAAATGTGTATCACAACATAGCATTCTCACCTTTTTGTTGTTGTTTGCTTGCTTTTTTCCTTTCTCATTTTTTCCCCTTTTTGATCTGATTTTTCTTGTGCAGCATGTGAAAATATGTATAGAAGAACTGCACATGTTTAACCTACATTAGATTACTTGCTGTCTAGGGGAAGGGATGGAGAAAAATTTGGAACACAAGGTTTTGCAGGGGTGAATATTGAAAACTATCTTTGCATGTATTTTGAATATAAGAAGCTGTTATAAAAAATAGCATCATGGGAAGGAACTGTAGAGATAATTTAGAGGCATAGTACCATAGCAAAAATGGTAAACTTGGCATCAGAAGACCTGCTTTTAAATCCCACCGAGGGTAGTCACACAACCACCAATAAGTCATTTAACAACTCTCAGAGCTTTAGTTTCCCATTTATAAAATGGAGATAAAAATTAAAATGGGATAATTCGATGTCATAAAGTCATTGTTGTGAGGAAACCATGCTTCAAATTTATTAGTCCTTTAGAAATGGCAGTTATTTATTTTAAAAAGCCCAACCACTAATTTTAAAGATGACGAGACTGTGGCTAAGAAAGGGGAAATGATTCACTACAAACCAGAGTTATGATTGGATCCAGAGCCCTCGACTCCAAATCCAGTGTTCCATCTACCATAGGACATTGCTGGTAGCTTTATTTAAGTGATACATTAATAGTCCATTGCTCCTGGCTAGTCGCATGAGTACATGAGTGTGTATGTATACGTGTGTCTCCCAGGTGTAGACTTGACCTGCTCCTTACTCTCACTGCTGGGGGTGACAAAACAAGGGCTCCCCTCACATTTCTCTCTTTAACACTCACCAGCTTTTCTCCAGATTTCTTCTGGCATATAACCGGATAGAGGCCGGGGTACAAATTCCCGGTGACTTTCTAAAAAAAAAAAAAAAAAAAAGAGGATGAAAAATGATCAGTTTTGAAGATTTAAAGCAGTAAGTTCACAAGCCTCAAGTAGGCACACTGGTTCCCCTCAGGAGGGGAATGTGCCAGTTATAGTGACTGGGTCTTGGTGCCCAGTGGTACTGTTGCCTTTGAGCTGACTCAGACTCAGGCTGGAAAAGGTTTCCCAGGGCTGGGCTCTGGGCATTGGTGGCCCATGGCAGAATCTTGTTCCTGATCAGCATTTTCTGTGCAGGTCTGTGGCTGGACGCTGGCCCAGATCAGCACGGTCCTTGCACAGACCAGAATTACTTAGAATCATGAAATCACAGAATTTAGATTGCAGGAGAACCAGGAGGGACCTAAGGAATTGGTTAGACCCCTATAGGAATCTCCATGCCCCAAGCTTCCAACAGCAACCAAGATGGCAGCAGGGAGGTGTGGGTGTGGAGTTTTCTGCTCATTTTGGGGGAGTTCAGGTAAGTCCCTTTTAGGGTCCTGGAGGAACTTGGACCCTCCCCTCTCTGCCCCGGCCCAGCCCAGTGTCAGTACCTAACTGGGGACCCTCTGAGTTGGAGGAGCTATTGTGTGGGCGGGATGGGGCGGAGATGGAGCCCTTCTTCATGTCTTCGGCGTCGCTATAGCGCCGGATCCAGTGGTTGAGCTCCTCCCGGTCTGCCTCCTGGCATCGGCGCAGCACTGTGAGGGAGCGCCGCGTCTTCTCCACCATATCCATGATACAGTTCAGGAGCTGTAGGGGGACAGAAGATACAGAGATGAGCTGCAGGAAAGGGTGATCCATTTACTCTTTCCACTTAAAGATGGTGAATGCTTAACACAGCTGCTTGAGAAGCTAAGGTCATAATTCAGTTCTCATGGAAGCAAACTGACTTTGCTCATGTGATCAATGAGGATGGTGCTGGTTAATGTTCAACAATCAGCCCTTAGGAGGGAATATCCACTAACATTTAACATTCAGCTCCTAGGAAAAATGTGTGAGTGATACATTTTTAAGTTTGATATTTATTAACATTTTCTTCAGCATTTTAAGTCTATGCAACTAAAAAAATAGTAAATTGAATTCCTGATATGTAGCATTTGCCAATTTCTGAAAATGTAACTATTGACTTTCTCGAGCCAGCATGAGATGGCTCCAGCATCCTTGTGGCTGGAAAGAGCCTTCAATATCATCTGGTTAAGCCCCTTTACTTTACAGATGAAAATGACCTATGAAAAAAGATAATTAAAAAAAAATAAACAAAGAAAAATTGGGGCAGCTGGATAGAGCACCAGCCCCAAAGTCAAGAGGACCTGAGTTCAAATCTAAGTGTGTGAGCTCAGACACTTAACACTTCCTAGCTGTGTGACCCTGGGCAAGTCACTTAAATCCAACTGCCTCAGCAAAAAATAAAGAAACCAAGAAAAAAGATAATTCAGGAAGCTACTCCTCTTTCACAAAAGTAGTCTTTGTGGCAAGGGCTAGATGAGTAAGTAAGAAAATATCTGTACTACTAGTGACTCGAATCTTAGTTTTATCTTCTGTGAAAAGGGGACACTGCTTTCCCCTCATCTCACAATCTTTCACTCCAGAGTAGCAGGACAATGGTAACAAAAGAGAATGCACTGTTTTCAGTTCTTTTTGTATCCTCCCCTTAGAATGCCCAAGCCAGGATGGCATCCATAACTGGCCTTAATAAATGATGCTGACTGGCTGGTCGGGCCAGGGTGGATCCAAGCCCTACAGAGTTATGGATGAAGTTTTTAAAACTCTCAAGTCTTGGGCAGGGAATCTGATACATAGGTTGGACCCAAGGAACCACAAGGGGACCTCAGAGATCCTGGAAGGTGGCAACTGGCTATATGGCCCAGGAACATGTGTGTGCACTGCACGCACCCCCACGTAGAGAAGCCCACCACCAACCTACAAGGCGGCACCAGCTATTTCCTTTTGGCACTAGACAGGCTGGTGCATCCTTACATGGGACCGTCCCTCCAGATGCACGTTTCATGCCCAAAACCACCCAAGGCCTCCACATTTTGGGGTTACCTACATTGTTGAGGTGCTTCCACTCCTCTGCCCACTCTCTGTCTGTGAGCCTGTGGTCAATTACTTCTTCTTGCCGGGAGCCATGGACAGCTGGGAGAGAGGGAAAGACAGTATTGATAACAGAGCTCTAGGGGAAAGGATCCTGCCGAATCCCATCCATCCTGCCAGACTCCTCTGCTGAGATCTAAAGCAACTCTTGGATCCTGCCCGTCTCCTGGTCTAAAATCTTCAGTGCCTCTCCTTCCTCTCCCTCCTCCTCCAACTCTTCCTCCCCTTCTACTTCTCTTCCTTTTCTTCCTCTTTCCTCTCCTTCTCTTCCTTCTGCCCCCCCTTTCCTCTCTCCTTTCTTTTCCTCCTCTCCTTTTTCTTCTTCATCTTCCCTGTCCTTCTCCCCTCTTCTCATTCTCTCCTCTTCCATTTTCTCCTTCTCCCCCTTCTCCTCTTTCTTCTTCCCTTTCTCTTCTTTTCCTTTTCTTCTCTTCCTTCTCCCCTCCTCTTTTCCTCCTTCCCTTTCTCTTCTCCTCCACTTTTCTCTCCTTTCTCTTCTTCCTCCTCTTTTCTCTCCTTTTCCCTGTCTTCCCCCTTTCCCTGGTCCCTTGGATGATGTCTTTCCCAAAGCAAGCACTCAGTATCAGATGGATTGTTGCTCACTTGGCCAGAGTGAGAAGAAGGACCCACTCACCCCACACCTTCTTAGGGCCCATCAGGTTTCCCTGGGCTCCCTTATTTGTGACTCACCCTCTTGCAGATTGGGGGAGGGGAGTGAGGAGGAGCGGAGGTGGAGCTCCCTAAGTTGGGCCAGGCCACCCTGTCCTACTTTATATGTCACCAGGAACTTGAGCCAACATTTCAACCAAAATAGTGGCTGGAATCTGGAGGGACAGCTGGCATTTATTTTTGCATTAGCAGGAGCTGGTGGGAATTAGCACCTGCCTGACCCTGGGATTCAAGGAGCCAGACGCCATCACCTGCTGCCCAAGAAGGAGGACAGCCAGCCAGCAGCCCTGTCTGGGGGAGGGGGAAAATGCTGATCTTTCCTGGGGGTGAGTGTCCAGCCACTCCCCCCATCTAGTCCCTCTTTTATTCCACGACCCCTCGGTACCAGCAGGTACTCACTGGATAATCCTTGGTAGTATTGGAAATTTTATTTTAATATAGATAAAAAAATTGATCAAGCTTTAATCCACTATGTGGATAAATCATGAGGTACTCCTCCCCAATGAGACTTTCATATTTTTGTTGGGGGGGGACTTGGTCTGTCTTCCATGTTTGGGGGAGCCCTCTGGAATACCTAGCATGGGGCTCTGTTTGAAGAAGATGAAGAACAAGGGACAGACCAGCATTGCCTCCCTGTAATGTAGCAGGATGTCCTTAAAGGTTCTAGGCTCAGGCAGCGGGTGAATTCTTCAAACCTCACATGTTGCTCACCCACACCATGTCCAGGCTGTGTGCCGTGTCCGGAGGTGTATGGGGCTCGCGCTGGCCCCGTCCCAGGCCCTGGACACTCTAGGTGCCCAGTGTCCCTGACATGACCACATGCTTTGCAATATATAGCTCGGGGTTTAGGAGGGGGAATATGGGGAGGAATGTGGGACACTGGGAAAAGGTATTTTCTGAGCTCTTCCTCTCATGGGGCTGCAGTCCCAATTCTAGTCCTAAGGGATTCTCTTTATTAGAGGAGGTGGAAGGCTGGCAGGTCTCCCACTCATATACACTTGTTAGGGCTCAGAGACACTATACCCCTGGGCACTCACAAACGTGGATCCAGTCTTACTTCTCATGCAAAGGCCAATGCCCAACACTGAAGTCTTTCCTTTAAGCCCCCCAACAACTTCTCCCTCCTGCCCTTTTTTGGGTGCTTTCTATTCTGTGTACCCCACAGGGCCTCCCTCAACCCCAACTCAAACCCCTAACTCTGGCCCAGGATAAGGAGGGTGCTTGGGGTTTGCTCACCAACTTGCCGATGGCGCTCCCGCAGCTCTCGGGGGTCAGGGGGCCGGTATGTGTCCCTGTAGTGGTGGGCCACGGCCATGTCCTCGAGGCGGTAGTGCTGAGGTGGGGGAGGTGTGGGGTGGGGCAGCCCATTGGGTTGATGGCTCAGCCCATTGTTGGGGCTGTACCTCTGGGCAGGGCTCAGGGTGCATGGCCGTTTGCTGAGGTGTTCGGGGTGCAGTGGGTCTCGGTCTAACCCATTCTCTTTGGTCCTGGCCCGGTGTGATTGGAGACAAATAGAGAGAGAGACAGAGGCCAAGATGGCAGAAGCAAAGACAGGAACAAGTAGATGCAGGCCAAGAAAAGCAGTATGAAGGAGAAATGAGAAAAAGAAACAAGGAAGGAGGAAGAAAGGGGAGGAGAACAAGGAAAAAGAAAGAGAAGGAGAAAAGGGAGATAGAGAAGGACAAGAAGAGAGGGAGGAGAAAGAGAAAAGAATGAGAAGAAAGTGGAGGAAGAAGATGAGGAGGAGAAAAAGAGAGAAGAGGAGAAAAAGAAGAAAGAGAAGCACAAGAAGAGGGAGAAGTAGAAAAAGAGAAGAGAAGAAAAAGGAGATGGAGGAGAAAAAGGAGAAAAGAAGGTAGAGGAGTAGAGTTGAAGAAGAATAAAAGGAGGAGGAGAAAAGAAAAAAAGAAGATAGAAGAGAGAGGAAGAGGAGGAGAGAAGAAGAGAAGTAGGAAGGGAGGGAAGGAAGAAGGATGAGAGAGAAAGAGAGAGAGAGAGAAGAGACAGGAGAGAAGAGAGAGAAAGAGAGATGAATCATGGTCCTGAGCAAACCAGCCCAGCAACTCTGATCTGTACCCAAGGCAAGATCAATGGCATGCCAGCCTCAGCCCTGATTTCTAGAGATTGGGTTTATGAGATACAGATCTTAAATAAAGAAGTATGCCTGCCCCCCCCCCCCATCAGAGGGAGTCTGGCTGCCATCTTTAACCAGAAACCCTCCTTCGAGCCACAGTGTGTGCTACTGGGGACAGCTACCTCTGTGAACTGCAGAGAGGGCTTAGGTCCCAGTGACCCTCCTCTGACTCTCCACCACTCAGCCCTCAGGCAGGGGGTCCTCAGGCTCAGAGTCCTTGGAAGGCCTGGGAATCCCCTCCACCCTGACCCTCTGGCATTCACCATCCTGGGTATAACATCCTTAACACCTGGAGGCTGACCTGACTAACAGTCCTGCTAGAAACATCCTTTTCTCCACTTTCCATCATTTATCCTTAATTGATCATATGCCTTTTGAGAGGACTCTTTGGGGGAGGGAAAAGAAAGGGTCTTTTAAATTAAGTTTTAAGTTTAAACTATCTGTTATATAAGGCAGAACTTTCAAAAAAATAAGAATTAATCTGGGAGAAACTTTAGGGATTATGCAGTCTAATTTTTCCATTTCACAAATGAGGAAACTGAGGTCCTGTGAAGTGACTTGCCTGAAGTCACACAGCTAGTAAATGGCTGAATTAGAATTTGAACTAAGGGCTTTTGTGTTCAACTTAAATCAGATTGTCCTTGTGCTCTCTGGCACGTAAAAGACTAATCGATCCATTTTAGAATTCATTTGTCCGTTACCATAACTAGTCAGAGATAAATTGCAATCTGGAAAGGTAGGGCTAACAATAGTCAACATTAATATAGTGTTATTTATGTGCCAGGCACTTGGCTAAAGGTTTTACAAATATCTCATTTGGACCTCACAGCAATGGAAGCCGAGGGACAGAGGTGAAGGGACTTGATTTCTGACTCCAGGCCCAGCATCTCTCCACTATTCTACCTTCCTGTCTCTAGGTCATAGATTTAGGCTGGAACAGACCTGGGGTCTGACGGCTTCAATTTACAGATGAAGGAACCAAGAGCAGGGAAGTTAAGTGACTAGCAAACAAACAACAAAGGCGAGACCGGAAAGAAACTCTTTCCACTGAACCGCACTGCCTCCTCCCTTGAGCTAAAATGTCGAGTTGAGTGGGAGTAATAACTGACATCCCCCTCTCCTAGTCCTCCCTGTCTTTCAGAGTTACAGAGGGATGCCTTCCTTACCTGTCTGGTGTCCTCCTCTTGCCATTCTCATTGACTTCCAGGAGAAGCTCGGAGGAGTCGATAGGAGAAGAAGCGTTGGCATCTAGAAGGAGCTGCTCATGTTGGGCCAGGTACTGGGCTGGGGTCTGCTTGGCCAAGCGGGCACAGTGCAGGAGCTCCCGTTGCAGTAAGGGCAGGTTTGCCTGTGGAAGAGAAGAGGCTGTAACTCCCTGATGGGGAGGGGAGGAGAGGGCCATCTAGTTCTCTCTACAGCCCTCAGTTTCCTTTTCTGTTTCCTTTCCTCTCCCAGCTCTCCATCTAGCACTCTTGAGAACCTCTCTGCTACACATCATGCTTTGGTTTTCCCAGAGAAGTTGATAATGATGATGGTGAGTATTATTATTACTACCATGACTCTTATTATTACTACTACTACAACCCCACCAGTACCACTACTGCTCTTCATGTTACTACCATTACTACCACTACTATTATTACCACTACCGCCACTGCTATTACTACTACTATTATTACTGCTACCACCACCACTATAATTACTATTACTACTATCCCACCAGTACCACTACTGCTCTTCATGTTACTACCATTACTACCACTACTATTATTACTACTACCACCACTACCATTACTCCTACTACTATTACTATAATTACTGCTATTGGTACTATTACTGCTACTACCACTACTACTACCACCACCACTATTATATTATTATTATTACTACTACCCCACCAATACCACCACTATTCTTCATATTACTATTACTACCACTACTATTATTACCACTACCGCCACTGCTATTACTACTACTATTATTACTGCTACCACCACCACTATAATTACTATTACTACTATCCCACCAGTACCACCACTGCTCTTCATATTATTACGATTACTACTACTACCACTACTACTACGACCACCACCAAACATTTATATAGCATTTGCTTTGTGCCAAGTACTGTATAATTACTTCATTTGATTCTCATAACAACCCTGTGAAGTAGGTGCTATTGCTATCCCCATTTGACAGAGTCCCAGAGAAACCTCCTTTCACTCTTTACCTCCAATCTCCATGCCTTTGCTTACATTATTTCTCTACATCTCATTTTATGACTTATCAAAATCCTTACTACTCTTTAATCAAATTTATAATTTATTATATTAAATTAATTATAATTTAATAATTTAAAGTTATTATATGCCTATGTGCATTATGGATATAAAAGAGGTAAAAGGCCCATGTCAAATCCCACTTCATCCAAGAAGCTTCTTTCAAGACAACGCTGTATCTATAAACTTCTGGGCTGCTCTGTGCTGCTTTTAATAATGATATAATAATAGCTGACATTTCTATACTGCTTTAAGAGTTGCCAATTTTTTGAATTTATACATTTATTTACAAATTATGTATGTATGTATGTATGTATATATATTACACACACACACACACACACACACACACACACACACACATATATATATTCTCTAATCTGATTCTCATAAAAACTCTAAGGTACAATACTAAGATAGCATAGTTCTAGAACTCTAGCCTTCAAGTTACTTCCTGGTCATTCTATTGTTCAGTTGTTTCTGACTCCATGGAGGGTTTTCCTGGTAAGGATAGTAGAGTGCTTTACCATTTCCCTTCTCCAGCTCATTTTACAGATGAGGAAACTGAGGCAAATGGGGTGCAGTGACATCTCACTGTATCTGAGGGTCAGATTTGAACTCAGATTTGAGTGGAATGTCCCTGACTCCACTCCTAGAACTCTGTGCTCTGTGGCGCCACCTAGCTGACTGTAAGCCCTAGTTTTACATGAATACCATCTCCTTTCAGCTCCTCGAGGTCCCCAGTAGAATGTAAACTCCAAGAGGGCAAGAACTGTTTTGCTCACACCTTGCAGATAGTTTCACTTGCTTGGGTTTTTTTTTTTGTTGTTGTTGTTGTTGTTTTTGTTGTTATTGTGTTGTTGTTTTTTGTATTCCCAGGGTTGAGTATGGCACCTGGCACATAACGAGCACTTATCAAATGCTTTTAAACTAATTAATTGTTATATGAGGAAACTGAGGCTGGGAAATACTAAATTATTTGTCCTTGGTCACGCATCTAATGCACATTTTTTATTCACACTATCCTCGTGGACAGAATGGAGAGATGTGGACCGGATGTTGACATAATTAGGTAAAATTGGTACTGCTTAAAGGAGCGGACTCCAGGTGATTGACACAGAAGGAAGTCTAGTGAGGATTCACTAAAAACTGGGGGTAGATCGTTGTCATGTTATATGAGAATCAGGACAGGCTACGATGATGAGCTGAAGGAGAAAAAACAAATTCCAAAAAGATGGATGAAAGTTCTATACTTATAAAGAGTAAATGGAATTAAAAAGTCATTAATTTGTGTGAAAGATATCTGTAAGTTACAAGTCAACAGAGCAATTTCGCAGCCAAAAAATAATTTGGTAGTCCTAGGGCAGCTAGGTGGCGCCATAATGGATAGAGTGCTGGGTCTGGAGTCAGGAGGACTCATCTTCCTGAGTTCAGATTTGGCTTCAGACACTATAGCTGTGTGACCCTGGACAAGTCATTTAATTCCGTTTGCTTCAATTTCCCCCTCTGTAAAATGAGCTGGAGAAGGAAATGGCAAATCACCCAGGATCTCTGCCAAGAAAACCCCGAATGGGGCCATGGAGAGTTGGACACAGCCAAACAACAATAAAAAAGTCCCAGGCTACCTCGCGAGTTGTCTGATGTTTAGAATGACTTTGTGCTAGTCAGAGCATTTTTAGGAAGGGCATTACAAGCTGGAGCTTGTCCAGGAAGGACAACCAGCACAATGAGTGGACTTGAGGATTGGTTGAAGGGACTGAATAAGAAATACACTGATAGGTGAGTATATTCCTATGGATCATGATAACTTTCCTAAAGAAGATGAATTCGAACTTATCCTGGTTTGCCCTTCTAAGGCAGAACTAGGAACGATGGCAGAATAGTAGGATAGAAGAAGGGACTATGTGGTTTTTGTCCGTCTCGCCAGCCGGATGCTTAATTCGTGTTGATTTTTATGAATTTGTGAGGCTGAGAGGCTTGTTTTGGCTCCAAGAAAGGACCAAACTTCCTAGTGATCAGAATTGTCCAAAAGTAGACTCTTAGAAGACTTCCTCCTTCCTGGAAGACTTTAAGGGGAGGTCAGATGACCACTTATTGGAGTCCTAGCGTCGGGATTCCTATTCAGGAATGAATTGGGCATTATGGCCAGCCAAGGTGATGTATTACTCATGGTATACCAAACCAGGGTTTTGTATCACTATATACTTAATAAAGACATAACTCAAAGTGGGGTAAGTGGGGCCTTGCCTCAGGGTACCAGTACTCAGTGGATGCTGAAAATACTTTGGACGGCACAAAAACCATTGAACTGAGTATCTAGTTAACAAGAACATCTAGTTAATTATTCTTTTAACAATTTCTCCCCCCCTCCATATTTCCATCATATGCCCATATCTCAAGTGATCTCCTCCCTGTTTAATCTCTATTTCCCCTCTATCTCTATTTCTATATCTCTAAGAGGATTCACAAGTGAAGAATTATTGCCATGGGGCTGTGCTCACAATACAGACAATTCAGGAGGCCTACCACCCAGGATAATCTTCCCTCTACCCCCGGTTCTTGTTCTGGATCTCTGCCTGTATGTTTCCCAAGATCTCTTGAGTTCTTCCCCATCCTGTACCCCAAAGACCATAGAAATCTCTGAGTTATGTCTCTCCCCACTGGGGTCATCAAAGTCCTCCCATAGGACCTTCTTTCAGGACCTCCACCAGTCCAGACTCCGACATAAGCAGAGAAAGAATCTCTAGGGTAGGTGAGGCAGGCCTGGGAAGGCCGCCATGTGGAAGAGACAGTGGTTTTTAAGTATTTGTAAATAAATAAAATTCCCCAGCCCCCAACCAGACTTTAACTTTCTCATGGACTTCCAAAGCTTCTCCGCTTCCCCGCCTCCCCATCACAGCATCCAGCCCAGAGACGATTAAGCGGCAGAATGCATTTTTGTCAAGCTGCTCTCCCTGCCTGTCCTGTTTTTCTATTTAGATAGCTGAACGCCAGCCAAACCTCCATCTGTTGAACATGTTAAGAGTGTGAGCTGAGGAAATGTGGTGCTGTAGGTTTGAAGGCTACAAACATCCTCCCATCCCTCTCCCCCATCTCCTTTTCTCCTAACCAGCCTCCCCTCTGCCACTAAAAAGGAGAAGGAATAATACTAATAATAATTAAAAGAGAGAGAGAGGGAGAGTATGGGAAACAAACTGGGGCCGGCTGGTTGCAGTTAGGATAATGGAAAGCATCTGTATCCCTGGCTGGAAACAGCTGGAACCAGGGTGCCAACATGAAGCAAGGGGAATAGTGTAAAGTGATTTCCCTGGCTCCAGGAAGGCCAACTCTATTCAACAATGTGTTAATGAGGCAGTTTCTGAAAAAGGATGGGCTAAGCAACCTAAAACCAGGGGAACCAGGGGGGAAGGGAAGGCCAGGACTGGGCTGCAGGTCAGAAGGCAACCGTGTCTGCCTGGAGATCCCCAGGGTCCCCTCGGCAGGGAAGTGAAAAACCCTTCTTTCCTGGCAGAGGCAGGATGGTGAGCTGGCACAGATGCCACATTTACCACACTATGGGAAGGGGAGAGGGATGTAGGGAGGCCCAAGGGTCTGCTCTTCTGGACCTGTCCCTAGCAGGAGGAGCCAAGACCCAAAAGGAGTCCCTTGGTGCTTGGAAACCAGGTTTCTAGGCTGGCAGCAGAAAGGCAGAGGTTTACCCGTATGAAATCAACCCCCGTATGGGGGACTGTGAGCAGGCTTAGCTGGTAATGGCAGGGTCTGGGACAGACAGACCCCCAATAGCTAACCTACATTAACTTTGCAAACAGACTCTGAGAAGCATGTTATGGTTGTTATTGTTGTTTGCTTTGTCTTCGCCCAGCACTGTTGACCCCCTCAGAACCACATGTGATGAAAGAGCCTCTTTATTGCCCATTGCCTGGGCTCATGTCAGAGCCCTTTCTGGATAAGATCAAGTCGGGGAAAGCCAAGTTAGCCCAACTAGTGTGGAAGAAAGCCTAAGGCAAGAAAACTAGTCCGACAATACTGTGCTGTTTTTACAGACAGGGAAATTGAGGTTCGGAAACATTAAGGACCTTGCTTCAGATTATATTTAGTAGCAGAGTCTGCATTAGTCAAGTCAAGTCAACAGACAGCTATAAAGTACCCATGGTGGCTCAGATGCCATGTTAAGCACCGGGATGAGGGTCATGAAGCCCCTTCCCCTGCCCCATCCTGAACTCTTTCCATCAGAGCTCTTGCCTCTTCAGCAGCCTGGGTGCTTTGATTCCCATACAGAGGAGATAATATGGCCATGGCCTTCTAGGGGGATCTGGGGCATTTTCTGAGGTCCTGCTGAGAGTTGGGCTGGGAAGCCATAGGAAGCCCTGACCGATGAGGGGAGAGGGGGTCATAAAAAAAGAGAAAGAATAATAAAGATGCAAAAGATTGTTTTCCCTTCCTCTATTCCTCTGATAAACAAGGGCAGCTGAAGGCAGACCCAGAACATCTGCTGTAAATATTTGATCTGACAGAAATGCTAGCGCGTTGTGTGTCCCTAAAGATGGGGAGGAGGCAGACTCAGCATTAAGTTAAAAGAAGAAAAAAGAGAAAAGGGAAGGGTTTTAATGAATTGCAAATGATTACCAGATGGGTCTAAACCCTCACTTTATTGCAAACAGCTCCAGCTTTGCCTTCGGCTTGTGAGTGTGAGCAAGGCAGTGAGTGGGTGTGTGTGCAGGAAGGAGAAAAAAGGAGGGAGGAAGCCAGCGCGTGTGCAAAACAGAACCACAGCAAGCTGTGGAGACGAGCTCTTTGAGGGGGAAAAATGGGGGTGACGAGCTTCCCCGAAAACAGCAAAAAAAAAAAAAAAAGGATCCTGGGTGCTCTGGGATGGGACCTTGGACAGGTTCCACAGTGAGTCTGGGCCGAGAGCACAGCTCTCCTATACGGCTCAAGTTTCTATCAGTGTCTCCTTAAGACCACCTAGAAGGTCCTATTGAATGTGGGTGGGGCCAAAGCAAATTTGGAAGGCCAGATGGAATGCTGTAGCCTTTAGAATTCTGAAAACTCCTTACATTTTTAGTATAGCCCAACGGGAACCCTGAGAGATGAAGAGGCAGGATCCTCCCTCAGGCCAAAGCAAGAGAAGTTGGAAAAATATATGGCAAAAGAATGGGGCCAGATCTGCTGTCAATATCTGTGTATCTCCAAGGGAAGGGAACAGCATTTATTAAGTGTCTACTATGTGCTGGGCCGAGTACTAAGTGCTTTACAAATATTAATTCATTGAGAAGGAAAACAACTTGATAAACATTAAATGTGGGAAGAACATATATAATCTGAGGGGGGGGGAAGAGAGAGAGAGAGAGAGAGAGAGAGAGAGAGAGAGAGAGAGAGAGAGAGAGAGAGAGAGAGAGAGAGAGAGAGAGAGAGAGACATAGAGAGAGAGAGATAGAGACAGAGAGACAGAGAGAGAGAGAGAGACAGAGAGAGAGGGAAAGAGAGAGAGAGAGAGAGGGAGAGAGGGAGAGGAAGAAGAGAGAGGGAGAGGGAGAAGGAGAGGGAGAGGGAGAGAGAGAGAGAGATTTGGAACTCAGAAAATTTTAAAAAAACAAATGTTAAAAGTTTTTGGATAGATATAATTGAGGAAATATTTTTAAAAGAATAGGAAGAGAGAAAAATAAAGAAAAAAACCAAATATCTCATTTGATCCTCACAACACTCCTTGGAAGGCAAGAGCTATTTTGATGCTCATTTTCCAGCTGAGGAAACTGAGAGGCACGGTGATTTGCCCAGAGTCATTGTCTAAGGGAAAATGCTTCTCTTTGAGTCTCAGTTTCTTCATCTGTAAAAGGAGGGAGATGGTTTAGACCCTCTCTACAATCCCCTCCAGATCCATATTCAATGATTCCATGATTTATAAAAAGAAAATCTAGAATATACACTGGCAAAAGGAGTTGAATGTTAGACAAATCCTACTCAGGGTAATGGTAATGACTGCGTCTAAACTTGGTTGAACCCATTAAAAAAGTTTTCAGTGTGTCTTACTGGTGGGATTTAAAGTAGCTATGACTTATTAGAATAGAGCACGCCTTAGAACAATAAGTGTGTTCTAATTTCCTTCCTCAAGTCTTCCCCCTATTCTAATGCATCCTTTGCTCAATGAACTTTTCCTAAAGTTAAATGTGAACTTGTCATATTCTTAAGTAATACTCATGGATTAGTTTAATTTTCACGTGACCTCTATGCTGCTGAAGAACAAATGATACTGAAAAGCATCAGCTTTTGTGACCAATTATCACTTCAGAAAAAAACTGACAAAATCATATTTTTCCTCTTGACAGAGAAGTGGTGGATCCTAGGAATGGGGAATATATGATGTGTGTACTTTGGGTGATGGGATCCCTAGAAAGTGAGAGTGAAGCAAAAAAAAAAAAAAGTAAAAGCATTAATAAAACACAGGTGCTACATACATGTATATATAGTAGATACACAATGAACACAATACACATGCATGCTTGTGCACATATATGTATGATATACACATTCAGTAAGATATACATAAATATATACATATATGAAAAAAGACAAAGAACTGATGTGGGAGAGGAAATCTTCAAACAAAGGTTAATAGAGGAGTCTTTACCTTCAAAAAGGGAATGACAAATGGACGCAGAGGAAAATTGGTGGCTTCCTGGAGTTTGGAATGGAACTCCTCAATTGTCAGGGTTGAATTCTGGAGGAAAAAGGAGAAAAGGGACACAATTAAGTTCTAGCAAAGGTACTTCATATTTGCTTTTTCTAGTCACCTGTGATATAAGGTCCCATCCTCCATCTTATGAAGGAGATGACTTGCCTATTCCCCAGGGAGTGCCACCTTTTGTAGGATACCTTTCTTGGTACTTCCCATTCTCTTCCTTCTACCTTGTAGAAGCAATTTTCAAGGTTTTGCAAAATTATTTCCCAGGGCCAGAATTCTCCTTTGTTTCTCTTCTTCTGGGGCTGGCTCCGCTACTTTGAGAATAACTTACAACTCAGCTCCAGGAGCCAGGTATGAGGCTGGCTGTAGTGAGCCACTGATTGTTTTCCATAAATGGAAAAACAAAATGGTAGCTTCCTTGTTCTTATGTTGTCTGACCACATGGTCTCATTGCCAGAGAGGGATCTACCATCAGAACTGATTTGAAGCAGCCATGACTTATTAGAATAGAGCACGACCTGGAACTCTTAAGCGTGTTCTAATTGGTCTCCTGCCTCAAGTCTTCCTCTTCCTCTGATCCATCCTTTACTCAATGGTCAAAGGGATTTTCCTAAAGTTCAGACCTGACCTTGTCATATTCTCGCCCCATTTCCCACAATGAGCTGCAGCAGCAGGGAGTTACCCTTCAAGTATGAAGTCACTGGTTTGCTATTTAAAGCTTTTTACAATATTCTCCTTTGAAATCTGGCTTTTTCCACATTACTCTGATGGGTATGTTACTTTTACCACCAGCTCCAAAGCTGACAGGTAAGTGGGATGGGGATTCCAGTGGTCAAGAGATAGAGATATGAAGCATTCTATTCATGGGTCAGCATGGCTAATGATGGCTTTGGTCACAGCCCCCCCCAGTCTTTTCCTTCTCCAATTTCTTTCCAAGGCTTTCTGAAACCACTGAGGTGCCTTCCCTAGATGCCAGACAAGTCTCCCTCCTCACTCTTACCTTATTCTTTGTTAGAAAGAAATAGAATCATAGACAGATGCCGGTCTCTCTTCTCAGGCTCATTTTATTCTTTGTTAGAAGGAGATAGATTCATCGACCAGACACTAGGTGTTTAGGCTGCTCTGGGAAGCAGAGTCAGGCAAAGAAGAGGGATGGGCTAGAAAATCATTCCAGTGGCATCACTGCATTTCCATGTCAGATGACCTGGGTCAGATCTTGGCCATTCATTACCTGTGTGACATTGGCTAAAGTAATCCCCCTTATCTGGACCTCATTCCCTCGTTGGTAAAATGAGTGGAGAGAATTAGGTAATTTCTGAGCTCCCTTCCAGCCCTAATGTTTTGGGATTCTGGTTCTATGAAGCATCAAATGGTGGGTATTGTTTCTCCCAAAGAGAAGAAATACAACCACACGAGGGATTCTAAAACAGAGCATTATTCTCTATTTTTGTCAGGAAAAACAAGCGAAATCATCATCATCTCACATATATATAGTGTCTTAAAGCAAGGTATTTGCCACATACACAATTTCATTTGAGACAACTATATCAGAAGTGGTTATCATCATTCCCATTTTATAACTGAGAAAACTGAGGCTCAGAGCAATTTAATATTCACAAAGATAGTGTTCTCAGGAGGATTTGGAACTCAAGTCTCTCTGAGCCCAAATCCAGTGCTGTACCTACTAAGCACAGATTTATGTTAGGTGAGAATTTTCATTAGAAACAGGAAGAGAATTTTGGACAGATACTGAAATTTCCTTGGAAGACTACATCAGAAACATAATAGAGTTTCAGTTTTCTGGGATGTCTTTGCTAAATGACCTCCTCAGAGCCTCCTCTAACATTGAAAAAAGAGCCTGAATAGAAGGACAGAGATTCACTGTGGATGTAGTTTAAGAGAGAATGGTTGCTCTCAATTAACAGGGTTGGGAGCAGAGCAGAAGTAGGTGAATAAGTGGAAGTGACTCCTTGGTGGAATGAAACTAGGAGACCACAAAGTGCAGGGAAGACCAAGGAGCCACCCCATCCTGTTGGGGAGGGTTGAATAGGCTGGGCTCTCAGAGCTCCTGGGGTTATGAGGCAAGGAGTGTGGCCTTGGCTGGTACCCACGCTCCTGATGCCAGTCAGCCTTGGCACGGATGTATGAGATTAGGTGAATGATCTCCCCCCACCAGAAAAAAGCCACCTGTCCCTGAACTGTGAGCCAAAACTTACCACCAGCCCCAGCACCAAGGTGCGGACCCGTTCCCCAATCTCAGGGGAGATGTCATTCCCAAACTGCTGCAGGGTGGTAAGGAAGCGTTTGAGTTTGCTGAGCTGTCGTGCACCGCAGGCTGGCGGGAGCTGCTGGTTGGACAGTGAGGCCGTAGAAGAGGTGGCTGGGCCATTGCTGAACCCGTTGGGGGTCGATGGGGCTCCGTTGATCGCCGTCGGGGAATGGCTACTTCCATTCATCACTGCAAGGAGAGAAGGGGTCTGAGAAGTCAATCGGTGCTGGGTTTTGGGGGTGGGATGGGGGTGGAAGTAGGGAGGTAGGGACATCATGGAAATGAAGATGGAAAGTCAATTTTCCTGAACTCAAATCACTTCAATACCCATTTATTGAGCATCTATTATGTTCCTACTTATAAAACAGAAGTTCTAAGCTCCATCATTTGGAGATTATTCTGTTCTAAGCATCCAAGGTCCCTATGATATGAGATAACTTATGGTTCCTAGGCTATCTTTCATCTCATATCATGACTACAGTCACAGTCTGTGGCTCTTCCACCAGAAGACCAGGACCTCTAGGACAAAGGGTTTAACCGGTACATCGTCCAGCCATTTGCTTCTGTCCCACCCCTCTCTCCACCACACCTTCCTCTCAGTGGTTTGCCAGGATTCCCAGTAAGGAAGGGAGAACAATCATTTGGTAAGCGTTTTCTTGCCAGCTCTAGGATGTTATAGTCAACACCTTCCCTGGGTATTATTGACAATTGTTATCAATGTAATTATAATTAGTAACCCAAACTTTACATTCACTAAGTATGTTGAGGTTTACAAAGCAGTTTTAGGTTTCCCTGGCAGCAGAACATTGCCATGTTCCATAACCTTTTTCTGATATCCATTGACTGAAGCTAGGGAACTCTTAAGAGAGTTTTTAAGCATCTGAGCCAAGATCACAGGAATGAGGACTACATACTTCCAGCCTGCAGAGAAGTCTCGAAATGCACTGCATTCAAAGTCAGGAGGTGTCAACTTAAATCCCAACTCTGATGCTTACTAGCTGTGTGACCCTGGACAATAACGCTCGCCTGAGCCTCAATTTCCCATTCTGTGAAATGGGAGGATAATCATAACTGTACTTTCAAAATTACAGGGCTATTGTGAGCTTATCTATAAATCTTCACAGAAGCCTGACATTAAAAGTGTGTAGTTACTGAAGAAGAAACTAGAGGTGAGAAAGTGTTTGGGGGGGGGTGATGAGAGTTCTGTGCTTATGCAGGAACACTATGTGCACTTTCATTTTGTTGTAGATCCTGGCAAGCTTACGATTCATCTATTTCTGGGTCAAGCACATATTTAGGTACTCGATAAATGTCTGCAATGTTGATCAAAGGAGATCATATATACATAGCACATTGTTAACTAGCAAAACATTAGACAAATGGATGATGAGATGGATGATGATAAAACATGCAGGAGGGAAAAGAGGGGCTTCTCTAGGTGTGGGGACTATATAATTAGTCAGATACCAATGAAAGCTCCAACTTGAGTTTTCAGTTCATGTTGCTAGGTAACTCCCTTCCCTTCATCTCCCTGCCAGGAGCTACTTCCTCAGAGGTTCTGGCATTTGAACTCAGATACTTGGGCTTAATGGGTTAAATTCCACTCCCCTGAACTTTCTATTTACATCCACCAGCTTCATCCTTGGGGTAGGTTGGGATGGGTTAGCTTGGGTTAGGTTGTCAAGGGATCCGGATTGATCCCAGCAGACCAGAGCCCATCTACTCCATCACAGGAGCTGTTCTTTAGACCTCTAACATCTTTCCTTCCAAACTTAACACCTACCCATCATTCCAAGCCCAATTCAAATACTACTCCCCCAACAAAGTCTTCCATAATCCCCTAGGCTGGTCACAAACATCCCCCACCCGGACCTCACATGGAACTATATTTTATAATTCTCTAATGTGCAGCCTGCACAGTGTGTATTAGAGCTATCTGCTCTTTCCTGACAATGCAAATTTCTTAAGGACAGGGATTCTCATTTTTGTCTTTACACAGCTAGTGCCTTACAAAGTTCCTGGCATTTCATTAATTTTCTCGACAAATAGTAAACTCCATAAGGAATTGACTCATTTATTTAATCTCTGTAATTACAGAAATACCTTTCAATGCTATACTGAACACTATAGGTACTTAATATATCCTTGTGGAATAGAACACCTTCCTAGGGGTGAAGGGTAGCACCACACAGACGCTCAACTCTTTCAAGCCTTTTCCTCTAAAATGGTACATGATTCCATCACCAACGTCTGCCTTTCTCACCCCCAACTAGCCCCAAGGTCTCCAGGCTGGCAAATCACTAGGCCCCAGCAACCACCAGGTATACCAGATCAAACCAAGAATCCAAAATGGAAGGATCATCAATGGAGAATAAGAGAGAGAACAGAGGAGAGATGGCTGGGACCTCAAAGTCCTGGTCATAGAGGTCTGTGGAGAGAACAGGGCTCAGCAGAAGCTACAATTCAATGGAGAAAGTCAGGGACAGACCATTCTTTGGGGAAGCCCTAGGGGAAGTGAATGCCTCCAGGAGATAATACTCTGGAAAGAGAAGAAGCTTATCTTCTGAAGGCCTATCTCAGTACAAGGTGGCTGAAAGCTATCCACATCATCCACCCAGCCCTTACTTCAACTCCAGTCAGCCTAAAGATGACACAGTCTGAAATCATCTGACTGCTGGTCCAATCCAATCTCCAGGAATATATTCAGAATATATCTGGATGTTTGATTACAGGCTCAAAGGCTTGCATGATATAGTAGGGCCAGAGTGGGTGGCCTTGGAGTCAAGGAGAAGCAGATTCAAATATGACCTCTGACATATATCAGTTGTGGGACCATAAACATCTCATTTTATGTGCTTGAGTCCCAAGCACCTCTTGAAAGCTCAGCTGCTGAGTTTCAAACAATGGAGAAATCACAGATCTTGGACATTGTGTTAATGGGTGCCTGCAACACTGCTTTCAGGGGAATACTTTTTCTTCTTAGAAGTCAATGTCAAAGAGAAGAAACTAATTCTGTTCCAATTGATCAGTGATGGACAGAATCGGCTACACCCAGAGAAGGAACACTGGGAAATGTGGGTGAATTGTTTGCATTTTTGTTTTTCTTCCCAGGTTATTTTTACCTTCTAAATCCAATTCTTCCTGTGCAACAAGAGAACTGTTCGGTTCTGCACACATATATTGTACCTAGGATATACTGTAACATATCTCTAACATGTATAAGATTGGCTTTTCATCTAGGGGAAGGGAAAAGTCGGAACAGAAGTGAGTGCAAGGGACAATGTTGTAAAAAATTACCCACGCATATGTTCTGTCAGTAAAAAGCTATAATAAAAAAAAGATTAATAAAAAAGAAGTCAATGTCAAAATTCAATAGACTTGGGATGGAGAGTACCTTTGCATCTAGAGAGAATTATGGAGACTATGTGGATCGAAGGACAGAATTTTCACCTTTTTGTTTGTTTCCATGCCTATTCTTTCTTGTGGTTTTCTCCATTTTGGTCTGATTTTTCTGGCACAACATGAGAAATATGGAAATATGTTTAAAAGAATTGCACATATTTAACCAGTATTAGATTCCTTGCTATCTCAGGGAGGGGAGAAATAAGGGAGGGAAGAAGGGAGAACGTTTTGGAATGCAAATTGCAAAAATGAATGTTGAAAACTAGCTTTACATCTATTTGAAAAAAATAAACTACTATTGAGAAAAAAAGCCAATCTCAAGAGAACTTAGTCTTTGGCTCCCAAAGAAAGCTCTATATCATTCTGATATATCTGCAGAGTTATGCTTACCCAAGGAGCTAATAAGTAAGGGTTCTTTCACTAATAAAGTTGACTGAAGAGTAGTAAGTCTTGATAAAGTAACAGACTAACCTTCATTTCTTTTCTCTGGGTTTTGATTAATCCAATCCATGCCATAGTTGGCCTCCAAAGGGCCACGTTTTTCTCACATCTGCCAAGGGTAGGCAATGGATAGACAAGTCCACAGTGGTTCAATGCATTGGTTGCTTAAAATCTGGGCATCTCCTCTCCTTAAAATGCTGCTGGTTTATTTACCATCTCAGAGAGGACAACTAACTTTCTTCTTCTGCCCCATGAAAGCAACATCATTTATTTGGCCCAGGAATCTGGTTTTTGGGAGCTGTGTGCTTGCATTTTCTGATCTGGGTTCAATTATCCTTTGACTCTCTCTGTAGGAATAGCTTCATTAAAAGGGGAAGGGCCCTAAACTCGCACAATCTGGCCATTCAGATGATACAACTCCTTGAGGTACATAAATGGTGCAGTAGATACAGGTGGACTTGGAGGGAGGAAGACCCAAGATCAATTCCTATTGAATCCTGGGCAAATCATTGTGTGAGGTTGGGTTATTGGAATGCATGAATGTGCCTGTGAACATGAACTCCTGGGCATGTGACAGGAACAAATTCTAACTAGGGATCACAGCACCCTAGAATCATCAAATTCAACACTGGCATTTTGCAGATGAAGAAAATGAGATCCAGTAATGTTCAGTGATTTATTCAGTGACATTCGACCATTAGGTATCCATGGGAGGGGGGTTTGAACCTGGGGGGCAGCTGCTTTCCCACCCTACATTAATCCTCAAATGATATTTCCCAGAGGGCCAGAGGATCTATTTTTGACACTGTGATGCTGACACGATGCCAAACCTGCTTTCAGGGGTGCTGGTGAATCCACCAGAATCCCTCCAGCCTCAATCAATCTCTGGTGTCTTTCGATCACCTCTCTGGGTGGACCCATTTCAAAGGTCACTTACTGGGTATCAAAAGATCCAATTTAACTAGCTTTGAGACATGGGAAAATCACTTTCTTATTTCTGTGTCTGTTTCCTCAATTTCAGAATGTTAGACAAGGTGATCTCAAAGGTTTTTGCCAATTTCCAAGTTCCATGATTCCATATCTAATGAAGGGAAGATTTGGGGGCTCTTGTAATCTGCCAGTTGGTGTCAGGGGTGGATGGAAGGAAGCCCTCAGCCTATACCCTGCTCTGAATTTCAGGCCTGACATGGGTTAGCATCATCCTGTGATTTGACTTGAGCTGTTAAGTGTCCAGCCAGTCAGCTGCAACCCCAGCTTAGAGCCAACTGACCATCAGCCAGGACTGCCCATGCCTCCTGTCAAGAGGGGGAGGGGTAGGACTGATTATCAGGGTTATTCTAGAACAGGGTTTTTTTTTTTTAACCCTTTTTGTGTCACGGCCTCCTTAGAATGCTTTTAAAAATAATTGAAAGAAATGCTAAATTTCAATTGGAAGTTAGTGAAAAGAAAAAAAGGGATAATTTTTTCCCTTTCCAAGTTCATGAATGCTGTGAAGTCTGTCTTTACACCCTTTGGAATCCCAGATTAAAAATTTCTATTCTAGAACCCTGTAGAATGAGGGCCCATTAATGGTTTTAATTAACTGGACCCTATGCCCTCCCAACCTTTTTTGGACACAGCTTATGATTTGATTAATGTATTAGAAATTTCCCTACCACTGAAGATCTCCACCTGTTCAGTTAGAAAACTGTTGGGAAAAATATTCACTGAAAATGTCTAATTGAGAATCAGTCAATAAACATTTATTAAGCACCTACTATATGCTAGACACTATTTGAAGCATTGGGGATACAAAAAACAGGCAAAAGACAGTTCCTGCTCTCAAAATGCTCACATTTCAGTGGGGGAGACAAGAAGCGAATATGCACAAATAAGCTACAGACAGGAAAAACAGGAAGTAGGGAAGGGAAGGAAGGCAAAGGAGAGATCGAGTGACTTAGTGTCAGATGTGAAATTGGAACTCAGATCCCCCTAATTTTGAGACAGACACTTTATGTACTCCCCCGCTGCCTTTCTCTGTTGTTTGCTTTCCAGGGGTGTTTTGTCCCAAAGTCAGCTTGAATGATACCCGAACAATCTAACAGATATTGTTTCTATAGAATTGGTACAATGTGTTTAAACATTAAAAGTAATCTGGTCATAATACGGTTTGGAAGAAGCAGTGGAGTTAGGTTAGATAATATCTAGATCTAGATATTATCTATCTAGAGGGCCCTTAGTTTGGGATTAAGATGATTCTAAGATGGAGGAATGTCAGGTGAAGTAGAAAGAAGCAGGAATTGGAACCTAGATTCTAATCTCTGCTCTTCATCAAGGTTGGACAAGTTTTTCTTCTTTTTCTGGCTCCTGGTTCCCTTCTCTGTAAAAGGAGAGCTCAATTAAATGTTCTTTGAGTGTGGAAGCCCTTTCTGACTCTGACATTCGACCCAGTCATGAATTGGGTCTCCCAAACAACATGGCGGCTCTTTGGTGTACTTAACTCATATAGAGGGACTAGTTAAGGAGGGATTATCTTTTATCAAGAGATTTGTTCCAGGGCCACAGAAAATTAAGGGAAGAAAATCCCCATAAGGTCAGCTCCATTTCTTTACTTCCCTCTCCAAGGTTTTGTCCAGAGTAGTTTTAAAATAGACTCAGAAGATCCTTTACTGATAAACTAATTATCTCTCCCTGTATCTCTCTCCTGTCTAGAACCACAAGAAATACAGACATATATAGTATGTGTGCACACAGACACACACAGAGACACACGTACATATCCAAAAGCAAGACTAGCAACTGTGAAGACTCAGCTAAGATATACTCATCCATCGCCAAGGGAGACATCACCGAAGAGGAACGGAGTTCCCACTGCTTTGCTCAGATGCTAATTCTGAGAAGGGCGGCCGCCACTGTGTCCAGACTGGTCTGTGCCCTCCCGGAAGGCTCCCTCCCATTCCTTGGCTCCTCGGGAGCTGTCCTCCGGACGGTCCGAGGAGACCGGTGCTACCTTGGGGCTCTTTCTCTCCCTTCTGCTCGCTTACTAACCTTGCCCGCCGTGTTTGGGTCGTCCTGGAAGCCAGCAGCCCTGCCTCTCCCGTGCCTGCTCAGGTTCGCTCCCGCTCGCACTCGCTCTCTCGCTCGCTCTCTCGCTCGCTCTAGCTGCGGGGTAATATCAGCAACTTGCTAAAGAGACGCCGAAAATAACCACATAGCCACAACTGCTTTTATTCCAGTGACAGGTGTGTTACTAAGTTAAACTCCACACATGTCCCCTGGCTGAAAGTCGGTGAACACAAGCTTGCATCCTGGTGACTATCCCAATACCACCCGTGCCTGGAGTCCAATCTAAGAGGGGCGGATTGGAAACAGGGAAACCCCACAAGGTGCCTGGTGAGGTAGCTCGCTAAGCTGCAGGTTTCTAGCGACCCTTGCCATCCACCCTGCTGCCTCCTAACGTAGCAGAAGAAAGCTCCTCTCCGGCTAAGGAGACGAGAGCGTTTCCAAGGAGTCTGAGGGGGGAGAATCTGGCCCCACTTGTTGACAAACATCCCTTCCCTCTCTGCCACAAAGACCAAAAAGACCAAAAGAAGAAAACCAAAGGGGACCAAGAGAATAACTACCCTTCCCCCTCATTCCCAATGTCAGTGACCTTGCCGTGTCCTACTGTTCTCTCCCCTGCTAGTTCCTGAAGGGCCGAGGATCAGAATTTAGCTCTGTATGGATGGCCCGTTCAGACCACTCCCTGGGCTCTTGGAAGGTGCTCTGGGATGGGGATGAAGGAATGGGAGGGGGTAGGCCAGAGGGATCCTTCCTCTTGCTCTCATTTGGCAGGGATGACTCAAAGGTATGTCTCACTTGGGTCTCCCTCAGCCCCTTCTCCTTGGGATTAATTTTGATTATTTTACTTACAAAGACAGACCATAGACCACTTCAAGCAGCCATGAAAGCGGCCAGGGGGCAGAAACGTGGGAGGCCCATCTTCTCGATCTGTAAGCAAAATTAAAAAAAGAAAAAGAAAACAAAAAAAAATATGCTGTCAGGAAAAGTTGGGAGAGGCAGGTTGGGGGGTGGGATGGGGGCTTACTGTGCCTGATGGGGACAGTGCCGACACTTCCCTGCCCTCCCCTGCTCCTTCCCTGGACAGCATTTGGGGAATATGGAGGAGAATCATAGGGGTCTTTGTCAGTGAGGATGGGAGTTGTACCTGCTGCTGTCTCCTGGCTCTGAATTTTTAGATAAGGCACAAGGCCCTGGGCAGAATGGAAGAAGAAGAAGGTGGGTTTTTGAAATGCTCTATGAAAACTAAAAAGTTTTTTAAATTTTCCCTCTAGTGAGTCCCTTGTATTACCCACCCCACAGGCACTTCTCTTAAAGCTAGGTTAACTTTTAAAAACTGTCTCCTGGGAACTGAGTCCCATTCTGGGCCAGGAAAGTAGAGGCTGCAAACTCAAGAAAGCATGGGAGGAAGGTTGTGCTGGTTTGGATGGATTCAAGGATGGATTTGTCAGAGAGAATTTTAGAAAACATTGATTATGAGCCGAAAAGAGGCCAAAGGAGGAAGGTAACTCCTGGTATAATGCCCAGTACAGCGCCTGCCAGAGGGCACAGCTGTGATTTCACTGGCACAGGGAACTCCCAGGTGGGGAAATCCTCTCTGCCAATGGAGGAGGCACCTTTTCTATGGCACACTACCTCAGAAAACCATTTTTGGCCACGGATGATGTGGACATTTGTTTTGTTTGACTATACATGTTTATCACAAGGGTTTCTTTTTTTCTTTTCAATTGGGGGGAGTCAATTCAATTGTTCATTGAGTCATAAATTTAAAATAAAGCAAAATGATCATTTAAATTTAAAGAGTTACCTAGGACAATGAGAAGTTAAATTACTTTCTGAGACCACATAACTTGTATTTGTTAGAGCTCTGAACCTTGGTTTCTCTGGTTTCCAGGTTTGCTCTCAATCCACCACACTGGTTCATGCTAGGTACACAGTAGTCACTTAATGAATGTTTGAAGGATTGATTGAAGACCAAGAGATGGTAAGAAGAGCAGTGCCTTCTTTTTTCTGGACTATCCTCATTTCTTCTTTCTGGACTATCCTCATTTCTTCTATACCCAGGCCCTGTTTACCCAGTTCCTCTTAACTCTGCCTTTTCCCTCTGCCCTCCATCATCCCCAAACTACCTATTACACTGTAACTTAAAGAGGACCCCACTGCCTTCATATCTTCATCCCACAGTCCTTCCTCTACGTCTTGTAGTTCTGAACCCTCTGCTCTGGGACTGCTCTCTCAAAGGTCATCGATGACTTTCTGATTACTAAATCTGATCATCCTCAGCCTTGACCTTACCACGGGCCACCCCCTCTTCCTGGATACCCTTTCAGCTCTGGGCTTCCATGACTGGCTCTTTCCATTTATTTTTGACGGCTCCTTCTCAGCCTCCTTTCATCGTTCCATTCTTGTCTCAGAAATATGGGTATCTTCCACTGTATTGTCTCCCACTCTTCTCTTTTCTCCCAATCCTTTCTCACTTACAGATCTGATCTATATCCGTGGAACTAATACCCATAAGCACAATAATTCATTAAACCTTCACTTAAAGACCTTAAAAGAACTTGGATAACTGCACCCAGTTGGCATTCAACTAACAGAGAAGGCACGTAAGTGGTGCTAAGGATAGAGCTTTAGGACTGATTTTTTTTCCTGAGGTAATTAGGGTTAAGTGACTTGCCCAGGGTCACACAGCCAGGAAGTGCTAAGTGTCTGAGGTCAGATTTGACCTCAGGTCCTCCTGACTTCAGGGCTGGTGCTCTATCCACTGCACCACCTAACTGCCCATAAGTCTGAATTCTAATCTGCCCTTAGACATTTACTATCTATAAAATAGGTATAATAATAGGTAATAATAGTCCCTGCCTATAGATTGAACCTGAGACTTGTTTGAATTTCATTTGCTCACTGGACAGCTTCATGGCACCGTTTCATACCTCCTTCAAACTCAACATTGCCCAAACAAGACTCTTCTCTATTCCCCCAACCTTCCTTGTTTCCAGCTTTTCTCTATTCTCCAATAATTGACGTCAATTCTGCTGCCACCATATTTCTTCCATCTGTCTCCTTTGGTCACACAGCTACTACTTTTGAGCTACAGTAACAGTTTCCTACATCGCTATTATTCAATTGGTTTTCACTCATGTCTGACTCTTCCTGGCCCCGCTTGATGTTTTCATGGCAAAGATACTGGAGTGGTTGGTTGTCTCCTTCTCCAACATGTCCCCATTTTGTAGATGAAGAATTGAGGCAAATAGAGGTAAAGTGACTTGTCCAAGATCACACAGCTAGCAAGCATCTGAGGTTAAATTTGAACTCAGATCTTTTTGGCTGCCAGTCCAGGGCGCTATCTATTGAACCACATAGCTGCCCCTCACCGGATCATGCTCTGCTCAGAAATCTTCAGTGGTTTCTTATTATCTCTAGAACTGGCATTTAAAACTCACCCACCTACTTTCCTACCTTTCTTTTGTGAGTACCACTCACATACTGTATAGTCTAATGCGAATGCTCTAAAAGCTATTTTCTGATCTCGGGTTACAGGCTCCTGTCCTCCTGCCCCAGTCCTCCCTCAACCCTGACCTCCAGAATTCTCCTCCCCCAAGGCTCTGCTCATGGGCATCCTCTTGGCAAAGCTTTTTCTAGAGTCTCCATTCGAAAGTATCATCTCCTACTTTGGATTTCTTCTTTGATCCCATCATTTTCTACCCTGCATCATACTTAACCATGCACACTGGGCAGCGCTCTCTCTCTTAGAATGTAAGCTTGTTGAGGGCAGGGTCATACGTCATCAGAATCTTTGGAGCAGTGGTGCCTTGAGCCTCCTCTGAGTTTAATCCAAATTTACTGAATGAGAGTGCTGAATTCTAATTTTGGGGTGGGGTGGGCAACTTGGGGAGCACCTGCCACTCTCTGAAACTGCTCCCCCCAATAATCCATCCCTGAGCTGTTTTCAGCCTTCTGGGCATCCAGGCGTCTGAAGTGGTTAACCACTAGGCTTTTAGGGTATTAAATGATTTAGAGAACAAATCTCTGGCCAGATCCAAGGCAGTCTGTGGCTGGAGTAGAAGCAGCAGATTTCAATGTTTACCATAAAAGAGAGAAAAATAACCATTTATAAAAGGACCACCTGTCTGTCTTTCCTTACTCCTGTGTACTTTAAACACAGTGTCCTGGCTCCAGTAAATTGGCCACAGAAAAACTAGGGAGCTGAGTGTATGGAATTCAGGCTAGGAAATGTTCAGAGATGAAGAATGGGGGAGGGGAAGAGGGGCATGGACCCAGGGATGTACACACACACACACACACACACACACACACACACACACACGCACGCACACACAGCCATCACATCTGTTCCAAAGCTTGGATTAAATGTAAAACCCATCAGATCACAGCTTATCAGAACTCAATTCCTAATTAGGGAACATCTGGCTTCCAAACTAACATTTGCACTGACTTAGACCACTGGCCAAGCAGGGGGAGGAGAGAAGGGAATGGGAAAAAGACCCCCATAAGATTGCTTAGAAGCAGGGACTCACACTGTGAGGAATAAGCCACTATTGGTTTTGGAGGCAGATCGTCTGGGTTCGAATTCTGGAAATGACACTCACTTGCTAAGGGTAGATTTTTTTTTTCCCTCTCTGGGCCTCAGCTTCTTGATGTATGAAATGAGGGGGCAGACTTTATCAGGAGTTCTTAATCCTTTGTATATTGTATACCCCTTTGGGAAACTGGTGAAGCCTCTGGACCCCTTCTTAGAACTACAATTTTAGGGGCAACTAGTTGTGTATGGATAGAGCACCAGGCCTGAAGACAGGAGGACCTAAGTTCAAATCTGGTCTCAGACACTAACACTTCCTGTGCTGACCCTGGGCAAGTGGCTTAACCCCAATTGCCTCAACAACAAAAAAATCACCATTTTAAATACATAAAATAAAATCCATAGAATTACAGAGGAAACCTATTAGATTGAAATGTAGTTTTCCAACATCAAAAAAAAAATAAAAAAGTTCACAGGTCCCTCAGTCAAGGTCCCTTGGACTAGATATTCTCTAAAGCTCCTTTCTAGTTATGAATTATCTGATTTTATGATGGACACTCAGAATAAGAAAGGCCCAAGAACATTCCTTTCAAACCCTGCTCAAAGCATCCTTTCCAAGTGTTCATTCAGCCTCCATTTAAAAGCCTTAAAAGAATCTGGATAATTGCACCCAAGTGGCACTCTGCTAATACAGAGGCATCTAGGTGGTACTATGGATCTGAATTCAAATCTGACCTCAAACATTTACTATTTGTGTAAGCCTGGACAGGGATTGTTTGCCTCAGTTTCTTTATCTGTAAAATGGGGCTAAAAACAATAATACCTAATTTCTAGGATTTTTATGAGGATCAAATGAGATGATATTAGTCAAGTGCTTAGCACAGTGCAGTGCATATAGTAAGTGCTCAATGAATGTTTATTCCCCCTTCATTCTCATTTGAGTAGAGTCTTAATGAATGAATGCATGTAACTGTCAAAAGTATTATTCCACTCGTAGTCTGCCTCCCCCTCCCCATACCCTGATGCTTCTCCTTGAATTCAATTCAATTCAATTCAAGCAAAGAAGTAGTGTTGATCTCAATTTAGGCTAATTTTTTCACTGCTATCAAAAACTTCCTGTTGTATTACAGAAGAAGGGGGGAGAGCTTTCCAGAGCACCCAGGGCCAGAGCAGGGCTCCTTGGCTATGGTTAAGGTAGAGCGGCATGAGCCGTCCTGTGCTTTCCTCTTCCGAAGCACCCAGTGCAATTGTGGTAGCAATGATTTTTGGACGGAGAATGGGAAATGTGGTTTCTAGTGTGTAAAACAATAATTAGCGTCCATCTTGTTCTTTCTTATCAGACTGGAGGCTCCCTGGGAACAGGCTCTGGGAAGGTGTTGTTCCCCTTATTAGAACATTGCATCCCACACAATAGAAGCTGAATAAATGAACTGATGTTGCTAATCCGGCTCTGCCATTTGCCATGTCTGGTAAACTTGCTTCTACTCTCCGGGACTCAGTTTCCTCATCTAAAATGAAAAGGTAATCTATTATGAGGGCGGTGAGGGCATTCCTTATGACATCCTTGGTAGAGTTGACAAGGGCCACTGGTTAGCCAACTTTCACAAAAGGCAAGAAGCTAAGGCTCAGAAAAAGTAGCCTGTTCATGGTCACAAACCGGGAGCAAGGGACCAGGTTTGGTTTTTCAGCTCTAGACCTAGTGCCTCTCCCCTTCTAACCAGCCTCTCGATTTCAGATTGAATAGTCAGTCATCTAAGGTCCCACTGACACTCTGTGTATTTTAAGTCCTTTTAAGGAAGGTGCCTTCCAGCTGTTAACCTTCTAGGAGACTTGGGAAACTCCACAGGGATATTTAAAATCTAAGCAATTTTGTAGAAACTCCCTTTCCCAGGCAAAGGGGAGAGAAGGGAGGATAAGGCAGAGTGCTTAGCAATCTGGGGGCACAAGACTCTCAGGGGGACCTCACATCTAGAAAAGGAGTCTGAGAAAAGCATAAGGCTCAGCTCATCCCAGAGCACCTTGGGCCCATGATCTCCTGCCAAGCTGCCTCCTCTACAGCTGGGCTGGCTAGGGCTGTACCAGCGCTGCCCGAAGTAACCTAATTGTTTACTTGGGCTGCCTTCCTGTATTGATTAAAATGTTTGTCGGTGAAACCCATTCAATAAAGTTCTCCTTCAATTATCTCTTTAAATCTTGATGCCTCTAACCCAGTGGCCAGGAGCCTGGGGGAATGGGGTTGGAGAGGAGAAGGAGGAGGATGCTAAAGTCCATCCATCAATAGCCCTTCTGGAGTTTGAGGTGCGGACATCTGCCAACGCACAGCCTCCAGAACCTTGGGAATGGAAGGGACCTCAGGCCTCCACTGAAGTGTAACCTTAACAAGTCATTTATCCAATCTGGATTTATAAAATGAGGGGCCACTGATGATCTCCAAAGACCCTTCTGAAAGACTTAGCATCCTGTTCCTTCAGGACTATTGAGTCTGCTATGCAAAGGGGTCCTGGGACGGGGGGAGGCTCCAAAATTTGGTGAGATCAGAATTAACCAACGATCTAAAGATTTAGAGATGCAAGGGACTTCATAAGTTGGCAATGGAGAGAGATTCATAGACCAAAGATAAGGGTGAGAATTTTGATCCCATCTTCTCTATGAGGAAAAATGGGGTGATACAAGCTCATCGACAAGGTCTCTTGCCTTATTTTTTTCTCCTCTGTAAAATGGACACAACAGTGTCAGGCAAGGCATTTATTAAGTACCAAACCAGATGGTGATAATGACAGAATATTAGTTTTGTGTTTTAAAGCTTGCAAAGCACTTGACATCAGTCTAGTAGTTTATTTGATCCTCCTGGAAAAACTCTGGAAGGTAGGCATTATATCTTTTAAGAAGGTAGAAGAGGAATTTTTTTTTAACAGAAGAGGAAACCGAGGCTGAGAAAGGATTGAAACCCAGGTCTTCCTGACTCCCAATTTGACACTCTGTCTTCTATGCTACCTAGATAGATGGGGATTCCAATCCCCAACTCTGGGTCACTTTGCTAATCCACAGAGCAGTTGCCAATCTCTGTTGAGGAGGGTGAAGAAGTCTTTTCAGAAAGCTATTCCATAGTCATCATTTCCACAAAGTTGACAGGAGGGTTATCCTCCCAATAACATCACTATTAATTACTTCATTCTACCCCATTCTTCATGGTAAAAAGGTCATTTTTGCTACAAAGGTCAAAATATAATCCTTTCATTTCCCCAGAAATCCTCAAAGAATGATTTTGATACCTAGAACTTAGGTAAGGATATGGAAAACAAGAGATGCTTCTGGGAGATCTGCTTATTCATTTGGAATGGGTATGTGTCCCAGGGAAGTCAAAGGCAGAATTGTACCCAATATTAATAGTAGTGACTTGTGGGGAGCAAAAAAAAAACACAAATGAGAAATATCAAAGTAGAATTTCAATGATATGGGAAGAACTAAATAAACTGCTGATAGAATGTGATAGAATACTATCGCTATAAGGAACGCTGAATAGGAAGAATGCCCTTCCCAGAGTGAAGTAAGAACCACCATTACAGCAACATGATCAGTGATATGAAGGAAAAGAATCCTGACTTTTAATCAACTGAAACGACTCATCTTAACCTAGGAAAACAGATGAAGAAATACCCTTCTCTCCTTTCTGCAGATGTGGGCAGCCAACAGTCTGGAAAGTCATGTATCCCACCGGAAACAGGGATCAGATACAAATTAATCCTGTTTCATCATTTTCATCCAGCATAAGGCAATGAATCAGGGAGGTATGTATCAGGAAATGATTGGGGTATGTAAAGAAGCGAAACCTTTTTTTAAAAATGGGTGTGAGAACAGATCTCCTTCTGAGCATAGTGCTCTGGCACAGCCGAGGTCCTGCCTGAGGCACTAGGTCATGTGGTCATCCAAGAAGAATGACCAAGCACTCCATAGAGTATTATTTTTGGCCACCTTTGGGGATTCCAGACTGAATGCCACATATATAGGTGAATACTGATTCAAGCACTCAGTAGGGCATTATTTTTAGTGGTCTCTTTGGGACTCCCAAAGAAGGCTGCATGTAAGTGGAGACTGACTAAGCACTCAGGAGGACATTATTTTTGGTAGCTCATTTGGGGATCCCAGACTGAAGGCTACATTTAAGTGAAGACTGACCAAGCACTTGGTAAAGGCATTATTTTTGGTAGCTCCTTTGGGGATCTTAGGCTGAATGTTATATTTAGGTAGAGACTGACATTATTTTTAGTGGTCTCTTTAGGATTCCCAGGCTGAAGACTGGATATAGGTAAGCCCAGTGATTTTCTACAGCCTTAAAGGGCCAGGGGTAATATCCCCTTCTAATATCCTTCACCTTGAAATTAGCCTTTTTTTCTATTCAGAGAAAATCTATTAAGTGCGTCCTTTGTGCCAGGCACTATGCTAAGCACTGGGGATACAAATATAAGCCACTTGGCTGGTTTCAGTTCTTAAGGAACATCTCTTCTAATAGGGGGAGATAACAGAGAACTGGAAAGGGAGAGAAGTTCTACATGCTCACATGTTATAGAGGTGGCCAGAGTCCTGGTTCTGAACAAGATGAGATTAAAAACAACCCGTCCTCAGCATGTTCCCTTGTCCAGGACACTCACAGGCAGTTCTAATTGCCTCTTTTCAGAGGTGAGGAAATGGAATTTCCATAACTTGACAGTTCTCATCAGGAAGAATGGCTTAGCCCAATGGAAATAGTTCAGACTGAGAAAAAAGAGAACTTAACTTCGCCCAGGCTCCATCACTAACTAGCTGTGTGTCTATCAGCAAATAGCTTCCTCTTTTGGGGCCTCAGTTCCCTCATCTATAAAACTTCTTGCCAGCTCTGACAATCCCCCACATTGCACGTGCCTCACCATCATGGCGGCTCCCACCTTGGTCCCCTGGGGAAGGTGAATGCAGGTGCTACTTACTTGTGTTTGGTGTGAAGGAAGGGTGGCGGGTGGCTCCCTGGGTGACGGCTGGAGGTGGGGGAGGCATGCTGGGGGGGGTCGACCTGGACTGCGTCTTCACCTCAGCCGGTGAGTCGGGCATCGTCGCTGTCTTCTGCTCCGTACTATCTGCTGGGGAACAGCCGGAGAGGGGGAGGAGGAGAAAGAGAGAGGGAGAGCGGTGGGTGAGTGTGGAGAGCCCAGATAGCCCGCTGGTCTCCGCCCTCTCCCCAGGTGTCAGCCAGCAGTCATCCCCGGGGTGAGCATTCAGGTGGCAGGTTCCTAGTGCAGCAGCCGCACTGTGGACACCTGGGCAGGCCTGCTTCCAGCAAATCCACCAGCCTGCCCCCAGCTCCTAATGAAAGAACCCTTCCCGCCCATCATCTTAATTACGTGTGCCCATGCAACGCCCAAGACAAGCACCAGGTGCTCTCACAGGGGATGCCCAGGCTACTGCTGGGCCAGGGCTCCAGGTGACAGCTTGGGGATTAGAGGCTCCCATTTTTCTTAATGACCGGAGAGGCAGCAGCCACTGGGGGGGGGGGGGGTTCTGGCATTAACTCCTTCCCTGCCGCTTCTCCCTTCTTGATATTGACTCTTTGGACAGCTGAGCAAACTCCAGGGTGAGGGAGTCCCAGGGGGCTGCTGGGGATCATGGGAGCTGAGGAGGGGATAGAGCCAAAGTAGGCTCAGTGTGCTTCCTCAGGGGTTTGGGGCCCTGGAAAAAACTCTGGCACAGAACGTAGGAGGCTTGAGTTTGATCTCGGGAAGGAATGCCAACCAAGGTCCCTTCTAGTTCTGATGTTTGAGGGTGGGACAAGAAAATTCCTTAAAATCTTCTGAGAAATAAAAGTAATGACTCACCCACTCATCACACTTTAAAATCTATTTTCCTCACAACTATAAGGTACTTAAGAATAACCCACTTCAGTTTTTGCCTTTTATTCTGATTTTTCTCTCCAAACATGAATCATAATATGTAAATATTATGTAAACATGTAAAAATTTGCAAATACGTAAAAATGTAAAAAATGAAAAATATTTAAAATGAATGTACGTGTACAATAAAATGTTGCTTTTTGTATGTAATTGGGGGGAAAAAAGAATAACCCACATCTTATCTGAGAGAGAGAGAGAGGATGATAGATGGAATCCAGTCTCTGAGGGCTCTGTGACCCTAAGAAAATCCTTTAACCTTTCCATGCCCTCCCCCTCCAATAGGCAAACAAGTGGAAATGGGGGCTACAAAGTGAAACATAAGAAGCTACAGACTGACTTAGAAAACCACATGTTAGGGGTATTTTTATTTTTTTGGATTTTTATTTATTTTGCTAAATATTTTCCAATTATATCAGACTGCTGGTTCAGAGTATTATGGGCCTCATGTGGGCTGAGGGCTCACATCTCTGCCCCCGGCAACTCTTTAAGACGGTAATTGTTGAGTTGTATCCGACCCTTTGTGACCCCATTTGATATAACACCATGGGGTGTATGTGTATACATAAATGCAGACACATACACACAATGCACATAATACATGCACAGAGCTCTATATAAATATAATCACATGCACGCATGTGTATGTGCACAAATACATACACACATGCACACTAAATATATGTATAATATATAACTTCATATATATATAATATATTAAATGTATAGATATTTAATCAATTAACATATTTAATAACACAATAATATACCACATTATATTATATGTATCTACTACATTATGTAATATAATAACATAATTAAACATATACATGGACATGTAAGCATATACCTACATATATACATATATAAAACACACATATATCTATACGTCTCATCCTTCTCCTTTCACAGACGACAAACTGAGGGGCAGAGGTGAGCTTCTCTCTCCGATCCCGGCAGATCTGACTTGTGGCCCAGTCAGTTGGCAGAACAGCGTGAGGAGTGGGGCAGCCTTGCCTCGGAGTTGGAAGGGCCTCAGAAAGCATTTAGTCTGATCCTGTTCTAGCACAGATCCCAACCAGAGCCCATACCACTTCTTTTAAAACCCAGGGATGGGGAACCAACTCCCTGGTCAGACAGCCATTTCCACTTTGGAAAACGTTCCATTGTTGGAATTTTTCCTCAGGTGGAATGCACTAAATTTGCCTCCGTTGCTCCTAATTCTGCCCTCGGAGGCCAAAAAGAAAATGTCCAATTTGTTTTTTTCCTCCAATCTAAACAGCCCCAGTTTTCTTCAAAAAATTCTCATACAGGGAGGGCTTTGGGCCCACCGCCATCTTATTTGTCCACTGGAAACCATCCAACTTGTTAAGAGGTTGCTTAATGGGCAACTAACCCTTGGCCTATTCTTGCATGAGGAAGGGAAAAGCAGCCAGCTTTTCGGGTATGACTCTCTCTTCTCCTGGATTACTCTGAGAAGTATCAAAATGAGACCTGTCTGGGGCTCATGGGCCAGCAAGGAATATGGGGAAACTGAGTCTGTCAGGGGCAGGATGCTCAAATCTTAGACAACTTTCTCCTAAGGGGACATATACCTTCCTCCCCTCTCCCCACCGAAGACATAAGGGTACACACGAGAACAGTGGAAATTCACGCATAAATACTCAGTTTTAGACTGTTGTTCACGCTCATGTAGCCTGTGTGGGACCCCATAATATTGGCTGGCTCCTCCACTTTTTTGTGAGCCCCTGGGTGTATATTATCTTGCAGTTAGTGTTGGACCTGGAATCAGAAAAACCCTGATTCAAAACTGATCTAAAACACCACTTAACAGCTGTGTGACTCTGGGCAAGTCAACCTCTATCTGCCTCAGTTCCCTCCTCTGTAAAATGGGGATGATAATAGTATCTATCTCCCAGTGTTGTAAAGATCAAAAGAGAATCTTTGCAAATTTTAAAATGCTCTACAAACACTTGCTTTAAAAACAAAAAGCTGATTCCAAACCATTTTCTCGTCTTCCCCAAGGAAAGGAGGGACTTTCTAGCAATCAGGGTTGTCCAGTGTGCCTTGTGAGGTAATGAGTTTGTGGCTAGGAGAATTCAAGCAAGAACTGAAACACAGGATTTAAAGCCAGTACAGTAGAGTACCCTGAGAAGAATATGGCCTCTGGAATTGGGAAAGTGTGTTCAAATTCTAAAGGTGATGTGTGTAATTCTGGTATGACCGCGGGCAAATCACTTTACCTTCTGTGCCTTAGTTTACCCAACTGTAAAATAGGTGAGTAGGGGAAGGGTTGCACCAGATTGCCTTTGAGGTCGCTTCTAGCTCTAAGTACGTGAGATACCTCACATTTCTATAGCATTTTCAGATTTGTGTAGCCCTGTGAGGGAGCCTCCCAGGAGTATTCATATTCCCATTTTAGAGAGAAGGAAACTGGGCACCTGTTAGACATGAAGGAAAGAGGATTCCTACAATGGGAGGGGAGAGGAGGCTGCACCCAGCTCCTGATGCCCTTTCACCTCTGGCACAAGACACCAAGCTGGCACCTCGGGAGGGCAGGGACGGCCCGGGGCCACGCTGGGCCCACAGAGCCGGGCGCTCCCCATCGGCTCCGTGGGACGGACGGTCTGGCTGGCTGGGTGAGCCCTGGAGCACGAGCGTGGAGGAGGGCACCCAAGCAGCGGCGACCAGTAAACAGATCCCAGCTAAACAAGCTCTGCCCCAGCACCTGCTGCCCCATCAGCTGCGGCCGAGCTGCCGCCCCTCCCCCTCGCTGACCGCCCTGCCGCCCCCTCCCTGCGGCCCTCCCCCACCCCTGTCTGCGAGGACTCGCTACTCTGATGGCTCAGCACATGTGTGGCCACAGCTGTGGGGATCCGTCAAAGGGTTATGCGGCTGGCCCCGGGCCTTCGGAGCCCCACCGAGGACCAAACATGGAAAACCTCGCTTTGCCGTGTGTGCACTGCCGGCCAGGAAGGCCCTGCCAGCATCTGGGGGAAGGCGTCGCTGCCCTCGGGGGCTCAGAGGCCCACGGGGCGTGTTTCTGGCCTGGAGGCCGCCTTAGCCCAACATGGTCCTGCCTGATCAGCCCCAGTGCTCCAGGACCAGCCCTGAGACAGGGTCTGTCTCATAGTCTCAGACTTCTCCAGAGCAAGACCGACTCTCTGGGCATGTCTCTGTTTGTTGTCCTCTCCTCTTTTCCCTTCCCTCCCCCCTCTCCCTCCTCCTTCCTTCTCTCCTTCCCTCCTCCTTCCTTCTCTCCATCCCTTCCCCCCTCTCTTTCCCTCTCCCCTCCCTCTCTCCCTCCCCCATCTCTCTCCCTCCTCCTTCCTTCTCTCTCTCTCTTTGTCTCTGCCTTTTCTGTTTCTCTCATCCTCTCCTCTCTCACACCCTCTTCTTCTCTTTCTCTCCTTCATATCTTCCTTTTTTCTCTCCTCTCTCCTCCCTCACCTCTGTCTTTTTGTCTCTCTGCGTCTGTGTCTGTGTCTGCCTCTGTCTCTCCCTCCCTTCCTATGACTTTAATTTCACAAAACCCATGGGAACAGGCAGCCATGGATGGATAGTGAGAAGTCCCATTTTACAAATGAGGAAAGTAAGACTCAATGAGGTGTGGGAGATTGTCAGAGAGAGAAGAGCAGTGGATACAAAAAACCTGGGCTCTATAATAATAGGTCTCTAAGAATAAAAAAGTACTTTCTACATATTACCTCATGTGTACTCACAAAACCCTGTGAGATTGAAAATAGTACAGTGGATATCACGATTCCCATTTTCTATATTCAATAACTGAGGCTCAGTGATTGTCTAGAGTGTGGAATTGGAATGAATTCTTTCCTGGCTCCAAATCCAACACTTTTATTCTTAAACCAATTAAAACCAATGGGCAAGGAAGGCCATGAGCTCCAGAACTGGCAACCTCTCCCCCTCCTCCACCTGCCCTACTTCCAGCCTGGCCCTGGAAACCATTATCCAGAGGAGCCAGGCTGCCATCTTCACCAACCACCACCATCACCTGCTGACCAGTGCTGCCATTAGTGGCAGGCTAGCTGTCCTGGCAGAAGCGCTGAAGAAGAGAGGAGGGAGCATATGGTAGCCATAATTTTACCCAGGCAGATTAAATGAACTCAACTGATGCTTCTCCTAAATCCCTGGTGGAGAGAAGCCAGAACCCTGAGCCCAAGAACCTTGGGGATGTCAGAGCCCTGGGCTCCATCTGTTCCTGCTTCCAGCTTGTCCCCTATAGACATTATCATCATATCATCATCACCATCATCATCATCATCACCACCATCATCATCACCATCATCATCCCCTCTACTATTTAGATAACACCTTAAGGTTTACAAAGCAATTTACAGATGCTATCTCGTATGAGGCTCACAATAGCCCTATATGGGTAATACTATTATCATTCCCATTTTACAGATGAAGAAACTGAGATTGAGACAAAGTGGTCTGTCACATAGTTAATGTATAAGGTAGAATTGGACATAGGTCTTCTTTCACTGTACCACAGCAATGAAGGGATTAACTCTGGTGGCTAAGAGACACACTATCCCCACTACCACAAACACCAACCACTGACCAACTGCCTTAATGGGCAAGGAAGCCCAAAAGTCTTAGCAACATTCTTATGTCCAATCTTACAGATGAGAAAACTGAGGCTTAGAACACTGAAATGAACCACCTATATCATACAGGTGGTAAGTTCCCAGTAGCAGCAGCATTCCCACCTAATTCCAGGTGGCCCCCAAGCCACAGTCCAGGGAGGCTACCCTCATGCAGGCTGGAACTGGCAATTGCATCTCCGGGTGGGGCAGTCCCCTTAATCACAGCTACTAAAGACTTGAAATGAAAATTACTGTCAAATGGTTAACATCAGAAATAGTATGTTTTATTGATGAAAAAGACATCGAAGAAGATGCTATTAGCATCTGACTTTGCACCTAATGGACCAAAGGACCTTTTCTTCTGACTTGTAGCTAAAACCTTGCATATATGTCCTTTCCCCTTATTAGAATGTGAGCCCTGAAAGCAAGAATTATTTTGCCTTTTTATTTATATCTGGCACTTTCCACAGTGCTTTACATGTTTTAAATACAGGATTATTCACTCATTTAGTACCCTAGCCTAGCTATGACATATTTAGCTATATGAGCTTGGACAAGTCATTGTCTCCATTGGGTCTCATTTTCTTCATACCTAAAATGACAGGTCTGGGCTACATGATCTCTGAGGTCTCTTCTAGATCTAATATTCCATAGTTATGTGCCTGGTCATGTAGGGTCTAGATTGGAAGCCGAGGCTCCTGAATCCTAGACCAGCATTCTTTCCCACCACATCATACTACTGGTAATCATCAATGTTACTTTCATTATCTCCTCCATTCAAAAAAAACCAAAACACAAAACTTTAGTGGGGTCCTTATTTTTTTAATCTTTTATTTTTTCTAACTACATGTAAAAACAATTTTTAAAAGAAATTGAATTCCATTCTTGCCTTAACACTCTCCCCTGCCCCCTCATTGAGAAGGCAAGCAATTTGATACGCTATTTCTTTTTTAAAAAATCGTTATTTTTATCTTTTTAAAAATATCACCTTCATTTCTAAATGTGTCCTCTGCTTTCTCTACCCTAAGAACCATCCCCTGTGACAAAGAATTAAAAAAAGGAAAACAGCAACATAGTAAAACTAATCAGTAAAAAGTGGAGCCCAACAATAATTTTGTGCCCATAATCCCCCACCTCTTTGAAGAAGGGAGGGAAGTTCATAATCATAGCTTTTCTTCAGGACCAAGCTTGATCATTATCCTTTTTTAAAAGCCAACTTTTAAAATTAATACCAAAAATGGACATTTTTATATATGTATTAAAGCAGAAAGTCATGACATGTGTGAAACCATTAAAATATATTATATATAGCCTGCTTTTAAAAAGTATAAAATATAAAAAAGTATATAATAAAGTCATCATGTTACTTTTGAAACCAGTTGGCTTGAAAGGATTTGCTTTTGAACTTTCTTCTTTCTGTGCATTAAAAAAATGTTACAATAAAGATTGTTTTTTGGGGGCAATTGTTGGAGGCAACATTATCATTAACCCCCAAAATCTTATCCTCTGATTGAGAAGAAAAACAAAACCTTTAAAACCAATATGCATAGTTAAGCCAGACAAATCCATCTTTAAACATTGAGTTAAACATCTCTTTACCTTGAGTCTAACACCTCTAACAGGAGGTGGACAGAATTGTTCCTCAATCCCACTTTGTACAAGAAATTTTTCCCATCTCTCTCTCTCTCTGTGTGTGTCTCTCTCTCTCTCTCTCTCTCTCTCTCTCTCTCTCTCTCTCTCTCTCTCTCTCTCACTCTCTCTCTCTCTCTCTCTCTCTCTTTCTCTCTCTCCATATATATATGTATAAATTATATATATGTATAATTTATATATGTATATGTGTGTATATATACATACATACACATAAAGATACATATATACATATAAATCTACATGTGTGTATACACATATACACAACCACAACCATAGAGTTAACAGTTCTTTAAATTCAATTGCCAGCTCCATGAACAGAAAGAATATTTTCCCCTCCTTCCTCCCAACCCTTCTCCCAGATGGCAAGCAATCCAATATATGTTATACATGTTAAAATATATGTGAAATCCAATTTATGTAAACATATTTATACAATTATCTTGCTGCACAAAAAAATCTGATCAAAAAGGAAAAAATGAGTAAGAAAACAAAATGTAAGCGAACAAAGAGTGTGAAAATGCATAGCCTATTTCTAATCAAGCCAGTCTCCTTACTTGCCATGAATATACCATATTTTCCCTTCCTTTCCACTTCAACTCACATTGTTCATTATCCAGCATGCCTTTTACTCTCTCCTCTGCTTATCCATATCCTACCTTTCTTGACTCCTCTGACCTTCAGTAATTTATTTCTTCTCTTCTCTGAACTAGTCTGCACCTGTTGTCTTCACCACATGAATTAGCCCTTGCCTTTATTATTTATCAATAGTTTCATAAGTCACAACAAATATTATGTCTTAGACATTCATGGATTACCCACAACCCCTAATGGAGAGCCTCCCATACAGTAAACACTCACTGACTGATTGCTAAGTTCTTGGAGAACAATGTAGGGCTTTTGTCCTAGTCCTGTGGCCTGGCCTGGCCCAGGGTCTGGGCCTTCTTGCCATTTTGGGAGCCTGTAAGGACTAACTCAAATAGAAGAGGTTGTTTGGGAGACAGATGAAGTCAATGGTTTCTCCCAGCCAGCTGCTTTTTTCCTCTGGTCAGTGTGCTGTATGTATGTAACCAGAGATGTCACGAGCTCAAACTGTGGTCAGCAAAGTGATCACCAAGGGGATAGGAGTCACCCCAGAGACTCACACCCCTCCCTTGCCATATGGCTTGTCTATCTCTGATTCCAAGGCAGAGTTGCTGTCTGTAAAAGGGAGGCAGAAGAAATGCAGAATGCAACACTGACCCTTTCCTTAAGCACAGGATCCCCCAGCAGAAATTGGATACAGCAGAAAACATCGGACTGGGGCCTTCCTCAAGGCCATCCCAGAATTTGTGTAGAGGACCTGGGGGACATAGGGGCAATCTGGACCTGGAGGTTCTAGGGAAAAGGAAACAGACCCATTAAATGTCTGGTTTGACCTGATCTGATTTCCAGCCTCCATTCATTCCTTCCATAAATATTTCCGGAGCTCATAATATGTATGGTAAAGTAGAAAGAGTGCTGATCCTGGAGCAGTGTGCTCGGAATCCTGAGGCCTGAATTTGAATTTCATTTTGTTCAAAAGTCACTTAGCTTTTTGGGGCCTCAGTTTCCTCATCTGTAAAAAAGGTTTTGTCAGAGGATTTCCAATCTCCCTTCTAGATTGTGATCTATATTTATATGCGAGGGTTACTCAAAGATACTATCATAGGGGGCAGCTAGGTGGTGCAGTGGATAGAGCACCAGCCCTGAAGTCAGGAGGATCCAAGTTCAAATATGATCTCAGACACTTAACACTTCCTAGCTGTGCAACCTTGGGGAAGTCACTTAATTCCAATTGCCTCAGCCAAAAAAAAAAGTCACATTTCAGAGATCATTTTGTGATAGGACTTAAATTCTTTGAGGGCAGGGACTATTTGCAGATATAGTTGCTGGCACTTAGAAGTCACTTAAAACATGCCTACAGATTGGTAACTGATTGACTGGTCTTGGGTATGAACACTTTCTTCAATGACAGATTGTCAGCTTTCAGTGACAACATTTGAGAGTTTCTATGAAGGAAAAAACCATCACTCTTCAGCTAAACTGGTGGCAATTCTCTCCAGCCTTAAGTGAAGACAGACATTCATGGGAGGTTCATCACCAGGACCAAGCCCTAAGCCTTAACCTGATAGACATAATTTATGTCTAATCTGAGGATTCTAAGTTGTTAGCAGAGTCCCCAAGGGACTAAGTTAGTGAGTTAAGTGGCTTTCCATAAGAATTTCAATTTCCCTCTCTATTTTTTTTTTTAAAGAAGAGACCCAAGACTTTATGGAGCAACATCTTGATTTGTTCAAGAAGTAGCTTTAAGCAAAGCAGACAAACAGAATCCTCTCTTTTTTCCAGTCATTGAAGTCCAATGGCAAGACAAGAGTCCCCCAGGACACAGAAGATGACCTTGGTGCTTTTGGTGACTCAATAAGTACAGAGCCCATAAAGTCATTTGCTATGGCAACTGCAAGTGATGATGAGCTAAAACTTCTAACTGAGTTGTCTAAGTTGATAATCTTGTATGGCCTGTGCATGATGTTATAAATAGCCAAATGGTCCCTGGCAGGGAAAAGGTTCCCAAGTCCTGCTCTAAGCCCGTTTCATCCATCTTCCTGGTTCTTAGAACAAATTATTCTCTTTTGTCCATTCTGCTGGAAGAAATCTTCGAATGGTTGGAGTAGATGTTCCCCTAATTCACTGATAGGTTTAAGGCTTGTCAACCTGGCTTAGCCTGGCAGGGGACACAGTTTACCAAGATGTAGCTACTGTGTATGCTACAGTTTGTTGGAGCCACAGATGAACCACAGGTAGATGAGCTCTCTCTCTCTCATACTAGAGGTACCAGTCTTCCCTGAACACCCCACATACTCCATAAACCCTCAATATCCCCATCTATAAAATGGACATAATGACACCTAGAGAATCTTACCTGTCACAATTGTTGTGAATTCAATAGATATTGCATTTTTTGGTAAGCCTTAGAGAGTCTCATAAATATCACCTATTTTTATTACTACACTGTTTTGTATTTTAGAATAATTTCTTTTCTTTTCTCCCCAATTGGGCGATATGAGAGCTGAAATCAGGATTTATTTTTATTGTATTCCTAACCTGGATCGGGCAGAGAGTGATTACTCAACAAATACTTATTTGCTTCATTGATTGAATGATTGATGTCCATTTAGAAAATTTCTCTCATTAAGCTTCTGGTTCTCCTCCTTAACTATAAATAAACACATTTCTTACTGAGCAAGGGAGCCTCTTTCCTTCCCTTCTCTTCCCCCATTCTGGGGAAATCTTAGTCCTGCATTTATTTGCTTACCATTGAGAAAGTGACAGCAGGCCCCGAGCTGGGCCAAGTTCAACAGACCTCAGGGGACAGGCTGCCACTGAGAGCCCCCACAAGGCTCCATCCCTAAACAGGAGATCTGGAACTAGGACTGGGGAAGGGCCAAACAGCAGCCCCACTATTCTAGGCCTTCTAATTAGTTTCCCAGACAGTGGTAGCCTTGTCTGGGATTAGGCCTCCTGTTTCCTGCCTCCCTCTACCTCTTTTAAGTCCCCCTCCCCTCCAGTTCTTCAGCCAAGGTCAGTTTCCAAGTCTGGTGAAAGCTCCCACTTTCCAGACCCAAAGCATCCTGCTGTGGAGAAGGCTTTGGATGGGGGCCAACTTGAGTCTCAGTTCCTGGACAACCTCGCCACCCTGTCGGCCAGCAGACGGCTGACTGCCATCCATGGCGGGCCGACTTTACCTGTTATAAATCAACCTTGAACAGAGACTTTGACTCTGTCTCGGGATGCATTACCCATCGGCAGACACTGCTTTCTGCAGCTGTATTCTCTGTTATTCCCATCGCTTGCAAGACGGGACAGCCAGGGAGAAGAAGTTGGGCAGCTTAGTTCCCTGGGTTCTTTTTTTGAAGAGGTCAGAACAGCATCCAGAGAATGAAGTACTAGTCTTCTGGGAGGCTGCCTGGAGGGAGGGCCGACTTTCCATGGCCACTTTTCCCACTAGGCTGAGAGGAATGGGAGGTCCTAGAACTGCATTGCATAAATGCTGGCCTGGCCCAAGTTCCTGGAGGCCCCTTCCCTTCCCCTTTTTCCTTGGGTGTAACCCTCTCCCATGTTGCATTAGGCTAAAATCGAGGTCCACATCTGCCCCCACAAATCCTTCTTTGCCCTTTCCAGTTTCTTAGAATCAGTGTTATCAGTGACCCCAAAGTCTTTCAAATGACCAGCCCTCAAACTGTGGAGTCACCTTGGGGTTTGCTTTCTATCTACTCCAAATGTCTATGACAAGAAAGGTTATAAGGAAGGGGCTGAGTAGAAAGATCAATAGGTTGGGGACTCATAGAACCCCAAGAAGGTCCCTCAGGGATCATTTAATTCAAAGATTTTTCATCTTGATCTGCAAACCCCCAAGACTTCTGGAGATTTCCAGGGCTCCATGAAATTGGTTTTAAATATTTTGATAGCTGTATTTCAGTAGAATTGGTTTGCAATCCTACGCATTTTATTTTGTGCATTAAAAAGAAAAACCATTATTCTGAGAAGAGATCTCTAAGTTCACTAGGCTGCCAAAGAGAATTAAGACACACAAAAAGGATCAAGAACACCTGATCTAAGCCAACCCTCTCATTTTGCAGAGCTAGAAACAGTGGGCCAAATAGTTTAAATTTCCTAAGGCTCCAGTTAGTAAGTACATCTAGGATTTGAAGTCAAGTCTTCTTATTCCAAATCTGGCACTCTTGCCACACTCAAGCAATCAACAAGTATTTATGAAACACCTACTGTGTGCCTGGCATAGCACTGAGCATAATGCTAAACTATGTCTCTAGTTCTGCTGTCAAATGAGGTTTTGTATGTCCTGTTTCAGACAGGTTCAAACTGTGGCCTCCAAGAAGCAAGCAGAAGCAATGGCGGCCAGTCCTCCCTCTGTTTACAGCTGCCCTTGCCCAATGCCCGCTGATTTCCATGGAGAGCATCCAATGAGAGGTCTTGGCCAAGGATGGCCCTGGGCACTGGAGGGAGCAAGTTTTAAGTGTTGGAAGGATCTGGTGCCAGCTGGCAAGGGCACTGTGAGAACGGGCACAGAAACACTTTACTGAAGGGAGTCATGCTTTAAAAGCCAGCCTAATGGTAAAAGTGGGAGTGATGAACATTGGGTTATAAACATGGAAGAAGAGGGCGGGGAACTAGATGTAAGAACACAGCTTCCTCCTTTTGATCATATTCAAGTCTATGGAAGAGGCAATACCCATGCTCCTTTGCATAACAACTATGTAGTTTCAACAGGCACACTGAGAAGTTCTCAAAGGGAATGCTGGGTCTTTTGACTTCTTTCACCTAGGCACTATGATTAATCTAGCTAGATCTTTTTGCCTCAGAGGATATTAAAAAAATCAGAGAGAAGAGAGACCCAGAACCCATGGGAAAACAGGAACCATATAAGCCATCACCTGTCTTTTTGTGGGCCCCAGAGTAAGTACTGGTTTCAGGCCAGAGAGCAGTTAGGTTCTAGCTCTATTTCTGGAGGCTGCTTCCCTGCCAAAGCCTTAGTTCTTTGATAAATGGACCACTGCAGCTTTGAATTGGTGAGTGGTTTGGGGGGCACTATGCAGGAGGAGAGGAATTCTTAAATTAGTCCCAAATTCAGCTACAATTGGTCAGAAGATCAGGGGTTCGTGTACTATAGGGGATGTTATTTGGATCCATTTCGAGTGACAAATGTAGCCATCAACAATAGCTTCAGGAACTTCCAATGGGCTCTTTGAGATATGACAACAGGTGGCCAGAAATGTCAAGTATTTATGAAGCACCTACTGTGTGCCTGGCACAGTACAAGCACAGAAAAGAAAGACAGTGTTCTACCATCAAGGAGACATGGGTTGTTGGGTCCAAAGAACCAGGGAGAACTCAATCTGTGTCCTTTTCCCCAAATGGAAGTTCTATGAAGAATTCTCTAAGGAGCTCGTGATGAAAGGGAGCTCTATTCTACGGAACCTTACTAAGGGGCTCCAGGGACTGAAGCTGTTTAGATTTGCCAGTTTCCCTTGGGTAGGTTGAAACATCTAAATTTTCTTTTCCATCTTACAGTGCATTGTTCAGAAGGCTTCCAGCAATGTCTGAGAAAGAAAAGATTCAATTTGGAGTCAAAGTCAGTCATGACTGAAAAGCTTCTGAACAAATAAGGATTTTAAAGTTTGCCAAGTACTTTCCCCACAACAATCCTGTAAACTATTATCATCCCCATTTTACAGACTGAGGCTCATGAAGTCAAGTGATTATCTCTGTGCTTGTGTCTTTGATTCTACTCCTTGTCTACTCCAGTCAATCATTCCTTTCCTCTCTTTAAGCTTTAATTGCTCCCCTATAGCTTCCTTCCCTGATATCCACATGTTTCCAAGCCTCTCTCATCCTCAAATAATATTTCCCTTGATGCTACTATTCCTTCTCTTATCTTTTTTCATGTTTACGCTCATTTCTATTTGAAATTTTCTCCTCTCCTCTCCTCTTTTATATTTCTATTCCCTCATCCCCCAATCGCTTCTCAACTTTTGGCAATCTGATTTCTGACTTCAACCACTCAATTGAAGAAGACTCCAAGATTGCTGCTGGTCACTACACCTGGTCACTTATTCTCCATCGTCATCCTTCTTCATCTCTATCCCCCTTGTTACTGTCTCCTCCCTGGGTTTTTATGGTTTTGCTCTCTTGGTCCTTTATTTCCCTGTCCAAACTATCCTTCCCAGTCTCCTTTTCTTCTTCTTCTGCCGCTTAAATCTCTGAAACTCCCACAAGTACACTTAATATCTCTATGCAGATGATTCCCATATACAAGCATACCTTGGAAATATTGCAATTCGATTTCTGCCACTGCAATAAAGGGAATATTGCAATAAAGCAAATCACACATTTTTTTTGGTTTCCCAGTGTGTATAAAACTTATGTGCATACTATACTATAGCTTATTAAGTGTGCAATATTATTGTGTGTGGAAAATGTACATCTCCTATTTAAAAATACTTTATTGCTAAAAATACCAACCATACATGAGCCTTCAGTGATTTATAATCTCTTTATTGGTGAAGGTTTTTGTTTAGACATTGATGATTATTGACTGATCTCAGTGGTGATTGCTGAAGGTTGGGAGAGAGGAAGCAATTTCTTAAAATAAGACAATGAAGTCTGCCACATCGATTGACTCTTCCTTTCATCTAAACACTTAAAGGGCATTGTAAAGCTATTAATTGACCTAATTTCAGTAGTCAATATTGTTGTGTCTCATGTCTCAAGGAGAGGAAGGGAGATAGGGAGTGGCTAATCAGAGGAATAGTCAGAACAACACACACATTTATCCTGGTCTTATATGGACGCGGTTGATGGAGCTCCAAAACAATTACAATAATAATATCAAAGCTCACTGATCGGGGCAGTTAGTTGGTGTAGTGGATAGAGCACCAGCCGGAAAGTCAGGAGGACCTGAGTTCAAATCTGACCCTAGACACAACACTTCCTGGCTGTGTGACCCTGGGGCAAGTCACTTAACCCCAATTGCTGCCTTAGCCCCCCCCCAAAAAAAAAAAAAAAAAAAAAGAAAAAGCTCAATGATAGCAAATCGCCAAAACAGATATAATAACAATACCAGAAATATTGCCAGAATTAACAAAATGTGAAACAGAGACACGATGTGAGAACATGCTGTTGGGAAAAATAGTGCTCATAGATTTGCTCAACATAGGATTGCCACAAACCTCCAATTAATAAATAATGTAATATTTGTGAAGCTCAATAAAATGATGTATACGCATATATACCTCCAACTCTAATACTCCTTCCTAAGCTCTAGTTCCACATCACAACTGCCACCAGTAAATCCACAGGCTACTCAAACTCAGTATATTCAAATGCACCTCATTACCTGTTTCCCTAAATCTACCTACCCTGTCTTGGCTTCCCATATCTCCCTTCTCCAATACATCCTATACATTATTACCAAAATCGTTAGGAAAGAACACTGAAGCCCTACTTAGGGCTTCTAGGATAATATGCAACAAATGTCAGCATGGCATTTAAAGCCTTTCCCAGTCTGCTCCAGCCTCCTTTGCCAAGCTTTTTGCACACACAACTCTCCTTTCCATCCCTTTTGCACCAAATTGGCCAATTTATTGTTCTTCGAGCTTGTCCTTCCATCTCCTACCTCCACACCTTTGTACAAGTTGTCTTTCAAGCCTGAACTAGTTATCTTTTGAATTTGCCTCAGAGTCTTGAGTTTCCTCCAAGATTCAGCTTATGTTCCACTACCATGGGGAACTTTTGATCTTAAGTGTTCTTGCTTATCCCAATTAATCAAATATATAATAAATTGTTTACAAGTTGTATTATCCCGGCAGAAAAGAAGGTGAAAAGGAGAATACAGGACAGGAGAGAAGCAGAAGAAAGGAGAACATGGGATGAAAGGGGAAAAGGAGGAAGAGAAAAAGGAGAAGAGGAGGGAGAGAAGGATAGGGGAGGTGAAGGGAGGAAAGAAGAGAAGAGGCATTGGAGTATCATGAAAATGAATGGAAAGGAAGGAACACAAAGAACAGGGAATGACCTTGGAGAAGATGACCAAAGAAAAGAGCAGGAGATAATCCCTGTGTGACTATTGAGAGGAGAAGAGAAAAAGTGAGAATAAAATCCCCTAGACTAGAATTCGAATAATTACAGATAAATTAAGAACAATTCTTCCAACCTCCTTTGAAATTTCTCTCCTAGATCTCAAAGCATAATAAAGCATTTGAGAAGGATCAACCTTCTTTTCCATTCCCCTTCTCCCCCAAGACAGGCAAACAGCGGGGCCTGAGGCAGAATATTGTGACTTAGCTTTTATTTTTGTAGGATGAATTAAACTGGATCTGCTACAAATGTTAAAACTCCACTTGTATCACTCCAGGACAGAAGAGAAGAGAATTGTAATTGTGTTACAGTGAAAACATGCCAGTGGGAACACTGCGTAAATACCATGTAGCTTTGTCAACCAATCCAAACAATGGTGCTGTTGGTGGAGAGCGAGGCTGTCTGAACTTCCTATCTCCTTCCCCCCACTTTTGATCCCTACACTCATTCATTCACATGACATAAAAATAGCGACTGCCAGAATGAATTCTTGTTGCCCCCTGGGTTCCAGAACTCAGGACTCTTTCCCAGAAGTTCCTTGGGCTGACAGACTGCTGGGAAGCTGAGAAGCTTCTCTGACTCTTTCCTTCTCATCCACGACAGAGATACAGTGAGACAACCTAAAAGCAGGGTCTCAGGGAGACCCCAAAATGGTCCAGGAAAGTACAAAATGTTAAGAACTAATATTAGAAGTCAGCATTTATAGAGAGTCTTAAAGTTTTCAGAAAACTTTGCAACCATCATCTCAAGATGGGAGGTGCTGTTATGACTCCCATTTTACAGATCGGGACATTGAGGCAAACAGGGTCACAAAACTGGTAGGAATCTGGATTTTACTCCTCTTACTTTACAGATCAGGAAGCTAAGCACCAGAGGGAGTGGCTTGTCCAAGTTCCCATAGGTGGTGGGTTGTTGGAGATGGCTGCCTCCCCATCCCTGAGAGGGATAAAATTGAGCCATTATCTCCTCCATGAGGAAAGCAAAGTTTCAGCAAGTTTGGAGAAAGGCCACTGGTCAAGGCTATAGGTCAGGGATGCTGAATCGCCAGAAGCGTTCTGGTCTCATAATGTCTGGATATGATAATAACAACTGCTCACACTGTATATCACAACAATTCTCTGAGGGGCAGCTAGGAGGCTCAGGAGATAGAGCACCAGCTCTGGAATCAGGACCTGAGTTCAAATTTATCTTAGACATTTAGTACTTCCTAGCTATGTGACCCTGTGCAAACCATCTAATTACAAATGTCTTGTTGTTACAACTTGGTTTTACAACAACAACAATAAAACAAACAACTCTCGGAGATAAGTTGGGTCAGTAATATTATCCCCATTTTACAGGTAAGGAAACTGGGGTTTAAAGGAAGGAAATGATTTGCCCAGCTTCACAATCTATGTGGTAGAAATGGAACTTGAACTTATGTCCTCTGACCCCGGATCCAGGGTCCTTTCCTTTGCTACTTCCAAAAACAAATCTTTAGAGAAGAAAACCAGGAGACAAGCTAGTATCAAGTCTTGACTCTATGCGCTCTTTACTGGGTTGTTGGTTACATCTTTCTGGCTGATTTCTGTGGCCCTAGGCCTCTTCCTTCCCTTTTGGTCTCTCTCAGACTTCCAGACCAAGATTCTTTCCTGCCTTGCAACTGAGAAAGGAGGGCAGCTTTTTTGGACTCTTCCACTACTCTGAAAAACTTCCCAGAGCTCCAAGAGGCTGACACATGGCTCCCCAGGGGCCGCAGGGAGACCCTTTTTCCTTTCCCAGACATCTGATCCAGTTCCCAGGCAAATGTCGCTCAGCATTAATCTGTCCATGGAGGACAACAGATTTCAAATGCTGGGGTTGTGGGGACGGGAAATAACTTGGAATGTGCCTTTTCAAGTCTCCCCATCAATCATTTGGTCCCTTGCTACTTCCTACAATGTTTTTTAAAAGGCAATATGTATAATAGAATGAGCATTGGCTATGGAGTCAGAGGATGTGGGCTTGAATGTTTGCTCTGCCACTTATTACTGTCTTAGGCACTTTGGCCAAGTCATTCATCTCTCTCGCCTCAGTTTCCTCATCTGTAAAATGAGAAGATTGGACTAGATCAGGGGTTCTAAATCTTTTTGATGTCACGTCCCTCTGTGACAGACAGATGAAACCTATGGATCCCTTCTTGGCACAATGCTTTTAAAGATATATAGAAAATTATAAAGGAAACCAATTATATTGAGATATCACTACTAAAACACTAAAAAAATACTTCCATTCCAAGTACCCAGGTTCAGAATCCTTGGTAGATGACCTCATAGATCTCTTCCTGCTTCCCATCCCATATTATCAAATTTATAATACTTCTCTGTCTCATCTCCTAACCCCAAAGAGACCAACAGTCAGGGTTACACACTCGCCCTAATAGCATCTCACTGTGGTTCAGCTCTTAAGAGATTCAGGCATTTGCAAGAAAGAGTTTCATCAGGGAGTATAGCTGACCCTTAACCCTGCCTCTCTGCACTCACGCACAAATGATGCTTCGATTATATTACACTCTAAGCAAGGGGCCAAGCATCCCTTGGGTGCAATATCATAGATTCTTTTGGCCCATAAAGTAAAGGCTTTTGAATCAAGACTTGACTCCTATAATTTTTCTTGCCTCTTGCAACACTTTTGGTGGAATACCAGTAAATGGATGTGATCGTGTTTGCTGTTCAGAAGCATGACTGAGGAAAGTGTTCAGGTCTTCCCCCAGGTGACCTTGTCCTATCTCATCATCTCAATCCACCTCCTTTTTTATTCCTATATACACATCCTCTCCGATTAGTCAAGCTAATTTTTTCTCAAGGCACAAGTATTTTCTTATCTCCATCTCACAGCCACCTCTTGGAATCTCTGATTTTCTTCAAGATTCAGTTCAAGGGTAGTGAAGAGAGCTCTGGCCCTAAAGTCAGGAGGATTCAAGTCCAAATCCAGGCTCAGACACTTGACATTCGCTAGTTTTGTGACCCTGGCACTTAACCCTGATTGCCTGGTCAAAACAAAACCAAACCTTCAGATTAAAAGCTGCCCTTTCCTGGCTCCCTAGTTACTAATGTTTCCTCTCCACAGATTGCCTTGTAAATACTTTGTATATATTTTTCCATCTGTCTGTCATCTATCTATCCATCCATCCATCCAAATCTATCTGTCATAGGTAGGCAGCATAGTGAATAAAGTACCAGGCCTGTAGTCAGGAAAGCCCATTTTTGAGAATTCAACCTGGCCTCAGAAACTTATTAGTTGTGTGACCCTGGGCAAGTCACTTCATCCTGTTTGCTTTAGTTTCCTCATCTGTAAATGAGTTGGAGAAGGAAATGGCAAATCACTCCAGCATCTCTGCCAAGAAAACCTTGAATGGAGTCATGACTGGAACACAAAATCAATCTATCTATCCATCCATCTAACCAACCATCCATCCATCTATCTACCTCCTTACCTCTATGATTCTTTTAGAATGTAAACACTATGAAAGCAAGGACAGATTTTGTTTTTGTCTTTGTATCCTTAGTACTTAGCAAAATGCTTGGCATTCAGTAAGTGCTTAATAAATGTTTGTTGAATGGTTGATTCAGAACTTCTGCCTTCGCTGTCCTTTACCCATGAAAAGAAAAGGAGAAAAGATTTCTTGCATACAGTCTCTCTGGAAGATTCACAGAAAGAAGTGAATAAAGATCGCATTAGACAAAAAGGCATGAAGGGCTTGAGATCCATACCAGTGAAGGAAATGCCTGCATTGATGAGATCCAGATCCTTCAAAATATGGATTCCCCACACATGAAACACCCCCCCTCCCATTCCATAAACCACATCCTCACAGCCTTCAAATCTCAGCCCGACCCTGTCTCCTCCCATAAGAACTCCCAGTGACTCAGTGACCAATTCGCATGATACAAACTCAAAGCCAAATCTCCTCTTAACTCAATGCAGCTGATTAATTATCAGTACTTGTGCCTCTCTGCAGTACCATTTACCCACAATGAATTTCAAATGGCTACACAAATGTAAAAGATCATGGCATTATAAAGCTGGAAGGAAACAGCTAGAGGTATCTTTCACAGAATTCTTAACCAGACGAAGCATAGACATAATCACGGAAAGTTTTTAAAAAGATGAAATAGAAAAAGAATTTGCCAATAGCTAGGAAAGGAAGGCGAAATTGATGATTTTTTTGGGGGGGATATTTTGCATCGAATATTTCTGATGAGGGTCTAATTTTCTTGGATCTGGGACCAGATTTGTGATTCCAATTGCATAAATAACTTTTGGGGAACCAAGTTGTTTGTTCAAGCAAAAGTCTGCTCCTTCTCTTCAGCTTGAGGTACTAAAGGCTTGGTTAGGTCACTGAGATTTGTCCCAGGTTACAGAGCAAGGTTATACCAAAGAGAAATTCAACCGAGATCTTCCTGATCTCTGAGAGAGCTCTCTGTCCACTGTCACACTTCCTCTCTGACATCCAACATCTACGGGGAATTACCTTAAGTAAATGATCAAAAGTCATTCCTTGGTAGACAGTTACATTGAAGGATAAGAACAAATAGTTCTCAAAAAAATTGCAAACTATCAGCAACCATGTGAAAGATTGCTCTAAATCATTAATAATAAGAGAAATACAATTCAACTCAGAGATTTCATCCTTACATTTAGGAAACTGATAAAAATATACTTTTGGTGGTGCTTTAAATATGGAATTATAATTTTAAAAAAATGAATAGAATGTCCATATCTTTTGAGCCAGAGATCCCCTGTAGATACATATTTCAAGGAATTAAGAAAAATTAAGAAATTGGGCAGTTAGATGGCACAGTGGGTAGAGCACTGGTCCCAAAGCATAGAGGACCCAAGTTCAAAAGTGACCTCAGGCACTTACTACCTGTGTAATCCTGGGTAGGTCCCAATCCAGATTGCCTCCAAAACAAAACAAAAAATTAAGAAATGTCCCATAGTTGCAAAAACATTCGTTGCAACACTGACACCCTGGGTTCTGATAGGTAAGTTTCCCCTTATTTTGTCTGGAACTAGGCCCTTGACATTTTCTGGCCATTTTCAAACCACGTTTTCATTTTCATATCTCCCATTTCTAGCTCTTCTTTATGAATCGCTTTTCCCAATTAGAAAGTAAGCTCCTTGAGAGCAGGAACTGTCTTATTTGCTTATGTTTGTATACCCAATACCTGGCACATAGTAAGCACTAAAGAAATACTTTTTTCACTGATTTATATTGTGGAATCAACTTGTAGAAACAAAGGAGGTATCTATCTAGTGAAAAAAAGGCTAAACAAATTATGGCTCATGAATATAATGAGAGATATAGAATATTTAGAAAACTCATCTGAAACTGATACAGAGTGAAGAAGAACCAAGAAAATTCTCTCTCTGTGTATATGTGTGTGTATATACATGTACATATGTAAAACAAATATAAATGGAGAGCTCAAGAAAATGAAATTGAATGCTGTATAATTATAATATTAAAGCCTAACCCTAAAGAAAAGGAGAAAAATTTGTCTCTCTTTTTTCCCTGCAGAGGTGGACTATGGGTATAAAATAGTACATAGAATTTACAATGCATAAATTCAGTTGCTGTGTTGATTGAGTTTGCTGAACTTTTGTTTTTTTCGTTTTTCTTTAAAAAATCTTTTAGAAGTAAACCTGACATAAAAAATAAATGGCATATATAAAAATAAAAATAATCAGTCAGTATGATACAAAACCAACTCCCAAATCTTCTCCCCATTCAATAATAGCCTTTCCAATTTATCATCAACATTTGATAAGTACCTTCTCAAACAACTGCTACCAAGAATCTTACATTCTAATGTGAAAATCAAAGCCAACACTTCCATCCAGTTCTCCAGTATCAATTGGGATGAGCACATTGGCTTTGATTTCTACATTAGAATGTAAGATCCTTGATAGGATTGAGGATAATCTCTGTTTAGTTATTCATGAAATTTAGAAAAGTTCATTTGTTCATTTGACAAACACTAATCACATGCCTACTATCAATCATTCTGCTAAGTCCAGAAACATAGAAACACAGTTAAAGTGCCACATATAACTCCATTATCACTTAAAGAAGAAAATTGTTAAAATAAAAGGAAAATGAGGAAGAAGGAAGAATCCGAATCCTGTAACTAAATACTGTGAGACTTTATAACAATGGGGAGCCTTCCTTAGCATCTGTCCTTTTTGGGAAATAATAAAGACCTCTTTTAGTCCTCCAGAGATACACATTTCCAAAGATTTCCAGAAGGGGCCACTGAGACAGATTTATATCTGCCATATGATTGGTTTACAAAATCCCCTTAATGGCACCTTTCCAGTCGACCTTAAAGGGATGGATGGACCCCTGGGATGTCATGTCCATGAAATAACAGCTATAATATTCCACTTTTCCAAGATTCCTGCTCATGCCTGCCCCTGGGAAAGAAACATTTCCCAGAAAACCCCAAAGCTTTTTTTTTTTTGCTTTAGCTATACATGAAGGGCCATGTGATTGATGGCAACTCACAGAAGCTAATGATAAGGACACAGCAGTGCTCAGTGGTTTACAAAATGCTTTTCTCACACTCACCCTTTGGGGTAGGTGAGGTAAACTCGGAGAGTTTTCTTCATCTCTTCAAGTCTCAATCTACTCTTCTGTAAGATGGAAATAATGATCCTTGCACTATGTACAGCATCAACTTTCATAGGAAAAGCCCTTTATAAAAATCAAAATCCCATAGGCATTTGAGGCATTAATATTTTCATTCCTGTTTTATGTGGGAGGTGAACTTTCACAGTAGATCTCACTTGCATAAAATGCTAAGGGGTTTAGAGTCTAGGTGGAAGCTACACGTGCATGAAGGAGTGTGAGTCTTTGTGTGTATGTGTGTTTATAATTATGTGTGTATGTGTATAGATGTGTATTTGTATGTATAGGTGTGTATATTTGTGTGTGTGCCCATGCACAGGGATCTGTGTGTGTTTAGGTATGTATGTATCTGTGTATATGTGTGTGTGTGTGTGTGTGTGTGTGTGTGCATGTGTCCTACCCCATGATGGTGAGCATGGGATATGCTCAAGGTGAGCCACAGCACAGGCATTTATCCTTCCTGGGAGCTCCTGCCTTCCTGTTGATATAGGAACAAGAAGGATCCAACTGATAGAATCACCAAAGGTCAGAGTTGGAAGGGATCTACCTCAGAGGTCGCTAGTTCAACTCAGTGAACATAGTCCTTTTCACAACAGCCCTGACAGGCTTTGCTTGAAGACTTTGAGAGAGAAGAAACTTCCCTCCTGAGACAGCCCATTTCACATTAGGATACCTCTAATTGTTGGGAAATTCCCCTTACAACAAGACCTAATCTGCCCCTCTGCAGCTCCTATCTGGGGATCCTTGTTCTGCCCTCTCACACATAAATGATAGCTCTTTAGATGTTTGGAAATAAGTATCTCAGCCCCTCCAGGGTTCTCTTTGCCAGCATAAGCACACTCAGTCCCTTTAACCAGTCTCCATATGGCATGATCTTGAAATCCTTCACCATCCTAGCTGTGTCCCTCTGGATGCTCAACACAAAGTCTTTTCATTGTCCTTTCCTAAAATGGCATGGCCAGACTTAAATACAATGCTCCAAGTCCGGGTCCAGGACCCTCCTTCTGAATCTGAGACCCTGCTATCAGGCAAGATTAAAATCCTTGGCAAAGTTAACATGAATATAAGAAAATTGTCTCTTTGGCCTTCTCACCTGGAAAATTCCTCTACCCTTCGTAGTCCTTGCCCTTATTGGCAAGTTCCTCCCAGAACCTCCATTTTGAGGAAGTGACGAGGCTAATAACTCCATGGGTTACTCTCCTTCATTTCTCTCTGAGTTCTGCTCATAACTCTTTGGACTTGTCCTCCATTTTCCTGCATAGAAAACTCTCTCACACCCCCTAGTTTTCCTGTGCTTAGTACAGTGCTAAATAAATGCTGGTTGACTTAAGTGGAAGTGAGTTCCCAGAGGCTGGTAGCTTCTGTAACCTAGGGGACACTCCCTTCTCCTTCAACAAATTATAAGGCTTTTTTTTTTTTTTGATGATTTGCATGGAATTAATTTTTTGTTAAAGTTTTTTATTTTCAAAACATATGCATGGATAATTCTTCAACATTAACCTTTACAAAACCTTGTGTTCCAATTTCCCACCCTCTCCCCTAGATGGCAAGTAGTCCAATATATGTTAAACATGATAGAAATATATGTTAAATTCAATATATGCATACATATTTATACAATTATCTTTTTCCACAAGAAAAATCAAATCAAACCAGAAAAAATGAAAAAGAAAATAAAATGCAAACCACAAAAAGGGTGAAAATGTTATGTGGTGATCCACACTCAGTTCCCACAATGCTCTCTCTGGGTGTAGATGACTCTTCATCACAAGATCATTGGAACTGGTCTGAATTGTCTCATTGTTGAAGAGAGCCACATCCATTAGAAATGATACAACAGTTCTTTATTGCCCCACTATCCCAACTCTATTGTTTGTTCCAAAGTTCTTTACAATCTGGACTTCCTCTTTTGTTCCAATATTACTTTCCATGTCTCTCCAACACTCTTTCAGCTGTAAAGTCAATCTCCTCAATCAGCTTGATTTCCCTGTCTATCCTCTCTTCTTGGAAAACCATGCATTCTTCCTCAGTGTGAACCCAGTAGGGACTCCCATAAAGAGAGAAAAGTATGTTCGGAGCCAGGAACTTTGAGTCTGAAACATATTCTCCTTAGAGATTGAGTTCTTCATTCAGGGAGTCATACTTCCTCGGCAAATATTCCTCTGTAAAAGCTAATTGCTGCTAATTGGTTAATTGATACCCAGGAAATGGCTACTGGTCAGTTAATCTTGGAAGGGTTATTCAGGATTCAGGCTCCTGAGTGATGGTATCAGTGAACCTCTTCAAGTATTATTTGTAGAAGTATTAGATTTCTTTGGGAGACCCAACATGTGAGACTGAGTGGGAACTGGGAGAATGAATCAAGAGTACATGCTCCATCTATTCATGGACCGACTTCAATGTGTTTTCCTTTGTGTATTGTTTTTGATTAGGTGAAATAAATCCTCTTCTGTTTTTGATATATTGCTAGCCTGGATTTTTTTGTTGTTGTTGTTAACTTGCTAGCTTTCATGGGAGCCAAGGAGACTTTATCTTTTCTATAAAGACCCACACATAAGTCACATTCTAATGCTCCTATCAACAATCCTAGGAAGGGTTTGAACCTAATTTTCATGCTTTGCAAAGAACACGCGGTATGGTTATCAAAAAGAGAGTGATTATCGAGATGGTTCCAAGCTTGGTTCACATAAGCTCAAGGTTTTTGTTCTGAGTCATGGCTTCCCCACATAAACTGATTTAGGCCAACATGCCTTGCTCTTTGATCTGATGGGATCTTGCCCTTCGTCATATAACTTACATAGATTTTCCAGTGGGACACAGTACGTTCTCTTTTCCCATGTGCATAGTGCCTATAGATGGCATCAATACCACCCCATATGATGCTAAAATCTGGACAACGGTCATTAATACCACCTGGGTGACCAGGTCAGTGTCATCTACCCCCAGTATATGTCTGCTCATTTTTAGGGTCCTAACCCTGCTCAGATGCACATCTGTTTTTGTTAAAATGTTGTTAGAGTTTTTCTTAACAAATGCTATCAATTATCAGTGACTCCCCCTACCTTCTCTCGTAATAAAGCAATACAATTAAGCAAAACAAATCAACACTTTGCCTGTGTCTGAAAAGCACAGCTGTAGTCCTTTACCTAGAGGCCACGGCCTAACCACTAAGAGGTAAGAGGTCTCTGAGCAGGCCATCTTCAAAGGGCCATCCCAGTGGCCATGTCCTAGCCCTGGCAAAACAAGTAGGAGGCACCGGACAAAGACAATACACTCACCTACAGGGAAAGACCTGGGCCTATAGAAGGAAGTGACCGGGCTCATCAGCACATAGCAAGCCCTGGTATATTCACTCCTTCTGCGGCTGATCTCACTGAAGTCAAGGCCCCTGCTTTCTGTGGCCCTGGAGTGCTGCCAAGCCCAACACTTTGGGTTCCTTAGCTGGAATGCAGATGTTTAACCTTTCCTTTTAACCCTCAGTATGCTGGTGGCCAAAACTTCCTACTTTTCTCAGGGCATTTGGGGAAAGTTGGAAGCAGACCTCCTCCAGCCAGAGCCTGCATGCCAGAGGAGGAGCATCTAAATTACCATCAAAATTATTCAATATTAGTTCTTTCCAACTTAAATCCTTAAAATTCAATTCATCAATGTGTATGAGGAAGGATGGACGGAGTGGGACCAGTGCAGTGCTGCTCTAGTTTGGGATGAAATGGGAAGATTGTTTTCTATCCTTGATGTCTTAATGAACCCCTCTTGCTCAAAGTCCCTCTCTCCCTTCTCCCAAGGTCAGTGTCATGAAGGGTGGCCACTCTTGACGCAGATCTTTGATCCCTGACTTGACTCTGATTCTGTAGGATTTTTTTTTGGGGGGGGGGTGTGTGGGGGTGGGGATAAAGGGCATAATATGTCCCAGTTGCTGCAGCCTGAGTCAGTTTTCCTACATCTGGTTTCCATTAAGGCCTGAACAGTCCAGATGAATAAGTAATAATAGAAAAATAAAAGGATTAGTATTTTCGACTCTATTGGCCCAGATGGATCCTCCCCACCCCCACCCTCAACTCCCACTACCCGAAGAGAAGCCAATGCCAAAGCCGGATCCTTCTCCCACCCCACCCCCAGTTCTCTGCTTCACTGTGACCTAGAGTCCCTCAAATTGTTTCGCTAGTGCCTTTAACCCTCTGTCTTCTGTAGCCTAATACAGATAGAGCATAGATTTGGAGTGAAAGTCAGAGGATCTCATTCTGCCATTTTACAGATGAGGAAGTTGAGATCCTGTAAGACGTGGGACGCTCAAGTTTGTGAAGGTTGCTGGGAGGCAGAGCTGGGATTTGAACCTGAGTCCAAAGGCTCCACATGAAATATTCTCAACACTATTCTATGCTGCCTTCCTTAATGAAGAGCTGCCTAAATAGAGCTGTGAGCCGAGAGTTACAGGCAGCCTGGCTGCTTACTGTCCCCTGGGACGAAGGCAGTACCTATTACCTGATTTCTTCCTTTTTCTGGAAAGTAACTCTGACCCCTCCCTGGGAGCTGGGGAGAGGGGACTGGCACTGACTTGTGGCAGATTGTGCTGGTAATGAGAAAGGCTAATCCTTTCTAGCTCATGTATGTACTATTTATAAGGGGCAGCTATTTTTCCAGTGGCTTTTCCAGCAAGAAGGAAGATCTGGGTCGTGCCCCTTCCACTCTGCCTTCTCCTAGATCAAAGCTCCAAATAATTTATTTTGCAAAGATCATCATATCTTGGCCCATTGTGAAGAGAGAAGTTTCCCCTATTTACTGCCTTCTTCACTCTGGCTTTCTTGAAATGGGAGATTTTATAAAGCAGAGGGACAACCCTTTTGGAGAAGATACAATCCTGTTGGGCCAAGGATATTCAAATGTGAGAGAGAGCATAGGGAGGGGAAAGGAATAAGCATTATTAAGTGCCTCTTGTGTGCCAGGCATTGTGTTGGGCACTTCACAAATATCTCATTTGATCTTGCTTGAATAGACCCTTCTAGGTTGTTCTACAGGGCAGATCAATGGGTTGTAGTTATAAGAATATAGATTTCAGCTTTGGATGAATGATCAATGAATCCATAAACATTTACTAAATGTTTACTATGCACCAGGCTCTATGAATATAAGATGAAAATTAGACTGTCCCTTCCCCCTAAGGAGTTTATATTCTATAATAAGATAACATACCACACACATATACAATTTTACATATATATACATATACACACACATATATATATATGTAAATATAGTAATTTGGGGAAAGGGAAGGCATTTTTAACAATGAGAATTTTCTAAGAGTAAAAAGGGGTGCCTCATTAGGCACTTAATTCCTTGTCCCTGTAGGTTTTTAAATAGAAGTTGGATGATCATGATCCAGAGTAGTGGTATCAAACTCAAGTAGAGATGGGAGCCCTTAAACTATATATAATGATCCCTGTGGGCCACATATTAGCATCTATGCTTTATTGTAGTTTTACTTATTTTGTTAAATATTTTCCAATTACATGTTAATCTAGTTCAAACCATAGTTGAGAGTGTTGTAGGACATGTGTTCAACATCTCTGGTTAGACAGAATCTAATGGGTGGGTGAAAATGGATTAAATGATCTTTTAAGTTTCTTTTAGCCCTAAGATATATTAGCCTCTAAAATTAGGTATAATTTAATTGTTTTTTTTTACCCCCTGGAGGGAGATAGAAGTATCAACACTTTCCTATGATATATTTTCCCAAAAGACTCTTTTATACTTAAAGAGTGGAAAAATCTAAAAAGGGTAATTCCCATTCTACCTACCGGATTATTGACTTGTGTTTCAATCAAGCAGAAAGGGATCAAGGACAAAGGATTCATCAATCTAACTTGAGTCATTTTTAGACTGGTTGATGGTTAATTTCTTTCAAATACAAAGTAATTGGTTACTTTTAGTTTTCCCATAGATCCCCACCTACGGGTTGAAGGGTTCTTAATAAATCTATTTAGCCCTGCCTTCTGGCAGGACACCAGCTAAATACACCATGGCAAACAGAATAAGTCATCTTGGGTCTATAAAGTTCTAGGGAAGCCTTTCGTACAGAAAGATATGTTTATCCGCTCTCTGTATATCTAAGAGTTTGGGCACTGAAATCTTGGAAAACTAATGTGAAATATGTAGTGTGTTAGTGCAAAGAACACTAGACTTGGTGTCAGAAGATCTGGATGTGAATCCTGACCCACACACCATCTGTAAGGCTTGGCTTCTCAATTTCCTCATTTGTAAAGTGGAGAATTTGTACTATTTGATCTCTATAATCCTCTATGATATCTAAACTATCTCAAGAAATAGGATCATAAGCTCAAGGATTTAGAGCTGGAAGAGAACTTGGAGGTCATTAAGCCCAAGCTTTTGATGTTATATAAGAAACTGAGACCCAAGAGAGTAAAGAAATGGACTCCACATCACACAAGTAGTCAACAATAGAGCTGGGATTTGAAATGAGGTCTTTGGCTCTAATTTCCAAACTCTTTCTGTTGAACCATTCTATCTCCACCAAAAAGCCTAAAGATTATGCCCTAGAAAAAAACTTTACTTCCTTCCTTTCTTTCCTCCTCCTCCTTTTCCCTTTCTTCTTTCCTTCCTTTCTTCCTTCCTTCTTCTCTCTCTCCCTTCCTTCCTCCTCTTCTTTTCCTCCTCTCATTTTCTCCTTTCTTTCTTCTCTTCTTTCCCTCCCTCCCTTTTCTTCCTTCTTTGTTCTTTCCTTCCTTTCTATACTGTCTATTATGTATGCTAAAGACAATAAAAGTTCATAGGCAGCACAGTGTAATTTGAAGAGTAATGAAAAATAAGATCAGGGTCCTGGTTCCAGCTTTGTCACTAATTAACTTCATGGTAGGGCTAAGAGACTTCCCTTTCTGGATGTCAGCTTCATCCATCAAATAAGGGATTGGATACTAAATGACGGCTGAGGTCCCTTCCAGACATAGGGTCAATGACCCTTTTTTGAACGGTCCTTTAAATAAACTTGCTAGGTAATGATACCTCATAGTCTCCCTGCTGCCTAGGCTACTTTTATATTTGTCTACTAGAGGCAGGATATACTATATGTCATCCTAAGATCTTCACCTTCATATTTTCTGCTCTTTCTCTCATTCTACGCTCTAAAACCCCTGGAAAGGGTTGATTTTGAAGGAAAGTTTCTTAGTTCTCCTTTAAGAGCCATTCTTACTGGGCAGAAAGTAAGAACTTGGCACCCATTTCCCCTCTTCCCTCCTTTGAGGGTGAGTAGATGTCACAGAAGGAATGAAGTCTAGTCCAGACTTGGGTGTGGAGAACACAGTGACCTTTACTCTCTCAAAAAAGGGTGAAGGTCAAGGGTGGAGAAATTCATGAGAGGTTAGTATGGCACTGGTCCTTGGGGACCTAATATGGTTTCCACAAGAATGGCAGATGCTCCCTGGGAAATGAATGGCTTTGTTGAAAATTAGTATGATGGAGAGAGAAAGTTGTTAAGATTGAAAATTAAAAAGCCTGGGTTCCTATTCTTGTTATTAATTTAGCTCTGCCACACTGGAAAAATAATATCCCTCCCTTATATCTCTGTTTTCTTACCTATTAAATGAGGAAGTTTGACTAGATTGAGATATCACGGCCCTCTGATGAAGTCCAGGGAACATTTCTCAGAATTATATTTGTAAATAATTGAAGGAAATGCTAAACTTCAGTTAGTGGTTAGTGAAAATGAAAATATAAGTTTTTTTCCCCATACAAGTTCATGGACACTCTGAAATCTATCAGCTGGAAGATCATCAACTCTACCTGAAAAACAATACTTCTAGCACATACAGCCCCTTTTCTATCCAAGAACAAGTTAAGAGTTAACAAATAGGGGTGGAAAGAAACAGAGGGGAAAAATCTTCCATGCTCTTCAAATGGTTGCAAAGGAAATCCAGATGCTGGGAGCAACATTGTCCCAGGGCTACAGTACCTCGAGTAAGGAAGAGCATTCCTCATCCTCAGCTGTTGGGGTGGTGGGAGCCAAGAACAACTCCCTGATAAGATCATGGGGGATGGAGCTGCTCCATCTGGACTTGCCGAGGAAGCACTTGGAGCAGGCAGAAAAGACAGGGCCAGGCAAAGGAGGAGGCATGTGTAGGCTGGCTGAGGAAGACTGTGGATGATAAAGGACTGTATACCCACCTCAAGGGTGTATAAGGAACCATGTTTTAACAAGGGCTTCTGACTCTTGGGAACTCTGCAAAGTGACATCCTGAGCATATCACAATGCCCTGGAGATCCTCACTTACTTTTACAATTTTGCCAGAAGTGTGGAGGTAATAGGTAGCCATGGTGAAACAGGTTTGTTCACACACGTACACACAGAAGTTTTAGGCACGTGGAAGAACAGACTCATGTACATTTATATACACACATATATGTACTATATGTATGCACACACAGGCCGGTTTCTATTTATGGACCACAATGTGACTTGGGAACATGGATAGACAGATGGATGTACCTGGATTACTTATGTATGTCTGGCTGGCCAGCCAGATGGGTTACTAGGATTATGCATACAAGATGGTTGGACAATAGATGGTTGGAGAACATTCACCCGTAGCAGAATCCGAGTAACCTATCTAATCTGGCCGCTTCACCTCCCTTTGACAGATGGCTTGTGTTTAGCCCACAACTGGCAGTCATTTTGGTGCTGTTCATCCAAAGAGGCCCTACTTGGGAGTCAAGGAAGTGGGGAAGGGTGGGGGTACCAGGCTGGTTTTAAGTCTCATTTCCCTACCCAAACATCAATATAAATATAACTTCCACTTTCTCTGTTCTTTGTTTTTTGAAATGAGTCAGAGGGTTCAAATCTAGGCTTTTTTTTTTTTTTTTTTTGCTATTTATTGAATTTAGACAAATAATTTAACTACCCTGGGTCTTAGTTTCTTTCCTTTTTTTTTTTTTTTTTTTTTTTTTTTTTTTTTTTGGTAAAATAGCTTGGTGCGTTAGATCAGGAATTGTTAACCTGGGGTCCTTTTAAGCAGTTTGTGGGTAGTTGTCAGAGAGTCTATAAACTTGGATAAGGGGAAAAATAAATTTTTTATTTTTAGAAAACTTGTTTGAAATCTATCTATTTTATTTGATACATTTAAAAACACAATTCTAAGAAAGAGAAGATTCCCTTGAAAGGAAGGGAAGATCTGTCCCTAGAAGGACCCATAGGTTTAGGACACAAAAATGGATAAGGACACCTGGGTCCTTTCAGTACTAGGTTCTCTGGGCCTGTGAACTCTGCCTGTTTTCTGAATCTAGATGCCAGGGCCAGAGAAATGTTCTCTAGAGAAACTCCCAAGCCAGAGAGATGGCTGCATTATTAGAGTCAGGGCAGAAATATCTAGGAGAGAGTTTTTGACATCCAAGCTTCTCCTTTAAAAAAAGTTGGCTAACAGTATGACTTATGTACTTATGACTTATGGGTAATGTAAGACTTAGTACAGTTCCTGTTGCTTAATAGGTACTTAATGCACATTGGATTAGTTCTGTATTTTTTCACCCGGTAAATGGGGCTATCTCTGCTTGGACTCCTGACTTCACAGGGTTCTTGTGAGAAATAACATTTAGGGAAGGGTAGTCTGGCTTTGGCCTTCGGCACAGTCATGATGGGAATACCAGCCCTCCTTCACCATACATCAGAGACAACAGATTTGCAACCCATTGTGACTCAGGAAATAAATGTTAGGACATTATCTGAGACTAAGTCATTTGCTCACAATCCACAGGTAGTACAGAAATCGCATTTGAACTCAAGTCTTTCAAATTCTGGATCCTGCACTTTGTCCACCATCACCTGTTATAATTTAGGGCCAAAAATGACTTTAAAGGCCATCAAGTCCACAGAGGAGGATAATTTTACAGTTAAGCATCTGAGTATCTGAGGCATGATTTCGTTCGGTGGTTCTAAACCATCACTCTGTCTACTTCACTATGCTTCCTCTATTATAGTAATAAAAGCATTTTTAAAAAAAACTTTGAACAACAATCAACAAAAATAAATAAGTAAGGACACACAGTCCCTTCAAATGGTAAAATCTAACTTAAGAGTCACAGACTTGGTGCTAGAAGGAACCTCAAGGCCCTGTGACCCAAAGGTCCTTAGCCTGTTTTGCATCACATTCCTCTTTGTCAGTTTGCTGAAGCCTAGGGACCCTTTTTTTGAATCATGTTTTTAAAATAATTGATGCTACTTTAATTAATGCTACACATTTTGTGAAAATAAAGTTGTCTATATATTGGATTACGTGCCATCTAGGGGAGGGGATGGGGGAGAAGGGGGGGAAGAGGAAATACAAGTTTTTTCAAGGGTCAATGTTGAAAAGTTATCCTTGCATATGTTTTCAAAATAAAAAACTTCAATTACAAATAAGAAAAGTTGTCATTTTTTCTAATCCAAGTTCACAGATCCCCTTGAAACCTAACTCTCTTAAGGTCCCAGAGTTAAAATCCATGATCTAGTCCAAAACTCATTTTTTTTCATGTTGTGTAATTTTTTATTTGTTTGGTTAAATATTTAATTCCCAATTACATTTTTTAATTAAAGCTTTTTATTTACAGGGTATTTGCATAGGTAATTTTTCTAACATTGATCCTTGCACAACCTTTGTTGCAAATTTTCCCCTTTTCCCCCCCACGCCCTCCTCTCCTATCTGGCAGGTAGTCCAATACATGTTAAATATGTCCAACCTTCATTTTGCAGTCTGGAATTTGGGGCATGAACTAGTTTGCTTAAAATTACACAGGGAAGCAGAGCTAGTCCAGAACTCCCTATCCATGCCATGTTGCCTCCCTCATACTCTGAACATTTAACAAAGGAAAACCCAATGAATTAACAAACAACAAGCAATAAAATATACAACCACCATCACCATCCACAAAACCAACTATAACATGCTTTGGCTCTGGAACTCTTCCAGGCTATCCAGTAGTTACGGCTTTAAGGAAAACATTTTATAAGCTTTAATGTGCTAGAGAAAAGGGAGCTGTCATTAATTGTACCCTTTGTGATTTCCTTGGTGTGGGTAACCAGCTCACACTGTAACCACTCTGAGCTTGGTGAATGGTCTTCAAGAATGGCTGAGATTGAAAAGTGAGCAGCTGGTGGCCAGCATTCTAGAACTTAGCCAGATGACTCCTCGGAGAGTTGCTGAGGTCACCATGTTGGTAGCTGAAGGCTTTCCAGTTGGGTAGGACTGCCAGGACCCAGGCTCCGCTGGCACTACTTGAAGAACATAAGACTGTTGTGATACCACAATGAGCATCAGAGGAGGACTTTATGAATAAGTTACGATCTTGTTATTGTCTAATCTAATTCTCTCATTTTATAGCTGTAAAATTTATATTTTACAGGGCAATAGACTCAGAAAGGATAAGTTGAACTCAGCTTGGATATGGCAGGGCCTGGAGCGGAGCCTGGGTTTCCTAACATTTCATCCAATGTTCTTTCTAATGTAATAACGGTCTCCAGATCTACAACCCTCCTCTCCTCCCCCCCTCGGCCCCTTGATCATAACCCAAGTACTGAGTTGTCTTCCTCCTTAGAGAGTAAGCTCCTGTAAGGCAAGGACTATGGGGTTTTTTTTGTTTTTGTTTTGTTTTGTTTTTGCTATTCTTTGTATCCCTGTTGTTCAGCACAGTGCCTGAAATGCTGATTGATTTACTGATTTTTGAGAGCTCCCAAAGCCTTAAAGAAAAATAATCATTGAATTACTCTTTAAGCTAGTATGGTTCTTAGAAATTGTTCCAAATGTCACAGACCACTGGGGTTGCCTGGAGAATTTGGACCCCTGGGAATATGAATATGTTTGTTGGCCCATTTCATAATGGAAGGAAATCTTCAATTTTATTTCAGAATAGTAAAAATAAAGATGTAAATTTTTCCCCATCTAAGTTCACTGGGATCCCTGAAATCTATCTAGAGACTTCTAAGATTAAGAACTCCTGATCCAGCCTAATATACTCTCATTTTAAAGATAAGGAAACTGGGGCAGCTAGGTGACTCAGTGGACAGAGTACCAGCCCTGAAGTCAGGAGGACTTGGGTTCAAATCTCAGACACTTAACACTTCCTGGCTGTGTGACCATGAGCAAGTCACTTAACCCCAATTGCCTCAGCAAAATAAATAAGGAAACTAAAGTAAAATGATTTGCCCAAGCTCACAGGGATCATACAGCATTAGGACCTCCTTGATCCATATCTGTGTTCTTCCTTCCAGGTGCAGCCTCAGGAGGTCTCTTAATCGCCACACACTCACTTTCTTTGGGACAACCTGCTAAGGGGGTGGGGGAGGGGAGGGAGAGGGGAACTTAAGAGACCTCGGGGAAGTGGGGAGTTTTTTTTTTGGCTCTGAAGTCAACTTGTGACATCACCATGTGGTGTTTTCTTTTAACACTCTCCGTACTTTCCTAACCAAGTCAAATGTCTTTTCTCTTACAGCTGGAAATTTAGGGAACAGAGAAATTCTAAGGCTAACCCAAACCACAGTGGGGCTGAGTGAGGAACACAAGTGGGGTTTGTAGAACTCTCTGACTTTCATTCTGACTGCTAGAGTGTGCCCTCTGACTAGCAGGGAACACCAATCCCTTCTTTGGTTCCACAGTGTTCTGTAAAATCCAAGTCCCGATATTTACAAATATCGTCTCATTTTATCACCACCAAAAGTCTGGGAGGTAGATGTTATAATCATCCCCATTTCACAGATAGGGAAGCAGGCAGATTTAATAACATCTAGCTGTTCCAGGTTTGTTGTGAGGATCAAGTGAGATAATATTTGTAAAGTATTATATAAATGTTAGCTTGTCGCTGTTCTTCAATCATGTCCAACTATTCACGGTCCCCTTTAATCTGGAGTGGTTTGCCATTTTCTTCTCTGACTTATTTTACAAATGGGGAAATGGAGGCAAACAGGATCAAATGACTTGCCCAGAGTCACACGGTTAGTGAGTGTCTGAGGCCAGATTTGAACTTTGAGAGATGATTCTTCCTGACTTCAGGTCCATTTCTCTTGCTTTTCTACCATCTAAAAACTGATAGCTTAATAATAGATTTGGATTGAAAGCTTCATCCAGGAAATACTGGAACTTCTTTTCTACTAGTAATAACTTCATTTATAAGGTGATTTACAGTTTACAAGACACTTTCCTCACAAGCACTCCGAAAAGGAGGTTAACTAAAAATTATTCCCATTTTTCAGACCAGGAAACAGGCCCAGAGAAAGAAATTGATTCACATAAAGTAGCAGAACTAGGATGTCAACACAGGAGGAGGTCTTCTGACTCCAAATCAGCTTGGTGTTTCTCTCCATTTCCCATTAAAAGATGTAAATACATCTTTTCTTGAAAAGAACTTTTACCTTTCCTTGTCTTCTCGTTTCCAGCCCTCCCCTCCCCCAGCAACTAATTTCATCTAAAGTACACTTTGGGACAGTAACTTCACTTTGATTCTTAGCAAACTTCTAGACTATTGTGTCAAAGAGGCAGCAAAGGAAGAGAATACCACTAAGAGCCAGGATGGCTTCAAAAAGGTTTAATATCAGTTTAAATATGACGCATAGCTGGAAAGGGCAACTAACATAGTAGAGAGCAGAGCCAGGACCTAAAAATATCTTGAAAGGCCATATCACTGGGCCAAATCAGAGAAGGTGAAATTCAGCATTGAGAAATATCAAGTCTTTCATCTGTGTTCAGAAAATCACCTTTAAATATATACAATGAGGGAAAGTATAGACAATTGTTTGTCTGAAAAAGATCTACAAGTCATAGAAGATCTACAAGTCATAGAAGACGACAATCTCATATATACCCCAGAGGGTAGAACTAGGAAGAATGGGTGGAGGTTACAAAGAAGAAAAGTTAAGCTTGAAGTAAGGAGAAATTGCCCAGTGACTAGATTATTTCAAAGTGGAATGGGTTGCTTTGGGAGTTAGTAGTAAGTTTCCTGTCACTGGAGGTCTCCAAGTAAAACTAGGAGATTGGGAAAGTCGTAAAGGAGAGTCTGGCTCAGGGATGGGTAAGCTAGGTGGCCAATGAGGTTCCTTTCAGACTGTGTGATACAAGGTAACCCAAAGTTTTAGTGTGGTTTTAAGCTAGTGAAGCTTATTTTAAATTAAAGCTTACATTTTGATCTATTAAAGCTTGAAGTCCCATTTAGACTTTGGGGACACCCCATATTTATGACAATTATTAATGGTAGGGATGCACACCAATTTTTACTGGAGATAGAGGCTGGGAGGCATATTTCAGGATCTACTTCTCTGCAAATTGAGACGTCTTTGGCTTTCAGTCTTCTTGATCCATTAATGGAGGTCTTACCCCAGCTCCGTTTGGAGGAGGTGAGAGGCAATGGTATTATGTCCCCTGGGGCTCTCCAAGAGGAGACTGGATGGCCACTTGAGGGGGTGATATAAAAGAGAAGTTTGTGGGTTTTTTCCCAAGTATACTTTGAACTGGATGGTCCCTCCCAAGTTTGAGAATCTCTGATTTTGGTTTCCTTAGAATCACAGGTGGATGAAGCCCAGAAGCCCACAGAAGATAGGGTATGTTAGTTTCATCTATGAGGCTAATGTGGGGGAGAGAAGAGGCCAGTATCTGAGAGAGTCCTAAAAAAGGAGAATCCACCTTCCCCCAAAGCCTTTCCTAACCAGGTCTATCAATTCTATCAAAAAAACTTTTGTTTCTGGAGAAATTGTGAATCTATGCATTATTTATAGTTCCTTATCTATTACTGAAACATATATTTTTCTTCTTTTTTTGTTTTGCTTAGCAGGGAAGATGGACATGTGATTCAGGTGATGTGGTGGATAAAGTACTGCTCTTACCCAGAAACACCTGAGTTCCAATGGAACTTTGGCAGCTTACTATCTATGCTTTCTCTGAGGCACAATCCCCTTCTCTCAGATGTTTCCTAACCTGTAAAGTAAGGGGATTGGACCCAATGGCCTCAAAGGCCTTCCTAGGTCTAAATTCATGGACACCTCCAGTAGAAACTCTCCTTTATTGCAGTTTGTCCATAACTTAGGATCTTTGAAAGTTGTTTGGCCATTGTCAGGTCGAGTGACTTGTCCAGTTTAGGAGGACTTGAACCCAGGACCTACACCTTTCTGTTTATACCACCCGTCCTTCAGACACACAAATATGGAACAACAAATTCTCTCTCTCTCTCTGTTTTTTTGGGGGCAAAACCCAAAGCAAACCAGACTCCTCTGGATTTCAACCATTTTAACAGACGCTTCCTTTTGGCATTCTGCTGCCTTGTTTCCCTCCACCTCCACCACTCTCCACCCCCATCTAGGGACTGGTTGTCTTTCACAAGTTGGAGGCCAGTGCTGAGAGACGAACAAGTTATTTCAATTCTCTATTTAAAAAAAATCTCTGTTTTACAAGCTTTCATTCGCCATTGTTTATGTAAACAGGTAAATTGTTTCGTGCCTCAATTAAAAACATCTGCCACATAAATGAATACCAATTAACTCATCCTGTTTTTAATTACTCTGTTAATTACACGCAGGCAGCAGAAAGGATGGCATGGGAATAGGGGAAGCCGGCTTGCAATCCCCCCTTCTCCTCCCCACCTCAAGCTTGGCAAGAATCTGAAATATGCCTAGATAATGATGGATTAAGGTGCTTGGTGAAAACAATGGCTCCCAGCCAGCTCCAGGGATTTTGCCTTTCTTCACAACTGCTGCACAGAGACCTCTTCCCTCAGCCCAGAATCCTCCCCTTTCAGGAAACCCCTCTTGGAGAGTTCCATTCTTGGGCTGGGATGGACCATTGATTGCGGATGCTCTCCTAGGGCTCCCTACCACTTTCTTTCTCCCAACTTCATTTCCCCTGGCTCTTAAGTCATAATTAGATAATGACATCCTTCCTCGACCTGAACACTCTCTGTCCAGCTCAGCTCCTCTTTGAGTGATCTATGAGTTTGGTACTGGTCATTTTCAAGCTTGATTTACAGGGAGATCACTACATTCAGGGTTCCAGGAAACCCTGATTGCATTTTAAATCAAATGTCAGACAACTGTTTGTATGAAAAAGATCTACAAGTCATAGAAGACCACAATCTCGTGTGTGTGTGTGTGTGTGTGTGTGTGTGTGTGTATGTGTGTGTGTGTGTGTGTTTATAAGGTCGTATGACAGCCAAGAATTAAATGTCAATGTCAGATTGATTTTGGATCAATGAGGGGAAATGGTAGGGAGGGCAGATTTTTGCACGACTTGACCCAAGGGAAAATGTTTTAACAATTCAAAGGTAGAATGGGCTCCTAGGAGGTGATGACTACCTTTTAAAAGACAGGGTGGATACTCGATTTAGAGTTAAGACGACCTGGATTCAAATTTTACTCCAGATACAAGCTATGTGATCCAGGTAAACCATTTAACTTCTTTGGACATCACTTTACACATCTGTAAAATTAATTAGGTTGGACTCTAGGACCTCTAAGATTTCTTCTAGTTCTAAATCTATAATCCTGATTCTTTGATGGCAAGTCTTCAAAGCAGAGTTTGGATGACCTGGGCTGCTTAAATAGAGCACCAAACCTGCGGTTCAAATATGACCCCAGAAAATTACTAGCTTAGTGACCCTGGCAAATCACTTAAATGGTTTCTGACTCAGTTTCCTCAATTGTAAAATAGCATCTATCTTCAAGGGTTGTTGTGAGAATCAAGTGTGATAATGTTTATAAAGTTCGTAGTCCAATGCCTGATACCTAATAGCTGCTATAAAAATGCTAGCTACTATTGTTGTCATTGTTGTCATTATAATTTATGACCACTCTTTCAGGGATGTGATAGAAATTTTGATCGATAGATGACCTTTGAAATCCTCTTTAATTCTAAGATTCTGTACCTTATTAACATGAGTTATAATAATAATAGAACAATAATTCTGTATCCCATAAAAAGAAAATACAATAATAAAAATAAGGTATAAATAAATTAAAAATACATATAATAATAACATTCATTCGGACTTTAAATTTTGTGAAATGCTTTAAGGATATAATCTAATTTTTGAGCTTTAAATAATCCCGTGAGGCAGGTATAGAGCAGCAGCAGAATTAATCACTGACACAAGTCAGGAGACATGTTTAATTTCTCTCACCTTTGTGGGATAAGGTCAGAGAGCTATGGCTTCTGGTTACTGAGTTTCTCGGGGAAAGGACCTGCCCATGCCCAGAGAGTCAAGGACAAGGGCTGGCTCTCCCATTTAGCTGGCTCAAGTACCGTCTGACCTCATCATCTTTGCTGTCATCCTCCAAAAGTGCTCCCTCCTCTGCCAAGAAGGCCATAGAAGGGATTCCTGTGTGTTTGGAAGAGAAGCTAGGTAATAATTTTAGTAACTCACAGGGATGTAGCACTTTAGAGATTATAAATCATGTTCATCATAACAATCCTATGAGATAAAGGTAGATTCATAGACAAAGTGGAAAGAGCCATCCACTCCATGGAACTAGGACCCATGTGAACTTGGTTTTTTAAAATGTTTTAATAACTGCATTTCAATATAATTGGTCTCCTGTGTCAGCCTATATAAGTCTATATATCTATATAAGCCTATATATTTCATACTAAAATCCAAGGAGTCCTCAAACACCCCCAGATTGTCAATTTGTCCATAAACATTCATTAGGCACCTACTATATGTCAGGCACTGTGCAAGGCACTAAAGATTCAAAAAAGAAGCAAAAGACAACTTTTGTCCTCAAGGAGCTTCTAATCTAATGGGGAGGGAAGGAAGAAGATAGTAAGAAAACAAATATGTATAAAAAGATTGCCTAAAAGCTCCAGGACACAAAAATCTTTAAGAATTCTCAGACTGATCCAACACCCTCATTTCCCAGAGTAGGAAATAAGGCTCAGAGATACTGAGATTGATCACAATAGGCAAACAAGACCTAGGGATACTGAGATTGATCACAACTAGTTAGTTTATGGCAGAGTTGGGACTTAAACTCAAGTCTCTTGACTTAAATTTTATTTCATGTTTTATATATTTTATATTTATTGTTCTATTGCATACCCTGTTGTATTTCTCCAGGTGGGTAGTGCGAAGTACACTTTATAGAAGGATTGTATAGAAGCATCATCAGCATTTAGAGAAGAAATGGTGTTAGTTAAGTGATGTCAAATGTGAGTCAGCACTTGAGCCCATTATCTTCTGATTCCAAAAAGAATATTCTTTCCTGACTGACCCCGAAAGGTATTTTCAGCCCCGAGATCTGAGTTATCTTTGTTCTCTGTCAGAAGTATCTAAGGATGAGCCTCTGTGAAAGACCCAGACTAGCCCTTAGGAAAAGTCAGACTTTGGATGGCACCCAGATATACAAGCTAGTCCAGATCCATTATTTAGGGATTCTCCAGAAGTTGTCTTCTCCACCCTGGGAGATCCCTAGGTGGGAAACTGTCTCCCCATGACATAATTTCCCCTTGTAGAACCTTGAGAATAAGCATGCCCTTATATAATGGACTCACTGATGCACACAATGCCGGGAATCACCAATAGTCCCTGCAAGTGATGTCACAACTGGCCACAGCTCCATGAAACACACTAACAATGACTGGGGGCCCAAAGCAGCCCAACCCAACAAGGCATTTTTGAGCAATCAGGCGCAACTTTTACAAAACATTCCCTGGACAAGTCACAAAAAAGCTCTCTCAAACTCAGAACAAATTCGGTTGGGAGAAGGGCAGACAGAAACAGAACATAGTAAGGTCACTTGGCTGGAAGAGGTGGGGCTCACACGGAGGCCAGTGAGGATTTCCCATTTTAACAAGTTATTCATTAGAAGAAGCTGATAGTACAGCACAGAGACTTCTGGGTCTGGATTCAGTTCAAATCCAGCCTCAGACACTTGCAAACGGTGTGCTTCAGTTTCCTCAACTGTAAAATGGAGATAATGACAGTATCTACTTCTCAGGGCTGTTGTGAGGATCAAAAAGTATTTAGCACAATGTTTGGTACATTATACCTCTTTGGGAGCCTATTTGGGGTTTTCTTGGCACGAATACTGGAATGGCTAGCCATTTCTTTCAACTCATTTTACAGATGAAGAAACTGAGACAAACAGTATGAAGTGACTTGCCCCATAACTAGTAAGTGTCTAAGGTCAGATTTGAACTCAAGAAGACAAATCTACCTAATTCCAAATATAATGCCCTATCCACTGCACCACATACATTGTAGATCTTATTTCCTCCTCATCTCTTCTAGGTGATGAACTGATTATTTCTACTACAATGAAACTTTATGCTTTTGGTGCTCTTTACATTTCACTGCTCTAGGACAAAGCCCAGACTGGCTCCCCCTAATTATGACTCTAGTGGACACCAAACTGTACTTCTCAAACCACTAATGGGCACTGGCTGTAGATGTAGCAGAAAGACCATCAGCATTTGTCTTTTATTTGTGTTTTTTACTTTTCAAAACATTTTTGCCTTCGTTACCTTAGCTGAATCTTAAAACAAACCTAGGAAATAAATGACTGGAGGTATTTTTCATCTTCTTTAACTGGTGAACAGAAACAAGAAGTGTATTGACTCGCTCAGTGTTGAACAGGTAATTAATAGCTGATCTTGGATGGGAATGCAGGTCTATTAGGGATTCCTCATCCAGCATCCTCCCCACAGCACTATACTGCCTCTCATTAATGACACAGAAGCACAATTCCTTTTCAAAAAGGATCCCCTGAGCTCTTGCCAGGGACTGATAATTTCAGATGTTATTGGACCATGGGTCTCCCCTAGTGAGTATTTCTCAGATTCTCTCACATGAAGTTTCTCAGAAATGCACTGCTCCTTTGTAAATATGGGCACTCCCCTCCCCCTCAGGCAGATCCCAACCCATTGTTGTCTTACCATCCTGAGTAATTCTTGTCCAGTTCCTCCAATAAATCTTAGAGGATTTACTCAATGGTTCTTTTGATAGTTTTAACCTCTGTTTGCCTCAGTTTCCACAACTGTAAAATGAGAATAACAATACCCATCTCCTTTCTTCCCTCCTCTTTTTCTCTTCCCTCCCTCCCTATCTTCCCTCCTCTCTCTCTTTTCCCTCCTTCCCTTCCCTCCTCTTTCTCTCTTCCCTCCCTCCCTTTCTTTCCTTCTGTCTTTCTCTTTTTCATTTATTTTCCCCCTTCCCCTTTCTTCCTTTCATTCCTCCTCCTCAACCCTAAGGATTTTCTTATCTTCCTCCAACCCCAGCAAAATTCTTGTAACAAATATATATATGCAAAACAAATTCCCCTTTTGGCCTTGCTAGAAACACAGATCTTATTCTATTCCCTGAGTTCATTACTTCTCTGTCATAAGGCATGTAGCATGCTTTACCATTGGTCTCTGAATCAGGTTGGTCATTGCCTCTCTGAATGTTTCATGGATGTATACAGCATGGGTTGATCAACCATTAGCTCCCAAGCCATGAGTCCCACTGGCCCTCATAGTTTTTGCTCAGGCCCTTCCTTTACATCTACTGTACATTTCTCCACTGCCCTTGAATTACCTTACTTTTGGTTCCTTGGAAATGATGGAGTTGAATGTTTTATATAGTGTACTACAAGGACTCAATCTGGGTCAGAGGGATTTGTGGATAGATTTTGAGGGCTGTAATCTTGGATGGGGAAAAATTATTCTTTGACTAATCTTGGGTTCCTTTATAATATTATGCATATTGTATATTATATGTATGCACATGTATATTATTATACTATGCATATGTATTTTATGCATTTAACAACATTATTTTGAGAAGGGATTCAGAGGCTTCCCCAGATTGCTCAAAGCATTTATGATACAAAGAATTAAAAAATAAAAAACAAAATAAAACAAAACCAGACCTGAGGTAGAGGGAATAATACCAGATTCTAAGTTCAGAGACCTAGTTTCAGAACCAAATTGTAGCACTACTCGGATAATCCTGAATATACTATTTCACTCCCTGAGGCTCAGTTTCCTCATCTAAAAAATTGGGATAGTAAACCTTGTACTACCCATTTTGATGGGCTGTGAAACAAGTACTCCATAAACCTCTAGATATGATAGAAATAAGAACTATCATCTTATTATCAGTGGCCCTTTTTTTTGGTACCCATTGGCTCCTTCAAAACATCTCTCCAATGTCACACTATCCCCTTGTTACTTTGTGGCCTTTTAACTGCTTTTAGGGATTAAACTCATCTGTCACTGTAATTGCTGGAATAGCAACTAAATTATTAAGAGCAGGTGGCCCTGTACAGCTTGTTCTCAGTCTGCGATGGATTGCAGGGAAGAAATAGAGGTTCAGACAACTTTATCCCTCTTTCCCTCATCCTAGAATAAGCCTCTGGCATCTGTTTCTTCTGATGTCAGTGCTGACATTGCTCTTACTTGAATGAGGATACAGTAGATTGGAAAAATATTGTTACTCGTATGGGGAATATATGCATTTTCTTGGGTTGCTAGGATATAGAATAGAGGTTCTTAATCTTTTCTTGTGTCATGGATGGATCCCTTGGGCATTCTAGTGGATTCTGGTGAGACCTACAGACCCCTTATCACAATCATATTTTTAAATGTTTTCCAAAATTAAATACATGCATAAATGCATAAAAGGAAGCCAAAGCTTAGTGAAAAAAAGGCGGAATTTTTTCCCCATCCAAATTCATAGATTGTCTGAAATCTATACGTTATTGATTTATTAAGCATTTACTTTGTGCCAGGCCTTCTGATAAGAACTGGGGACATAAAGAAAAGCAAAAATATGAATTCTGCCCTCAAGAAGCTTATATCCTAATGGGGAAGAGGGGACAACATGCAGACAACTATGTATATACCAAACAGATGCAGGCCAAATTGCAGGTAATTTTTGCCCCATTTTGCAGATGAGAAAACTGAGGTTCAGAGAGGGGAAAATGATCCAGGAGTCTAGATTCTAGTAAGTATAGATTCTGAATCTGAACTTAGCTCTTTGGACTGAAGGTTAAAAATCCTCACTACAGATTTAGAAGGATTCAAACCCAAAGAATTTATTTCACAAATGGGAATACTAAAAGGGCACATGACTTACCCAAAGTCACAGAGATATGAAGAGTAGAGGCGGATTTTGAACCCAGGCCCACTTATAACAAATCCAGCAACTCTTTCACTATAGAACACTTTCTCTTACAGGATAATCTTCTGCTTTTGTGCTAGATCCCATTCCAATCCAAATCAGGTCAACTTAACTCCACAAGATCTCTCTCTGCCCTTCTCTCTTTTACCTGCTCAGGTGACATAGGTGGAGGAGTCCGCTCCTTCCAGGTGAGATCCACCCTGACTACCCTGGGGCCCTGAAGGCATCCGCCCGAGGTACCCCTCTGCTGAAACGTCAGAGCTTGGAGGGCACAGGCGGTGCTTTTGGCATGACCTGGTGGGGAGACGGCTTTATACTCTACCAGGTGAGTGGAATCATGTCCATAGAGTTTTCTGCCTGCAGAGGGAACTGCCTTCCAGCACCGATTCCAACCAGATGCGGGGGGTTCTCAATCACTTCACCACTCACTAGGCTTCCAACCAGAGAGTGAGCCAGCCTACTTGGAGTGGGGTCTAATGTAATAACAGTAATCTCACATTTCTATGCAAAGCCCTTCTCTCAAAAGCACCCTGGGAGAGAGACAGTATTATTATAACTTTATTATTATAACTGACATTTATATGCTATACTAAGATTCACAAAGCATTTGCAAACATTATCATGAGAGAATGTATAAGCCTCAAAGTAACTATGGGAGGAAGGTTCTGGGGGATATTATAATTCTCATTTTATAAGCAAGGAAACTGAATTTGAGAGAAGGGAAGTATAGTCACATAACTAGTGAGTATCTGGGAAGGTCTTTGTAACGTTCTGACTCTAGATCCAGCTCTCTATCTGCTATATCTGATGATGTCCACAAGTATTTCCTAAGTAGTTGCTATGTACCAAGCACTTTGCACTACAGATACAAAGGAAGGCAAAACTGTCGCTGCCCTTGAGGATCTTACACTCCAATGGCAGTAACAATACGTATACAACCATGGACATAAAAGATAGATAGACTGCAGGGAATTTTTGCCCAATTTTGCAGGAAAGGAAACTGAGGTTCGGGAGAGGGAGTGACCTACACTCCAGGGTGAGCCTGGAGTTCAGTAGATATGGAAGCTGGATTGGAACTCAGGCTTTTTGCTCTCAGATCCAGAGCTTTCACTTTACTGTAACCCACCATTTCGATCCTTAGGGATGCCAGTGGTGTTCTCAAATCAGCCACTCCTCCAGTGTAATTCATTCTCTTTCCTTTGCCTTTTGCTTCTCATCGTCTTTCTCCTCCCTAAGGATCACATTCTTGGGAAGCGGTCCAACAGAACAGATGGGACAAGGGAGAAAGTAGAACGGTGGCGGCCGGCAGTATTGGTGGGAGCAGCAGCTGCTGCAGGGAGAACTGCTCAAAGGCTGTGCTCAGCTGTTTCTAACTCTAGGTGCGACCCAAAACCTCCCCATGTTTTGACTCACTCTCCCAATGGGGACTTTGGAAGGTACCTGGGCTGTCCTGCTGAGCCAACACATCTCTGTGGGAATTTTCATCTAGAGGCTACCTGTTTTCCAGGGAGACTAAGATGAAAGGGATCTGTAAGTTGGACACCTTCAGAGCATGCTCAAAAGAAAAAAAAAGATTTCCTAAGGACCTACTGTGCTAAGCACGGAGGATACAAATAAAAGAACAAGATATTGTCTGGCTCTTTCAGGGCTGACATTCTAATGGGGGATGATCACAGGTCAAAGGGAGCTAGAAGTGGAAATATGTGCTGAAGCATGATCTAAAACAGATCAAGAAGTGACCTGGACGTTTGATTCAAGGCAAAATAATAAGGTGATTCAGAATTCCAGAGGCTGAACCCAAGGCTCCAAAGGGATTGGGATGGAAGTTTAGATCATAAATTTAAAGCAGGAAGAACTCTTAGAAGCCATCCAGTCCACCCCCATCCATTTTACAAATGAGAAAGCTGAGGAAGATAGGAAGATCGGGTCACAAACCAGTATTCAAGAGAAGATTTGAATTCAGATCTTATTGACTCCAAAAAAGGAGGATGGCCTGAATGTAGAAAGCATGACAGAAAAAATAGTGAAATGCACTCACTCCTTCAGATATAGTAATAAGGTTCCCAGTTCTATGTATTTATTTCATCTACCCACTTAGAATGCTTCCTTATAAAGGAGATGCTGATGGATACAGAGGAAAAGGAGGATCATTAGAAAGGGTCCCTAAAGGAATGGGGAGCACAAGGCCATCCTGGGCAATGCTGATGACAGAGCTGACTTACAGGAGCCCTCCACCCTAAGCATGTAAGTGGAGACGGCCACGGTCACGGTCAATGTGTTTACCTGGACATTCAGCACTCCCCAAACAGCTCAAAAGTTCTGTATTCTTAGATGATCCAAATGACAAATTCAGGCCTTGGGATCTCACAAACGGGACTTCCTCGGCCTAGTGGTCAGCAAGTGAGACCTCATTAACAGCAATGGAGACCAGTGTCTATGTCTGTCCTGGCCATGACCTCTATCAATCTCCCTCGCCAGCTCTTGGGCTCAGCTGGTTAAATATTCTTCTGATTTCTCTAATACCATCATCTTTGCAGTCCTTTCAAAAGTCCTTATTCATCTGCCAGGAATACTGCTGAAGGGATTCCAGGATCCCAGTTGGATATATCTTTCTGGAACCTCTCGGGCAAAATCCCAGATGTCAGAGTTGGACAAATTTCTAGGTCCCTTCTGACAACCCAATGCTGTAATCTGCACAAAGGGATGAACAGCCTTGTCTACAACCGCAAAAGAGGTACGAGTCTGACTCAAAATCCATGAACCTTGAATCTTGCTCAGAAGGGCATGACTTTCAATTCTATGGCATTTCTCCTACCCCAGGAGACCCTGCATGGTTCACTTTAAATGCCCTTCCTAGTAAGGAAGAATGGAGCTCATTGTGTGCTCTGATGGGCAGGACACTTGCAGGTGTACGGCTGATTGTATCACTGTGTATTTCTGGAAGAAAGAGTCCTGAGACCTTCTCTTTGCTGTTTCCTCTCCTCCTCCCCAAAGTCACTTGGCCAAGGAGACACTACTACTGACCACAATCATTTACACACATCGCCATCACAGTCAGTCACTAATAGGATTTCATCACCTTTAGAAATTGTTTAGGATTTAACTTCCATGTCTGAAATACACTTTCTTCTCATGTATAAGTCAAAACATTTCCTTTATGATGTCACTGGACCTTTTCGAGAAAGAAGGATGAAGAATAACATCAACATCCACTATTGGGGCAGCTAGGTGGGTCAGTAGGTAGAACATTCAGCCAGAAGTTAAAAAGAACTGAATTCAAATCCAACTTTAGATACTTCTTAGCCACGTGACTCTGAGTAAGTCGCTTAACCTTGTTTGCCTCAATTTCCTCATATGTAAAATGAACTGGGAGAAGGAAAAGACAAATCACTCCAGTATTTTTTGCTAAGAAAACCCCAAAATGGGGTCATGAAGAGTCAGGTGTGACTGAAATGACTAAAGCAAAACCAACACAGAATATAAACTCCTTGAGGGCAAGCACTCTGTTCGTGTTGGTTTTGTGCAAATACAAAATAATAAATACTTGCTGAATTGAACTGAGAGAGGGAGTGAGTAGCTGTCTTTTTAAGCAGGGTCAAGGATCCCCCGCTGGAAAGTCCTTTTGATGGCTATCAAGAGCTACTCCTTATGGAGGGACTGCCCTTCATCCCTTGACCCCATCAGGTGCTAGCAGCGTCTCACTGATGGTTACCTGGTAACAAACAGTACTGAGGATGAGGTCACTGTGGATGGGAACAGGTGTTCAGGCCTGTGTTAAATGATCCAACTTGTTGAGGTTTGCGCAGGCGCACCCCCACGCCTGTTCCTTTCCAGCTGTCTCCTATTTGCTGGGCTGAACACCAACCTTCCCTTCTTCCAACCACCTTCTTCTTACACTACAAATAAGCACAGGCCATCGGGCAGGGGATCAGGATGCCGAGGCTTCTGTACGTGTTTGGACTTGCCTGCTGTAGGGCTGGGCACTGCCAGGGTGTGCTGACCTCGCTGAGGCACAGGCAACACTCACTTGCTTCTCCACCGTGAGGGATCCCGCCATCTTTACTGTCTCTACCACACACTGGACGTTTCCAATGAACTCACTCATTGGTACTGTTCGTTATGTATGTGCTGTTTTCCCAACTACACTGGGAGCTGGGAAGAGAGATTGTCTTACTCATAAAACAGAATGTCAGAGTCCAAGGGGTTTACAGAATAGAATAATAGATCTTAGAACTCAGAATGTCCCAGCAAGACATTAGAATGTAGAATCACATACACATATATTTAAATGTTTAAAAGCACAGTGTTTAACACATAGTAGGTGCTTGTCATGTCCAACTCTTCCTCACCCCCTTCAAGTGATACTGGAGTGGTTTTCCATTTCCTTCTCCAGCTCATTTTGAAGCAAATGGGGTTAAGAGACTTGCCCACAGTCATACAACTATTAATTAACTGAGACTGGTTTTGAACTCAGGTAGTCTTGACTCCAGACCCCATGCTCCATTCCCTTCAACATTTAGCTGCCCCTGGTAGCTGCTTAATAAATGCTTATTTACTGACTTACTGATCCAGACACTTGGCGCGTAGGCGACATGCTCTGCGGACCCAAAGAGCTGTCCTTCTGGACTCAAAGTTACAGGTCTGAAGCCTTCAGATGAAAGAAAAGGATTTTGAAATCACCTTAATAATAGTATCACATATTGGTGTATTATCTTAAGCTTTGCAAGTACTTTCTTCATGATAATCCTTTTAAGTAGGGGGTATAATTGTTACTACATAAACACATACTACTATTAGAGAGGAAATGTGGTATAATAGTTATTGTTGTTTGCCCTTCATTCTCAAAGTGGACCATGACATCAGGGAAGTGATACCATGAAAGTGAATTGGCTTTAAGTTAGGGAGGGCTGTGCAAGGTCACCAGCCTCTCTTTCTCCTCCAGATCCATCTGGTCCAGTGGACAACTGGAGGTAGCCCTGGACGCAGTGGGAGATTCTGCTCTTTTTAAGCTTTGGTCTTTCCCAGGTCTCAGTTTGTCTGAGGCAATGCCTAATAAGTGATCAGGGATAGGTAAGCAATGAGACAAAGAATGGCCTCTTTTTACTTAATCAAAAGAAAATTAATTCGGGAAGAGAAGACACTGAGAGTTTCTGGCCAAAACAAAAAAAAAAAAAAAGATTGCTATTTATATTTATTCAGAGCCATCACTAGCCAAATGAAATTGGACTGGGACTTATTGTTGACCAATCAATGAGAAGCAGAATCATTTGGGTGTAGGAGACAGAAAAAAGAGAGACCTCAGACTGGGAGAGACCTGTATTCAAATCCCACTTCTGCCTTATGTTAGCCATGTAGTATAGGCAAGTTAATATTTTCTTTAGACTAGATATAAAGATGGTACCAATTTACACTGATAGAGGAGATCCTCAGTGTAAGCTCCTTATACTGATGAAATTGGTCAAGTTAGATTATATATACACTGTCATGATGTACACGTACATTATATATATATATATATATATATATATATATATATATATATATATATATATATAATATTATTATCCCCATTTCACAGATGAGGAAACTGAGTTTTAGTGGGGAGATATAATTTGTTTTAGGTTACACAGCTAATTTATGAGCCAGGATTCAAATTGTGATCTGACTTCAGCACGCCTTCTCCTATACTATGCTTTCCTTCTAACTTACTGTATTCCCTCACCACTTTTACAAACCAGCTCCCTCTTCTCAATTTTCCCATCTGTAGAATGGAGAGGGTTAGACTAGGACCTCTTCCTGTCTTAGATCATATGATAGCACTTATTGTACTTATTGTACCCCTTCTTTTGACAATTGCATTGCTATTTATTTCATGTGTGTTTGTATTGTTTCTTTTGCTAACTCATTAATTCCTGCCTTAGGTTTATTAAGAGCAATAGCTGGGAATTCTTTAACTTGGAATAAGGGGGACAATGGGACAGCCTGGCCCCCAACAGTTCAGTCTTTAATTCTAAAGGTTTGGGTTGATGTTAGGGAAAAAGGCAAGAAGGAGAGGAATATACCACGGTCATGGGACCCCAATAGTGTCTCAAGAGCCAGGGGAGGATCTTGAAGTAAGATGGAGAATCAATGGCCAGAGTTGCACTAGCTTCTGATATCAAACTGCGGCATTCTCGTGGCTTTTGGTTTTGCTTTGTTTAAAGTTTTTTATTTTCTCCCTGGGCTCCATATTAAGAAAAGACTGGACTTTTCCTGTGGATTTACCGTCTAATGTTCTGAACCTTAAGTTGATGCTTTTGTGAGGCTCCTTTCATGTGGTGCATTTGCCGCTGTTACTGATGGCTCTTGGTTTGGAGGTAGATAAATTAATGGCTAAGTGACTCACAGCCACATCTGCTGCTAGGTACTCCTAAGGTATAATTCTATCATTCTACAATGGCGGGATGCAGTCTCTGACTCAGTGTACTTTTAGGGCACAAAGTGGCTAACCAGAAGCGTCAGAACTTTGTCAGATAATCAAGGTTTTTCCATATAGAGCTTAGAACCCATGACCTAAAATTCATAGGGAATTAAGACAATTTTTCTTTTTTAAATTTATTTTTTTCAATGGACAAAAATCTATTTTCTTTCCCTCCTACCTCTTCCCTCGTTAAAAAAAAAAGAAAAAGAAAAACAGAACTCTTATAACAAATATCCATAATCAAACAAAACAAATTCTTGCATTGGCCAATATGGCAATATTTCAAAGGATGTGATTTCATCCATATGGCTACTCTTCTCATCCTTCTCCCCCAGTGATGCAGCTCATGAGTCACCCACCCATCCCGACTCATCTCAGGCAATCTTGCCCATGTCTTTCCACCCATCCATCCCCACTTAGAGTCTATCCAATATACGCTGGGCCTTCCTCTCAATTTCTTTATATTGTGTGATACCTTAAAGCAGATGGTGCTCTTCTATGGCCACATGGGACCTGCTCATTTTCTTTATTACTCTCACATATTACAATCACTTCTTTCCCCTGCCCTCCAAAACCAACAAACATCAAATGAAACGTGCACTGTTCTAATGTAGACTAAACACACTGACATTTGAGGGGAAATGGAGCCATAATATAAGTTAGGGTTCTAGTTTCTTGAGTGTTATTATTTACTCATTCATTGTTCATTCGACAAATGTACCAGGCACCTAGGGAGATGGTGCAGGAAGAGAACTGGATTGGGATCCAGAAGGCCCAAGTCAAAGTCTACTTTCACCATTTACATATTGTATGAATTTGAGGATATGATGTCACTCTCCTCTATGCCTTGGTTTCCTAGTCTTATACTGCCTATTTTACAGAATTGTTTTGAGAAAAGTGTTCTGGAAAGGGGGGGATAGAGAGAGAGGGGGGAAGAAGGAGAGGGAGAGGGAGAGAGGGAGGGGGAGGGGGAGGGGAGGGGGAGAGAGAGAGAGAGAGAGAGAGAGAGAGAGAGAGAGAGAGAGAGAGAGAGAGAGAGAGAGAGAGAGAGAAAGAGAGAGAGAGAGAGAGAGGGAGAGAGAGAAAAGTTATAGAAGACAGGATCTCAATTGCCTATTTCAGTAATATGAGTTAGTCCAAGCAATGTTAGCAGTGTGAATATCTTCCAACTCATTTTTAAAAGGAGAAAACTAAGGTCCAGAGGAAGGGACTTAACTAAAGTCACACAAATAGTCAGTGACAGAGCTGAGAGTCAGAGTCAGGTTTGGGTCATAACTAACCAGTACTTACAAACTGTCCTGAAATCTTTCCTGACTGGCCTATCTTCCTGGATTATTTCAAAGAAGCCGATGCTGACCAGGACCGAAAGGCCAGGAAGCCCATCTTGGGTTTCCAGCCTCCTTTCCTCATGCTTCTCCCACCCACCTATTCCAAATGAAATTGATCCAAGATGAGCCCTTTAGGACACATGGCCATAGGGCTGCCTATGATCAGCGCCTTCTGATCAGCAATCACAAACCCCCACTGCTGCAGGGCAAGCTCTGGGTTGTGATTGCCATGGTTTCTGTCTGTTTACAGCCACCCCCCTTACAACCAGAGGTCAAAAAAAACTAGAGGCTATTATGTTACTGGAGCATATGTTGAGAATTAACTGCAACATTATTTTCCGACTTAGGGGGGAAAAATCGAAAATAAATATATAAACCAAAGCCAGGATGCTGCTTCGGGCCTGTCTAACTCTCCCTGGGATCTAGGAGGAAATTGGAGACCTATTTGTTTAGCTTTAGCCCTGGGTCTTTAGGCCAGCTTAATGAAAGGCTGGCCTGGTGAGGAGGAAGGCAATTTGTAGATGCTAAGGCCTCTGCAGTTGGTTTCAGCTGGCACTGGGCAGCAATTTTTTTGAACTGTTTTCCCCTCTAACCAAATAATAATATTGGAAATGCTGACTTTCCACCCCCTCTTGCCTCCACCCCACATCATTATAAGCGTTGGAAGGGAAGACCCAGAGAGTTTCCCTGCTGTCGCTCCAGCTGCAAGGGAGCAAATAGGTCAGATCTTCCAGCTCACCCAACTCTGAGGCAAGCTGGGTGGGTCTGGCCTCCCAGCTGTGGCGGGACTCCTGGCTGGGAGAAGTGGAGGGCTGGACCGTTGGCCCAGGTCTCCGGCTTTGATGTGGTCAAGAGCAGGTCTTTCTTGGCTGAACAGAAAAAATGACTAATGTCTCTCAGCTGCCACTTGGGAATTGGGGTGGTGGGGGGATGGAGGGCTAGGGAGAAGAAGGGGGGGAGTCTTAGGCGCTGGTGAGGAATAGGCAATCCCAGCCAGATGTGATTTAAAGGAGCTCAGCTACCATTTGGTGAAAGATTGGAAGTATTCCCCAGCATCTGGCAAGAGGGAGAAGAGAGGCTGTTTAGTGACTCTGACCACAGTCCCATAAGGCAGCCTCAAAAATACTTGACTGATGTTTTTGTTTTAAATTGTAAGTTTTCATGTGGGGGTCCGGGTTACATTTGCACTGCCCCTACCTTCTTAAACATCGACACTCCTTTTCCCCTGTGCCTCCTTTCACTCCCTCAGTGCCCTCTTCACTAAGCAGCCAGGGAATGAAAGCCTGGATGTGCAGCAAATATACAGAACTACCAGACATGACTTCCTAAGCCAGTCCCACTGAGGGAGTAATGAGCAGATGGAGATGTCCACTGCCTGTGGGCAATTATTTATCTCCAAGTACCCATGCTATTCTTTGAGGTGACATTTATATAGCGCTTACTATGTTCCCAATGCTTAGTGCTTTATAACTATTATCTCATTTAATGCTGCTCACAAGAACCCTGGAAGGTGATTATCTATTTTACAGATAAGGAAACTGAGGCAGAGGTTAAGTGGCTTGCTCAGGATCACACAACAACTAAATGTCTGAGGCCACATTTGAATTCAGGGCTTTCTGATTTGAGATCTTTAAGGGATCTCAAAAGAGTAACTTATTTTAAAGATGAAGAAACAGGTCTAAAGTGGAAAAACACTTTCTTGCTCTTTACCCAAGCTGCTTGTGCACGCCTAGCCCCAATCTCAATTTCAGTCTACTAATAAAATATAATCAGGACATGAATCAGGACAAAAAAATTAGTCTACTATGTATACATATATTGTATTTAACTTATACTTTAACATATTTAACATGTATTGGTCAACCTGCTACCTAGGGGAGGGGTTGGGGGAAGGAGGGGAAAAATTGGAACAAAAGATTTGGCAATTGTCAGTGCTGTAAAATTACCCATGCATATATCTGGTAAATAAAAAAAAAACTATACTAAAAAATAGTCTTCTATCTATGCTGAATAAATATTGATTGAATAGATGGGTGGATGATAATACAGAAAGCCAACCTGCCACAGTGAATAAGGCTGATGGGCTTAGAGTTGGGACAATGTGAGTTCAAAGTCAACCTTAAGTGGCTGTGAGACCCCAGGCATGCCATTTAACATTTGTTTGCCTCAGTTTCCTCATCTGTAAAGTGGGGCTATTTTTTAGTACCTACCCTGTTGTGAGACTCAAATGTGATATTTGTAAGGTCCTTAGCACAGTGTCTGTGCCTTAAATGTTAACTGTTATTACATGACTTTAGATAGATGGCTAGATTAGACAGATAAATAGATGAGATAGATAAGCAAACATAAGATATTTTGGGAAGAGATTCTAAATCCTACATGACTTTGAACAAGTCACTTAAGCCTTTGTTAAAGGAAGCATCTGGTCTAGGTTGGGGGTTCTTGGCTTTTTTTGGTGTCCTGGACCTCTTGGCCATCTGGGGAAGGCTACAGCCTCCTTTACAGAGGACTCCACAGTACCTGCCCTCAGCTACTTAAATGGCTGTTGGATCAAACTGCTCCCATCGGCCCATGCCATTGGGGGAAATCTTTAACTCACTGATAAGCTTGAGGCCTGTCACTTACTCTCACCTTAGTTCAGCCCAACAGCCAAGAGGAGCTAAGATCAGGGGGTGATCTCTAGAGTGTGCTCCAGCTTCTTGGAGCCTATGTGAACCTGAGTGCCAGGTGGACACCAAATTACAGACAGGCAGCTCAGGAAAGAGCTCAACAATTCTCCCAACAGAATTGCCCATCTTCCTGAATATCCCAAACACCCCTGCTACAAAAATGAAAAAGGTAGACTAGGGCCTCTCTGGATGGATTGCCAACGCTTCCTCAGAATCATGTTTTTAGAGGCATAAAATACAAAGTGTTATAAAGGAAATCAATTATATTAAAATCAATTATCTCATTTTTTTTTAAAGCTCTTGGATCCTAGGTGAAACGCCCTGAATTAGATGATCTCCAAGTTATCTTCCAGTTTTAAAGTCTGGCCTCTGACACATATCAGTGTATGAATATGGGCAAATCATTTCTCCTCTCTCTGAGCCTTGGTCTTTCCATCTGAGAAATAGGAATAATCATACTTGTATGGTTTACTTTGCAGATTGATGCAAGGAAAATGCTTTTTGAATCTTGAAGTGCTACAGATTTGCTGATGTTATTGTTGATAATAAACTACCATCATCCTTCCACATGAGCCAAAGTCAAGAATTCTTGTATTTTTCTCCTGTGAATCTGGGATCATGGCACTCAATTTCTCTCTCCCAACCAATTAGGCCTTGAGCCCAAATCAATCCTTTATAATGGGTTTTCAATTTTTTTTTATGAGCAGATACCCAGGAGATTTTTTAAAACCCACAAACACTAACACTTGTATATACTGTAGATGTTTATTATTTTTTAGTCCCCAGTCTTGCTCAAAAACATCTCTGTGAAAAACCAAATGAGTTCTGTCCATGTATCATTCTACAAGCCTATTCACAGCATTTTCCATTGATGAATACAGACTCATTTGGGGCATGATTGAACACACATTTTATTTGGAACAATGTCTAACCTAACTAGGCCGTAGCTTGAGGATGCAGTAGATAGAATATGGGGCCTCGAGTCAGCAAGATCTGAGTTCAGATCTGGCCCCAGATGCTTACTAGCTGTATGATCCTGGGCAAATCCCTTAAATTATATTTGCCTCAGTTCCCTCATTTGTAAAATGAATTAAGGAAAAAGGCAATCATTCCAATATATTTTTGTCAAGAAATCTCATATTAGTCAGAAGAGTCAGACACAATGAAACAAATAAACAACAAAATATTAAATCTTCAGATGGAAAGGTCTTATTGATGAGAAAACACTTAGGGTCCTGCGTCATTATTATGACAAAGAAGATCACAGGATTCAGAATTGGAATGAAATTCATCCAGCCCAACCTCTTCATTTTACAGATGGGAAACTGAGGTCTCTACAGGAAGGGACTTGTCAAAGGGAACTTGGGTAATAGATGTCAGGGCTGTAAATCCAGTTCTTCTAATCTCAACCCAGCGTTCTTTCCACTGTAAGATTAGATTAAAAATTATCTGAGGTCAGAGACTGTAATTTCTCTTTTTAACTTCATTATCAAACAGAGACCTTCTATATAGTAGGTACTTCATAGAAACAGCATTGTAGTCATCAGACATATCGTTCTAGTTGTAGTAGTTGTAGCCTAATCCTGTCATTTCATGGCCTCATTTGGGGTTTTCCTGGTAAAGACATTGGAGTGCTCTGCCATTTCTTCTCCAGCTCACTTTACAGATGGGGAAACTGAGGTAAACAGGATTAAGTGACTTGTCCAGGGTCACACAGTTAGTGTCTGAGACAGATTTGAACTCAGATACTTTCTGACTCCAAGCCTAGCATTCTACCCATTGTACTACCTACCTGCCCATCAGACATTAGAAAAATGCTCTAAGGCGAATCATTTTTCCAATCATTGCCTCATTTTCCTCATCTGTAAAATGGGGATAATAATACTTCTACTGCCTACTTCACTGGCTTGTTGTGGGGGCAGGTCCTACCTCCCTCACCTTCTCCTCTTGCTCTCCCACCACTATAATGAATCATAATTAGATCAATCTTTCCACTGTTCCCAGAAAGGCTGTGTCCTCCTGTTTCTCCATGGCCCCACTCACCATCCCAGAAACTTTCCAAATCAGAGTATACTGACCACCACTCTTCAGTGTGCTATTTCTCCCACTATTAATAAACTCCTTAAGAGCAAGGATTATTTTATATGGTTGATATACAGTAAGCACTTAATAATTTTCTCATTCATTCATTCATTCCCTGAAATTTTGGGTTTCCTTCAGAACTTAGCTCAGAAACCACCTCTCTCTTCCCAAATTATCTTATATTTGCTTACCTATCTCATCTATTTATCTGTCTAATCTATCTTCTCCATTTATCCATTTATTTTCTCTATCTTCTACAGCTATCTATCCATTCATCCTTCATCTATTTATCTATCTTTTCCATCTATTCATCCCTTCCTTCCTTCTCCTTCTATCCATCTATCTTCTATATCTATGTACTTATCTATCCATTCATCCTTCATCTATTTTATCTTTTGCATTTATCCATCCGTCTTATCTATCCAGCTATCTTCTTTGTCTTCTACATCTATGTATCAATCTATCTATTCATCCTTCATCTATTTATCTATCTTCTCCATTTATCTATTTATATCTGTCTTCTCCATCTATCTTCTCTATCTTTACACCCATCTATGTACCTACATATCAATTCATCCTTCATGTCTATTTTCTCCTTTTATCTTCTCCATCCACCCATCTATGTACCTATCTATCTAATCCCTCCCTCCCCTCCATATACACACATACATATAACTTTTTTCCTAATAGAATGTAAGCTCCCTGAAGGTAGGCATTCTTTCCTTCTTTTTTAAAATTTGTATTCCCAGGGTCTTGCATATAGGCATCAAGTGTCACAGTGAATAGAGCATTGGACCTGAAGTGAGGAAGACCTGAATTCAAATCCTATCTCCAACACTTATTAGCTGTAGGACTGCATACAAGTCACGTAATCTCTACCTCATCTCTAAATGGGGATACAGCGAATACTTCCCAGGACTGTTGTGAAGATCAAATGAGGTAATATTTATAAACTGCTTTGCAAACCTTCATGCTATATGAATGTAATTGTTCTAGAAGACATTTAATAAATGTTTGTTGAGTTGAATCTACGAAACAGGAGGGTTGGATTAGATGGTTTTATAACCTACCTCAGGATTCTAAATTCTATGAGCTCTATGTATATACTGATAAATATAATTCAAAATAGGGGTAAGGAGAGGCAAAGGAAAGATCATGAGAAAGCACTCTAGAAAATAGCACCAGGGAGAATCTGGAGGGGCTAGAGAATATGTTTCTTTGTTCTTCAGCACCATATTTGAGAGCTCTAAGTGGGAGACAGCATGGGAATATGTAATTCTTTTGAGAAATCCTGTTACTCAAATAGGAGCCTTGGGAAGCTTGCCTTGGGCCTCTCCCTGACATGGAGGGTACCACAGGCATATCTGAAGATATTGTTATAAATGATTTATCTGTCAGCCCTGTGCCACAGGCATAAAAAGCTTTTGACCCTACAGGAGTAAAAGTCACACCGATGGGTCATACCCAAGTCTAATTTTAAGAACCAGGGATCCCAGGGATCCCTGAGGGGAATGGCTTGTTTGGAGGACTGTTCAGGAGCACTAGTGAATATGTGATGGTTGTCCTCCTCTGCCTCCTCCACAAGACTTCCCCCTTCAAGTATTAGAAAGGCCCTGGAATAGAAGAGAGAGGCACCAAACAATTGGGGAGGAGGGATGAGTATTAATTAATTAAGAGTAATTGGAAAGAGTATTGATACTTTTTTTTTTTTAACATGGAAAAGTTAGTTCTTTAACAATCAATGATAGAATAAACTTGTTGGCCTGGTCCCAAAGGGAAGAACTAGGGACTGTAAGTAAAAGTTGCTAGAGGGACAAATCTAAATTTTTAATAGTAAAAGTCACCCCCAAATAGAGCAGACCTCTTTGGTTCTTCCCAAATGAAGAGGTTTCACATGGCCATTTTTCAAGGGATGCTAAATTGTATAAAGGCTAGTGATTATTTGTGGGCAGCTAGGTGGTACCACAGTGCTAGACCTGGAGCCAGGAAGACTCATCTTCCTGCCTTGGACACTTACTACCTGTGTAACACTCGGCAAGTCACTTAATCCTGTCTGCCTCAGTTTCCTCATCTGTAAAATGACCTAGAGAAGGAAATGACAAACAAGTCCAGTATCTTTGCAAAGAAAATCCCAAATGAGGTCACAGTGTCACCCACGATTGTATAACAATAACAATGAAGCAATTATTTGTTGTTACTGGTTTCCAGACAGGGTTGTCTGATCCTAAGGAAGGACTCTACAGGTCAGAGTTTCTCAAGTGCTTGATCTGCTTTTCCATGGATATCCCTCACTCTCTAACATTTTGTGGAAATCATCCTGCCTGCCCATGGGTCTTGACCAAACACACATCTAGATTTTTGCTCCTTCAACACTACAGTTGGAGAGGAAGAGGGCTCAGGCAGGGAAGCAGAGCGGGAGTTTGCGCTCAACATATGTTCCCCCTTAACTTTTTGGCAGGGGATCAGGACTGGTTTATGGAGACACAGATGTAGAAGAATGGGGTGGTGGCACTTTCTAAATCTTCCCCATTTAGCTTCTCCACTGAGCTGGAAGGGACCTCAGAGCTCACCTCGGCCAAATTCTTCATTTAACGGAAGAGAGAACGAATACCCTGAGCGGTGGAGAGATTTGCCCAAGCCCGTGGGAAGAGGCAATGAGCTGAATTGGGTTCCAAAGCCTCATTCTTTGATTCCAAATCCAGTGCTTTGGGCCTTGCTAAGAATGACTCATTTATCTAGTACCCTACTTCAAAATAACTCTTATGATGAAAATAGTATAAACATCATCCTCATCATCCTCATTTTACAGATGAGGAAACTGAGGCATGGAGGCACCCTGAGCTCAGGATTACAAGTTGTCAGGACTTGCCTAGCACATAGTAGGTGTTTAACAAATACTATCTGACTTGACTCAAACCCAGGTCTCCTGATTCCAAAGGCAGTGCTTTTCTTACTATATTCTCCAGCTGTCTCCTGGCTGCATAATTACCAACCAACCCATCAGCTCCAATTAAACTGCAGTCATTGTTTCCATTGACTTTAACTTCTTATGAAGAGGATTCCCAAATCTCTATGTGTAGTCCTAATCACTCTCCTGAGCTCCAATTGCCTGACTTGCCAATTGCCTGCCTGCTGGATGACTCAAACTCAACATGTCCAACATGGAACTTCTATTTCCCCCAAATCTCTCCTTCTTCCAGTTCCCCATTTCTGTTGACGGCACCGCCACCTGTTCAACCTCAGAGTCATCTCTGCAGCTTCTCATTCCCTCAATTCCCATCAGCTGCCAAGTCATATTTAGCCTACTTCCATGATATCGGTTGCATCTGCCTCTCTTTTTTCCATTTACACAGCCTCCATCCTACTTTGTGCCTTCATTACCCCTCACCTGGATTATTGTATTAGCCTCCTAATTGATCTCCCATATTTCCCTTCTCCAACTCATCCTCCACACAGCCGATGAGCTGTAGGGGTAGGTGATATTGTCAGTTCTATACATTATGTATATTGGTTTATCAATTATAATAACTCAAAAATGTCAATGACACCTTATTGCTTCTGATATTTAAAAAAAGATATACACTCATCAGCTTGGCAATTACGTCCTTCGAAGGTCTGGCTCCATATTATTCTTTTTCATGCTCCTTCCATTCAAGGCAAACTGGACCGTTTAGCTATTCCTTGTCCATAACATTCCACCTCTGATCTTAGGGCCTTTGCACTGTGTGTCCCCATATCTGGATTGCTTTCCCTCTGTAGTTCTGCCTTAGAGAATAACACATTTCCTTCAAAGAACAGCTCAGGTGAAGTTTATCTTGATCTCTCCTGACTATTAGTAGTTCTTAGTTCTCTGACTCTTTCTCTGTGCATCTGTCTCTTTGTCTCTCTCCCTTTGTGTCTCTGTCTCTCTTATTACTTTGTATTATTTATTTACCCTCTCCACTCACTCAGAAGTAAGCCCCACAAAGGCAAGAACTGTTTGTTTTTTTGTTTTGTTTTGTTTTGTTTTGTCTTTGTAATCGTAGCATCTAGGGCATGATAGGTACTTCATAGACATTTGTTTAATTGACTTGAATCAAGGCTCTCAAACTTCATCTATTGGAAAGTTCACCAAATGCAGTAGAAAGTGCAAAGCCTACACTAACGCTACTGGACAGCCAACATGTCCAGTGTAGACTAGAATAAAGAAGAATCCCAATGGCCCACAAGGACCAGGTAAATAAGTGTACCTTCAAAAAAAGTATCATAGGATTTCTAAAACTTGTAAATGCTCAGAATCAAAGCTTGATGTCTCATTGAAAAGATAATGCCTTTTGTAGGACTATTGTAACTGTCCGAAGCACTGCCTCACAAATTATAACTTTTGACAATTGCACATTTAGAAGCAAGGGATTCTCAATTGGGCAGAGATTCATCCAAGAATATTAACTAGACCAATATCTAATGAAAGGGAGCCATCCAACATTTGAATTATATTCCAGTGTATGACTTCGAATTAGATGGTTCACCTTTGGGGACCAATCAGCCGACAAGCATTGATTAAGTGTAATGACAGGCACTGTGCTAAGTGCTGATGATACAAAGAAAGGCAAAAGACAGTCCCTGATCTCAAAAAGGGAAAGACAAAATACAAAAAAAAATCACATACAAGATATATACAGGATAAAAATAAATTGGATCTCAGTTTCTTAATCTATAAAATTAAAGGAGGTTGGTTTTGGGTAATCTATAACTCCCACATCCCTAAGTCCTTTGATCCATTAAAACAAAGACTACAGAATGTTAGAACTGGGCTATCTACTCCAACTTCTTTAACAGATGAAGGAACAGATGAGCCACAGAGAGAAGCGATTTATTCAGGCATCCACTCTACATCAGCAGTAGAGTTCCTATTTTTCCTCAATCCAACACAGCCTTTCCTCAGCTGACAAAGTGATTTTTCTACAGCACATGCTGGACCACGGATATCCAGCAGCATCAAATTAAAGTCCTCCGTTTGGCATTTCACACTCACAACCTGGCCCCATCCTATCTTTCTCGTCTTCTGACACTTTATTCCCTGCTACGAACTCCATGATTCAGCTCCCCTGGCCTCCAGCTTCCTCACACTCAGCGCCCCATTTGCACCTGCCCTGGCGCTGACTGTCCCTTGTGATGGGAATATTCTGCCCCCTCCCACTTCTGCCTCCGAGTTTCCCTGGCATTCTTCAGTTATGAGTCCAAGCCCACCTTCTGCAGGAGGCTTTTCCTGATTCATCCCATGCCCTATCCCCTTCCCTCTCATGCTACTTTCCATCTGCTCTGTATAGATTCTGTACATACACACTTACTCAGAGAGTGTGGGCTCCTCGAAGGGAAAGAGCATTTTTTCTCCTTTAATGATATCCTCAGTCTTTCCCACAGTGCCTTGACAACACAGTTAGCTTTTAATAAAAGCTAATGATAACTTTAGCATTTCTATAGCTTAAAGTTGACAAAATGCTTTATAAATCTATCTCATAAATCTATCCCCATGACAGCTCTGAAGGGATGTTTTATTATCCCCACTTTATAGATGATGAAACTGAGGCAGACGGAGATAAAATGACTTGCCCAGAATCACACAGCTAATAGGTATCCGGGGAAGGATTTAAATTCAAGACTTCCTGGATCTGGTTGCTCTACCTATTCCACTACCTAGCTATGGCACCTAATGTTTGTTGACTGACTAGCCAATTGACCAGAACCTGAGATTTCTGACTTCAAATGTTAGAAACAGAAGGTCTAGGGTTGAGTTCCCATTTCTATACTTACTAGACACACAACCTTGGATAAGCACCTCAGTGACCCTTGGTTCCTATCTGTAAAATGGAAATACTATACTGTCTATCTGGTTACTTTGAGGAAAATACTTTGTGAGTCTTACCACATTATGGAAATGGGAGCTAAGAGAGGGACACTGAAATCAGTGTATGTGACTTCTAAAGGGTAGACTGAGCTAAAGTAGAAGGAAACAGCCAACAGCTCTAGTATCTTTGCCAAGAAAACCCCAAATGGGATTATAAGAGTCATCAAAATCAAATTATGATTATGAAATCATAAAGAGTCACTGACAACAATGAACTTTCTAATACACACAAAAATTGTGACTTGGGGCCCCCCAGGTTCTACAGGCGGATCATTTGCCACCCTGGTGCTTCAGGTTCTCCATCTGTGAAATGGGAATATCCTGGTATATGGTCAGAACAAAAGAAAAGAAAAATGTGTGATCAATTAACTTTGAGTTCTCCAAAGCCAGGGACTGTGTGCATCTGACAAGAGGGATTTTTAAATGAGTCATGTGGCCCTCATTCATTGCTGGGGGGTTTGGGATTTGCCCTGAGGGTGACTTCTGATTGCTCTCACCCCCAGTTAGGCAGCATCTGGAAACGTTTACCTTTCCATCCTTCTTCCAGTCATGTCAAAGAGAAGCTACTTTTGCCCCGCCTTAATCTGGCCCAAGACACAGAACTCACTGTTAACAGGGCCTGGGAAGGCCTCCCAGATGGAGGCTCTCTTCTCCGCTGCCCCAATGCCCACCTTCTGAACCGTCCCTCTCCGGGATCTTGTGGACTGGGCAGAACCATCTGAACTAGCCTGCTGGGGTCTGAGAGTCATGCTTAAAGTATAATGGGGAACTAGTCAAAACCTCCTGAGCCCAGGCTGTCAGACTGGGGGCAGGGATAAAGCATCATTTTCCTTCTTTTGGTAGAAATGTCATTTTTATTTTCCTTCTCAGTGACATCTGGCTCATCGTGAAATCCCACAAATTCTAAAAAGCAGAAGTCTTTACTTCTGTGTTAATGTTACAGGAAACACAGGGAGAGTTCCCAACGCATTTCTCTACAAGTCAGGCTGGTGTGTCCAGGGGCCAAGGTTCGGTCAGCCCCCTCCTTTGGGACAAATCATTCCCAGAGCAGCAAATTCAGAAGTGGAAGCCATGAACAAATTATTTATTATTTTAAGCAAAATAAGTTTCCATTTCAAATGGCGGGGCTGTGGGAACAGAGGCTTCCCAGGATTACAATTCTCAGTTTCTAGCTAAAGATACACAAATCTATGGCTTTGTCCTGTTGGTTAAGGAAGACTCTTCCTCCCCAAACTTTAGAGTTCATATGAGGGATAAGGCTTTCGGAAGGGGGAGAGTGAGGTTTTATACTTTACCTTTCCACTGGAGGTAAAAAGTCCCTTCTCTTCCTAATCAAGTTTTAAAGCTTACATAAAAATCAGAGTTCTAGCCAGCGCTGGAAGGGACCTCAGACACTCCCTTCCCTCATTTTACAGATCAGGAAACTGAGGCTCAGGAGGCGAACTATCTTGCCCAGGGTCATAAAGTAGTTGAGGTCAGGGATGGGATTTGAACTCAGGTTCTCCTCCTAACTTCACAGCCAGTGCTCTTTGGCAGGACAAGTGTTATTATTTACCTTTTATGGAAGAGAAATGAAGGGTCCTCCAGGTGAAATGAGACCCTCAATGCCGAGGGTAGAAGCAGAAGCAGATCTCTGCTCTTCTAATTCCCCTCTGTTTACTCTTTGCACTGTGTTCATTTGTCTCATGGGGGAGACAGGGTTTTTTGTAAGCATCTATAAAGTACTTTGTTATAATGATGCTGATAGCTATTGCTTATATAACACCTACTATGTTGCCAGGCACTTGCTTAACAATTATGATGTCATTTGATCCTCAGAACAATCATATGAGGCAGGTGCTTATTATTCCATTTTATAGATGAGGAAACTGAGACAACTAGGAGTAAATAGCTTGCCTGGGGGTCACATAGCCAGTAAGTATCTGAGGCTGGACTTGAACTTGTCTCTTCCTGACTCCTGAGGGCCCAGTTCTATTTTCTCCCCCACCTCCCCAATCTCACTGGCCTGGGCTTTGCACATGGTAACAGCTATCAATGTTAGTTGATACCAGTTGACTGACTGGACAGCTTGGCAATGTAAATGATACGTTGTCCCTCTACTCTTTCCTAGCTGAAATTCTACCTACCCTTTCCAGCCCCTCCCCAAGGCTGTCCCAGTAATCTCTCCCAGGGTGACAGCTGTCCTCCTCTGACCTCACGTAGCACTGTAGTTTGCACCTCCTAAGCGTGATTGTGTATTGATATGGTTCCATTGAGGACTGATGAAGGATTTCTCTCAAGGACTTATTGTAGAAACTCCATTGATCATAATAACCAAACATGATTCCAGAGGACCAATGATGAAACAAGCAGGATACTTCCTGACAGAGGTGAAAGACCCAGATGGAAGAATAGATTTTTTTGGGACATGATCAAGGCGGGAGTTTGTTTTGCTTGATTATATGTGTTTGTTACAAAGGTTTCGATACTACCACCTACGAGGAAAAGGAGAGAAACTAAATTTATGTGTTTTATATATATATATATATGTGTGTGTGTGTGTGTGTGTGTGTGTATGTGTATATATATGTATATATATATATATAAATAGAAAAAATTAATCTCCAATTTGTCTTGCTCTATTACTCAAAACTCCATGAAGACAGAGGTTGTGATTTATCTCAATTTTTATCCCCCTAGCACCTAGCACAGTGCTAGCCACACAATGTAAATTTTTGTTGACTGATTAAAAAGGATTATTGAACTAGAAAAAAAATAAAAGTGGAGCTAAGTCTGTTCTGAACCTGGACCAGCACTTAATGAACAACCCTCTCTGAGCAGCTATTCGTTGACACATTTAGAATTAAGTCACCTTTAGAATTAAAATAAGTTCTTACTGTTAAGTGTTAGATGGAGGTTCAGGGGTTACCCAGTTGTGTGGCCTACTGTAGAGAAGGTGTCCTATCACTACCTTGACCTCCCTTAACTCAGGCACTGGGTGAGGAGTGCTGTGGAAGCACAAGACAGTTCTCTGGAAGACTGATACCACATGGTCAATCTACTTAGAAATCAGATTCAGACATGCTGAACTTGACTGAAGGGTGTATTCTCTAAGTTCCCTTTTACATCCTAGAAGACAAGCAGCATCATTTCCCTGGGAGTTTCTAGCCAAGAAAAGAATGGGAGGGAAAGTGTATTCTTATCCATTCCTCCAGAAGGTAGGGCTAGAACAAAGACTCTTAAACAACATGGTCCAGTCTTAATTTTCTGAGTCTTTTTAACCCTTTACTCCCCTCTATCCATTCTCAGATCCAGCAGTATCAGTTTTTTTCAAGACTCAATTCAAATCCCACCTGCTGCAGGAGACCTTTCCTGGTCTCTGCCTTATTAGTACCTCCCAGCTAGATGGCACTGCAGTGTGCAAATAGCAAAAAGCAGTACATACAAAGTACATCAAGAAGACTCATCTTCCCCAAGTTCAAATCAGCTTTCAGACTAGTTGTGTGACCCTGAGAAATCTGTGTCACTCTGGGCAAGACCCTGCTTGCCTCAGTTTCCTCATCTGTAAAATGAGCTGGAGAAGAAAATGGCAAACTACTTAGAATCTTTGTCAAGAAAACCCCAAATGGAATCATGGAAAGTTGGATATGACTCAACATCAACGTCTCTTTCAGGTCTATCTCCTACCATTCCATCAGCATAACATTGAATTAGGGCAGGTTTGAGAACACAAATAAGTTCTATAAAGAAAGCTTGATTTTTTCCCCAATGATTTCCAATATTCTCAATACTTGAAAAATAAGACTGTCTTATATAAATGTCCATAAGAAATGTTTTCACAACCTTAGTAAAATGGAACTGCTTGGTAACCCTGAAATGGGGATGGGGAAAGGGCTGACTACTTGAGGCACATTGAAAGGCTTCCTTAAGGTATTATAGAAGTACCAGTTATCATCATCATTATTATTTTATTCTGTTAGGGAGTGCCTATGATTTTATCTGATTGTTTATCTGATTCTAAAATAAGTATTTGGATATTGCATTACAAATTATGCTGTAACAGAATTCTCCATTACAAAGATCCAAGTTTCCCATTTCTTCTTCAGTCATGAACAGATTATAAACTTGAGGGCAGAAACCATATTTTGTTTATTTTTGTTTCTCCCCAGAACTTAGCACAGCTTTTTCTACACAATAGGTGCTTAATAAATGTCAAATAAAATATAGTCAGTTCGATTTCCTTTCCTTCACTCTTCCAGTGATAAAATAGCAGAGATATATAGATTGAATTGATTAGCGGTTTGGCAACATATCCTCTTGCTTGAGGTAGGAGAGAGAACACTGAACTAGAAATCAGGACACCTAGGTTCTCTGGTTCAGGTCTGCAGATGACTCTGTGTCACCTTGGCCAAGTTACATCCTCTCTCCAGTCTGAGTTTCCACATCTACAAAATGTAGGGCTGGAATAATGACTGAGGTTGGGTTTTAAGGCTTACAAGATACTTTTCTCATAGAAACTCTGGGGTAGGGAAGGAATTTTTAATTTTCTCTTTTGTAAATAAGGAAACTGAGACTCATTCTGAACTTGAGTGACTTATCCTTTTTTTTTTTTTTAACAGTTCATAGATATCAGTTAGGATTTGAACCCAAGCTCACATCCATCATTCTTTCAACAGAGAATTTGGAAAGTCCCTTCTAACCCTAGTTTTTCATGTCTAATCCAGGGCTTCTAAAACTTTTCCTACTCATGACCCTTTTTCATCCAAGAAATTGTTATGTGACCCCAGGTAAATAGGTATATAAAACAGACATACAAACCAAACACTTTACTGATAATAAATCATTATTTTGCAATCCCCACTTTCAGTTACATGACCAATATTGAAGTTGGGTTCTAAGTCTATGGAGAAATATTATAGGATGGTCTTGTTGTCTTCACACTTAGAAGTGAAGTGGACTTTGGAGGGGTTATCAGGGAGGAAATGAAATCACTCACCCAATGCTCTCACCTTTGAGTTTTGGGGGCAACAATGAGAATTAGAGGTTGGGCCAACAATATCATCTAACATAAATGAAAGATATATCCAACTTTTTCTTTCTGAAACTCAAAATATTAACCAGTCAATAGCACTAAGCAATCATAACATTTTACTCTGTGACATGCTAATATCAACTCCCTCAAAATGGTGGGAGTCATTTTTCAAACAGTACAAAGAGTTTTTCTTGATATAATCTCATGCATTCTTGCAATACACTGGAGGTGAGGAGGATGAAAGGAGTTTAATTCAACTGACACAATGATCAAGAACCCTACTTACATTATCTAGTACATGAAAGTAGGTCATGCAACCTCTGGCTGAAAATCTCCAAAGTGGAAGAATCCACTACTTCCTGAGGCAGTTCATTCTATTGTGGAACAGCTCTATTAGGAAGTTCTTCCGGACTTCAAAGCTTGACTTAAATATCTGTAACTCCCACTCATTGTTCTTGGTGTTCTGCCTTTGAGACTCCCAGAACAATTCATCTTTCCCTTGTGTATAACCACCACTCAAATACTCAAAAATAGTTATAACATTCCCCATAATGGAAGGAGGAAGAGGAACAAGTATTTCTATAGTGTCTATTATGTGTTAGGTACCATGCTAAATGTTTTTCCATACATTATCTCCTTTCATCCTCTCAAATATTATCCTCATAACAACCCTATGAGAGAGGGGGCTATTATTTTTATTTTATAGATGAGGAAGCTAAGACAGCTAAAAGGTAAATGACTTATTTAGGATCATACAGCTACTAAGTTGTCCGAGGCCTGATTTGAACCATGTCAGTCTTATTGTAGATCCAACATTCTATTTCCTGGCCCATCTTGTTGGAATTTCTCTTTTTGAGACTAAAAATCCCTAGGTCTTTCACCTGATTCTCATATGACTCAAGAGTCTTCATCATCCAAGTTGTCTCTTTTTTTTTTCTTTATATGTCAATAGAACCTAAGTCTTTTGAGGATCTTTTGTCTTTATGGGTTGTGTGTGTGTGTGTGTGTGTGTGTGTGTGTGTGTGTGTGTATGTCTTTTTTTTGCATGTCTGTATATATGTGTATTAGAAAGTACATAAGACATACTTGGTTCACTGTTTGCTTAACAAATTATAATCAATTATAATCAATAGTGATCCCAGGATTAGAAGGAGGGTCTAATGAGGGTCAACATTCTGTGTATTGATGGAACAGAGAAGCAAAAGCAAGAGCAAAGCATCCTGAGAAAGATTTGTGAGACAGAATAAGCCACGAGCTGCAGCCCTGGCATCCCCAGGAGTCATAACTACTGAAGACCTGGGAAAAAAAGTTCCCACTCTCAAAGCCCTTGCTTTGTCAAATGGCTCATCCTCGATGTCGGAGAGAATATTTATCAAAAGAAATGACATCGAAAAAGATGCTTTCCCATCTGTTTTGCATAAGGACCACAAGGCCTTGCCATTTGCCCTGCTGTTGCAAACTCCTAGATGTGTTATTTCCCTCTATGTGGACGTGGGCCCCTAGGGAATAGGGACTGCCTAGCTCTTCTATTTGAATCCTTAGTGCATAGCACATACTAATAAGCATTAAGTACTTTTAAAATGCTTTTAAAAAGATTCACTCACTCAGTCCATCTTCTAAAGCTTCAGTTTCCTTCTTTGTAAAGTAAGATTTGGGTTAGATCAGCTCCAAGATGTCTTCTAGCTCCAACTAGTCTATAATTCTGCTAAATAGAATGGTAACAACTCTAATCTGTATCACAGACCCACAGAATTGGGAAGGACCCCCAGAGTTCTCAATTATGATACATATGACCAAGAATCCGCTCAATACCATCCCCAAGCAGATTATCCTCAAGCCTTTGGCTGGAAGAACTGTAATGAAGGAGAATCCATTATACTTTGGGGTTTCCAAAGCACCTCCTTCAGAGTCAGCTTGGGAATTCATGTTGAGAATATCATTCTTCCCATTTTACAGACCATAAACGAGGCTTGGATGAAATGCTTTATGGACAGTCTTAAAGCTAGTGAGAACCGGCGCCAGAATTTGAAATCAAAATTACACCATGCTGCCTCTTTATATGAAGGTAAGGGCAAAGTATTAAACTAGGGGAGAGGGGATAGTCAAGCATTTATTAGATGGTTACTATGTATCAGGCAAGAGATAGGCAATTCTATAGTTGAAAACAAAGAGTTTTCTCCTTGTCTTCTTCCTAAGGGGAGCCGATCCACACCCCTCCTGACACCCTCCTGAGACACACACCCTCTTGACAAGAGAGAAACATCAGCCCTGGAAGGTTGGCTGCCCAGCTTTGGTTTTCTCTCTCCAAAAGACGGGCCAAAGGAAGGGAGAGAGAGGTTAGGTGACCAAAGCTGGCAGCATAGCTCCAGATCGTCGCGTAGGAAGGAAAATGAATTTCTTCCAGTCATGCAGAAATGAAAATATGTGAAGCCAAATGAAAGATATTTCCTGGAGGTGGTAACCCAATTATGCAAATAACTCGGGAGCTGAGTAAGATGTTGGAGGGGGCTGAGCTCCAGGGAGGCAGCCCTAGGCTGTGTTCCTCAGTCCCACCTGCCTGCCTCATTCTCCCACCATCTACAAGAATCTAACTGGTCGCCTTCTTGGGTTGCCCTTGCTGCCTAACATGGCTGGCTTTTTCTTGCAATAAGACCATGCTCTAAAGATCTAAGTAACTCACATAATCTTTCTTCCTTTCTTCTTTTTATAAATCACATAATAGATGAAGAATCATCCCATGAAAGATTGATTTCTCCAGTAAATTGGTTAATATCCTTCCAGTTCCTCCGCCCCCCATGTGTCTGTCTGTCTCTCTCTTTCCCTCTCTCCCAGTCTGTCACCATCTCTTTTTCTGTCTGTTCAGAATTTGCACATCTGTTACTAACCTAGGTATCACTCTAAGAATTTATTTTTCCCTTCATTTTAAATGTATTGGGTGTAACGGAGTGGCAACTTTTCAGCCTTCCTGCTCAAAATAATGTAGTTTAGACATGGTTTCAGCGACGGCCCAGAACAAAACTCTTGCTGCAAATAGCTTTTCTTAGGCAGCCAGCTTTGATATTTTATTGGACCAAACAGAGTTATTCCCGTCTCCACCATGGAAGGGGAAGGAAGGGCTGGAGGAAGGGGGTGGGGAGTGGTAAATGACACATCATGGAGTGGATCCAAAGCTTTTACATCCTCTTGTGGCCTTTCACTGCGTCATCTTTCCAAAAAGTTGCCCGATAACTGTTGACAGGCACTTCCTGGTCTTTTTCTCATCTTGAAAAGGATGCCACAGGCTGTCTGCAATCTGAAGCAGTTAGGGGACTCAAATGTCTTAAAATCAAGACTAAACTACCTCTCTTGTGGTCAGGTAGCCAAGATTAGGATAAGCTATTTAAACTCTGTGCCAATTATATACCTGGGGACTGACCGATTTCATTTGCCTCTGTTCTTGAGGAGACTTGGCCATATCTGAAGACTCCCCTTTCTATGCCCAGGAGAGGGAACACACCCCTGAATTAACCCCAGGAAGACTATTGGATGGGGTGGTAGGGCCTGGCCTTAGGTCAGTTATTCAGACTGGATGGCCTTCTCTCTGCTGCTCTTCCTCAAAACAAATAATTTCCAAAGAAAACCTCTATTTAAAAAACAATGTCTTGTGCTTGGCTGAACCCTGACAATCTGACATCAAAAGTCCCCTTTTTCCAACTGTGCCTTCCTCCCAGGCTGACAGGAGGAGGCTTCAGTTTGGGGGTGTCACCTCTATTTAAGAAAGCCTGTACTACATTTAAGCCTCTGTGTGCTCAGAGCCCAACCAGCCATCAGCCTTCCCTGTACCTTCTGCTCTGTGAAGGGCTGTCTGGGGCTGGATTCCCAACCATCTGTCCCGAGTCTGCTCAGACTTCCCTCAACATGGCTCCCACAACCCCCAATCCTGAGCCTGAGCCCTCCACAAATAGAGGTTTACTAAAGTACAATCATCAGCCCAATGATGCTTGGGGATGCTCCCCCAACACCCGAAGCAGTCTCTAAATGAAGTACCAATCCACCCACCTGTGACTGGCAGGAGCCTTTCAAGGGCTCCCTTAAAATTGCCCACAGTCCAGTACCCTTCAAATGATGTAGGGACAGGCCAGGCCCGGGCCCCCACTTCTGCAGCCAATGGGAATTATGTCCTCGGCTTGCCTCAGGGGAAGTGGCATGGGAAGGACTGGCCCGGGAGGCAGCTCCCAGTGTCAGTGGCCCCAAGGCCTAAAATCAGAGAAGGGCCAGGGCTAAGATGTGCCGACTCCTTTACCCAACAAGCTCCTCGGCCTGGCCCTGGTCTCCCGCATGTAGGGCCATGGGAAGGGAGCATCTTTGTTAGGCAGCACAAGTAGCCAAGACTAAAGCTCCCTTCTCAGCTCTTGCTCTCCCAGAGTCCCCTTCCCCAAAGGTTGCTGCCGCTGAAGTTTGGAGACCCGCAATCCTCTGGTGGAACCGTCTGGGCAGTGGGCAGCCCCCAGCTCGGTCAGGCCGCCCCACACCTCTGCGAGGAGAGGGGGCCACCACAGATTTCCTCACACACAGCCAGGAAAACAAAAAGTTTACAAACTCAGGCAGGGGAGGTGGAGGAGGAGAGCTGATGGATGAGGCTGCCAACCTGCCCTCATCCCCAGCAATGGCATCTGAAGTGGGGGGGGGCAATATGGCCGGAGGGCAGGACGGTCCCCGCATTCCCGGCGGGGTAAGGGATGCGGGAAGGCAGCGCCCGGAGATGGGGGTGGGGGAGATGACTTACTGTCCTGAGGTCGGGCGGAGATGCGAGGTAACTTCACAATCACAACCAGGAATCCAGAAGTGGCTTTTCTTTTTTTCCTTAACTTATTTGCAATTGTCTTGAACAACAAAAAAAGGAGGGGAGCTTAATCTTCGGGGGGCGGGAGCGGGTGGAGGTGGGGGGAGCGCTGAAATCTCCAGTCTTTTCCCCTCGCCACCTAGGAAGCTTCAGGTTCTGGAAAACCTCAGGTCCGAGGTGCGGAGGGCAGACGCCGCTGCCCGTCCCATGCTCCGGTGGCCCGGCCCCTTCGCGCTCCTCTCGGTCCGGCCCAGCTCGCTCTGTCCAGCTCCCGGAGCGAAGGGCTCGGGTGGGCAGACGGGTGCCTTCGTGCAGGATCCCCTCCCGCTCCGGCCAGCCCCGTCCTGGGTCCTCCAATAAATGCGCGCCCTTCCCCTTTCCGAGGGGGAAAAGTGTATACAAAAGACTTGAAAATAAACCGATCGTTGGCGGCAGCCGGGCTGGGCGGGCGGCGGAGCTGTGGCGGGCGCGCTTGGCCGCTCCGGCCGCTCGGGCTTCCCGGCTCTTTGGTATCTGGTGTCTCTGGGTCGGGGCGGGGGTTTGTCTGTCTGTGGCTCTGCCTCTCACGGGAACTTGCGGCGCCCGCCCCGCGCTCTCTGCCTCCGCCTTCCCCTCTGCGCCGAGGTTGCTGCTCCACCTGCCTCTCTCGCTTCACCCATCTAGGTCCTTCCGTCTCCTGCCTTCGGGCTCCTCCCCGGGGCGCACCGGCTCTCCCCTAGCTGCGGGCGGCTGGGCGCCCCGGGTCAAGCCATGGACAGAGGGGAGTCCCCTCCCCGACCCGCCGGAACCCCCTCTCAGTCCTGTGGGCAGCAAGCGGGGTGGGGAGGCAGCCAGCCCCGGCAGGCGGCGGAGAGGTTCCACTCGGCTTCTGGAAAGATGAGGGGAGGGGGCCTGCGGCTTCCGTCCCGAGCCGGGATCGGGCGCGAGGGGGTCCCGAGCGCTCGGAGCGCTCCGCTCAGCCGCCCCGGGCCGTGCGCGCCGCTGGCGCCTGTGTGCCGGTGCCCAGCTCGGCGCACGGGAGCCGAAGCTTCCTAGGGCTGCTGCCGCCGGCGCCGCCTCTGCTGCTGCTGCCGCCGCTGCTGCCCCCACCGCTCCCCTCCGCTTCCTCTTGCCACGGCCATCTGGTGCGTGTCCCCGCAACTTCGGAGCGCCCCGGGCGCTGTCGGGCCCGCCGCAGGCTCCCCCTCCGGGACTCGGCTGCCGGGCCGCCCGCGCTGCCCCTCAGCGGAGGCTCCCTCGAACCTCGGCCGCGGCCCCGCGAACGCTGCACTCCCGCCGGCCCCGCGGCCCCGCGGCGGCCTCCCCGCAGGCTCCCGGCAGAAGCGTGCGCGGCCGGCCCCGGCGTTCGCAGGGGCTCGGGGAGTCCGGCGGCTGAGAGAGAGCGGAGAGCTCGCAGCTGGCAGTCGGCACAGACTGCCGTGAGTGTGTGTGTGTGCGTGCGCGCGGGCGCGCGTGTGTGAGTGTGAGTGTGTGTGCGCGGCGGGGGAGGGCGCTCGGAGCCTCCCCCGCCCCTCCTCGGGCTCTCCGGGAGGGGGACTTTGGCGGGGGCTCGCGCTCCTCTGCTTCCTGAAGCCGCCGGCTCTCGGCTGGCCCCGGGGAAGCCTCCTACCACTCCGTCCTCTCGGCCCTCCCCACCTTCGCTCTCTCCCGAGCCCCGGCGGCCTCCCGCGGGCTGGGCTCGCCCCCCGTCTCCCGGCGCGGCTCCCCCGGCCCCTTTCGAAAGGACTGGAGGAGGAGGGGAGGAAGGGGGGCTCTGGGGGGTCGGCGCTCGCCTCGTGGGCTTCTCTCTGTGCACCTTCCGGGGGGATGGGGGGCTTGTCAGCTGGGGCAGAAGGGGGGGGGCCGCTCCGCGCGGCCGCGTCACTCCATCCGCAAATTCTCCTGGAGTTTGCGGGGCTACTTCCCGGGATTTATTTCTCGGTAATGTCTGAGGTCCGGGAGGAGAGGGGAGGGCGCGCGCCCCTCCTCCCCCTCTCCCCCTCTTCTTTTTCTTGTTTATTCTCTTCCTGCTGCTCCTCCTCTTCCTCCTCCTGTCAGCCTTCCCCGGGGTGCGGCGGGACCCCCTATTCTGCGCCCCCCCCCCCCGGAGCTTGGCTCCCTCCGCTGTTTATCTGTGTCGCCCTCTCGGCTCCCACCTCTCCGCTCCCAGGTCCCCAGCAGCCTCCCCAGCCACCCCCGGCCTCTGCGCAGCGCGGCCTGCAGAGGGCGCTCTCCCACTGCAGCAGCGGTGCCTCCGCGGGCTGCTTCCCCCACAACAGATGTCAGACAATATACTCTGTCGCGTCTCAGGTCCAGAGCTTTAATGGTGAAAAAGAAAAAAAAAAGGGAGGGGGGATACAGGATTCCTCTCTCCCCGGCATGGCCCTGCGGCCCTCTCTCATTTGCATACTACTTTGCATACATTTGCATGTTATTCATTTAATGTTCAGAAATCCCCCAAAGCCACTGCCCCAGTCTCCCAAGTACCTTACTTCTGCTCTTTTCCCCCAAAGCCTCTCGTCCTGTCTCCTTTCCTGCTAAAGTCTCCCCTCCCCCCAGCCTCCGTTCCTGTCCCTGAAGAACTCAAAGCATTTTGTGGGCACCATCGCAGAAGCTCCAATGTGATCTTGTTTCTGCATTTCTCTGAGGTGGCTCTTCCTCTCCCCCTCCCCTCTTCTTCCATTCTTCCCCCCACCCCCACCCCCTCACTTTCTCGGAGGGAGGTTGCGGTTGCAGGGCCACGGTGCAAAAATTAAAATGAACAAATTAGCGGCGCCGAAGATGCAGGTCACTCATTTACATATCCATTGGCTTAAAATCGCAGCCGAGGGTCCAAGATCTCCAATCCCCACCGCAGAGAAAGAAGACAATAGCCCTCTTCCTTCCTCTCTCCTCCGAGCGGTGTGTCCGGCCGTTAGCTCTGGTTCCGGCCCCTGCCACCGGGGAGAATTATGGAGCCCGGAGCGCGGGGGTCACTAATCCATGAGGAGAAGCCTTTCTGGGGACTGCTGCTCGTGGCCCTCAACACGCTTCCTACCTACAGCAACAGTGACCGGGCTTTACCTTGTAGAACTCTGCGGTTTTCAAATCACTTTCATTTCCATTATCCAATTCACTTCAAACATTTATTAAGGACCTGGTACATGCAAAGCTCTGCAACTTGCTTATTCGGATGACCCCGGTAACCCAGGAAGGCTGGCGGGTGATGGTTGGCTTTTGGACGGCCCTTATACCACACTCTCCCTCAAATGCTTCCACTGGGTTATCAAAAAACCCTTATAAAGGGGCAGGGCAGAAACTAGAGAGCACTTGCAGTTTCCAAATCACTTTCATTTCCATTATTCAATTCACTTCAAACATTTATTGAGCACCTGGTACATGCAAAGCTCTGCAGCCTGCTTATTGGGATGATCACAGTAATTTTTGGAAGGCCGGCTGGCAATATTTGCATTTGGACGGGGTCTTATGCCATACACCCCCCATCACATTCTTCCCCTACAAACGGATTCCTGATCCTTTTCCTAGTAAAGACCTGTATTCTGGATGACTTTCCCCTCATCCCTGGAAGTCATATCCCCCTCATCTCAATCTTTCACATCCTTTTCTTTCCTTCGAAACCTCCACAGAGCGTCCTCTAATCCTCCTCTTTTTCCTTCTGTCAGTCTGTCAACATTTAAGATGCCCTTCCTAGGAGGCAGGCCCTATGCTGGGTGATTGGTATAGCCAGGTACTGTGGGAACACAAAGAAAGGTAAGAACATGCTCCCTCAAGGAGCTTAAATCCTACTCCTGACCCGGACTCCCTCTCTACATTTTCCTAGGGCACTTTGGATCTGTCCTTTGTCTTCTCCCACCTTATTTTCCCCACTTCGTTTCTGTACTTGTACAGAACATCCTGCCTGTAAGCTCCTAGAAAACAGGTTCTTTGTCATCAGAGCCCTCCCAGCACTTGACACCAGGCCTTCCTCTCTTGGTGTTGACAATGTATGTTTATTGAATTGAACTGGACCCACTCGACCACGTTCATACAGTTCTGATGTCGGACCGGGACCTGGACTAAACTCATGGACACTGTCAAGAAGTACTTATTCTGTCCACAGTCTATCAGCTGGACAATCAGCAAACGGATGGCAAGCCTTCCTCAGAGAAGGTGCTGTGTTCTATGAGCAAAGCCGAATTGAATTAGCTCAGAAGAAACTTGAGATGTGCAGAATTAGAGAAGCTACCTCAAATGTTCACAGGGACTATTTGTGTCTGACCTGTGGCAGAGCATTCTGAGCTCCTATTGGTCTGATCAGCCACAGCAGGACACACTGTAACTTGACTCTAACATAATGATGTCATTTCTGTCCTCTTTGAGAACTATGGACAGTAACCAACCATCTATCATATCTCCTCCCTCCCTCTCTCTTTCTCTCCTTCCCTTCCCCCCCCCTCTCTCTCTCTGTCTCTGTCTCTGTCTCTCTCTGTCTCTCTCTCTCTCTCTCTCTCTCTCTCTCTCTCTCTCTTTCTCCTCTCTCCTCTCTCCTCTCTCCTCTCTCCTCTCTCCTCTTCTCTCTCTCTCTCTCTCTGTCTCTCTCTGCCTCTCTCTGTCTCTCTCTCTCTCTCTCTCTCTCTCTCTCTCTCTCTCTCTCTCTCTCTGTCTCTCTCTCTGTCTCTGTCTCTGTCTCTGTCTCTCTCTCTCTCTCTCTCTCTGTCTCTGTCTCTCTGTCTCTCTCTCTGTCTCTCTGTCTCTCTGTCTCTGTGTCTGTCTCTCTGTCTCTCTCTGTCTCTCTCTCTGTCTCTCTGTCTCTCTCTCTCTCTCTGTCTCTCTCTGTCTCTCTCTCTCTGTGTCTGTCTCTCTGTCTCTCTCTGTCTCTCTCTCTGTCTCTCTGTCTCTCTCTCTGTCTCTCTGTCTCTCTCTCTCTCTCTCTCTCTGTCTCTCTCTCTGTCTCTCTCTCTTTCTCTGTGTCTGTGTGTATACACATAGTGATGTAATATAACTTCTAAGGGAGACAGCGATGATTTAGAGATCCCCTGACCTTGGAGTACTTTTGTTAGAAAAATCTGTCAATGATTGTAAAAGTCCTCTGGCCCAGGAATGTAATCATATTTCTTCCTTAGATTTTAGGGAAGATAGATTAGTGATCCTGAGGCCCCCTGACCTGAGAGTGCTCTTGTTCTAACAATCTGTCTGTCAATGATTCTCAAGTCTTCTGGTCTTGGGATAGTCCTACAAACATTACTGACTGTCAGAGAGATAATCTGTTAGTCAGTGATAAACAAGTTCCTGAGACAGTAGTGACTAGAGCACCCCTCAAACCCATCTGTAAGCCATAACATTAGCAAATAAGAAACATGAAGCTTTTATCCAACTCTGTCCTATAAAACTATCTCCTTTCTCTGGATCCCTTGCTAGTCTCTTCTGGAACTCGGCCCACTTCAATTGGCGTTACAATTACAATAAAACTTTGCTCCTTGACTTGGAATGGGTTCAAGCCTGCAAATTCTGAGATATCTCGAGGTACCAAACTTTTGGGGTCCCCTTCCTAACCTCAACAATAGCAGGCGCTATATATACAAATAAGCATGTATATATATGCATATGTATATCTGTATATATAGTGCCTGCTACGTGTCAGGACTATGCTTAGCTTTGGAGATACAAAAAAGGCAAAGGATAGTCCCTGTTCTCAAGGAGCTTACAATTTAATGGGAGAGAAAACAAGCAAACAAAGAAAGATCAATGGTGGAGAATCAATAGAGGGAAGGTGAAAGAATTAAGAGGGTTCAGGGCAGGCTTCTTTCAGAGGATGGGGTTTTAGCTGGCACTTGAAGGAAGCCAGAAGTGGGGAGGGAGGGCATTCCAGGCAGCTAATATACTTGGAACTGAGTGTCTCCTTCCAGGAACAGCAAGAAGGCCATTGTTTCTGAATCACAGAATGTGTGATTGAAGAAGAGGAGAGAGCTTTTAAAAGGCTCTAATGTCAAACAAAGGATTTAATATTTGACTCTGGGGATAATAGGGAGCCACTGGAAGTCATTGAGTAAGGTTACAGTTTCACTTTATGAAGATCATTTTGCCATGGACCAGAGTGGGGAAGAGAAACATGGTAAACAGACCCACCAAGAAGCTTTTGCTATTATCTGGAGTGAGATGGGCAAAGGGATGAGGACCTGAGGTAGGGTTAATCTTGGACACTAGGGGATGTGAAGAAAAACAATGTTTTAAAAAACTTTCCTCAAGAAGCTCCCATGCATATAATATACTAAAACAAATAAGTCCTAGACAGTTTAAGGGAAAAGACAGTATTAACTTCCTTTAGCAAAGGCTTCCCTTAAGACAGAATATCTGAGTTAAGCTTTAAAAGATTCTAGAACATTAAAGACAGGAACAAATACAAACTAAGTATGAAATGACATTATAATCTGGTTAAGCTGCACTCCAGAGTTTTTCCAGGGAATTTCTATTAGGATTCTGAGGTTAAGTGACCTGTCCAGGATCACACAGCCAATACATGGCAGAAATAGGCTGGAATTCATTTTTCAAGGAGGACTCTTAAATCCACTACTTCATGCTCTCACTCACCTCATTTACCACAATTAAAAAAATTCCCTGTCAGTTTTAGTCCATTATTTGATCATTAAAGCTCTGTTCCTTAAAGAGTTAAATTTCTGGATTTTTTCTGTTTACAACTGAACTCATTAAAACAGGTAGCAAAAAACACTGGCTTGACAACTGAGAAATTAAAAAAAAAAAAACCACTGTGAAATCATCACACATCACATTCCAAAAATGCATGAAAATTAGACAGCTCACTAGCCCCAGGGCCTGAAGCAATCTAACTATGACTAAAAGAAAGAGGAAAGTGGGCAAACAGGAGTTTGAACCCTGACTCTGGGTGAGTAATTCCCTCATATTCTCTCTAAATCACACTGAATATTTCAATTAAAAAGTAGAAATATAGCCAGTGGGAACATCTGCTGACTTTCATGTGAGAGGATCTGGATTCAAGTGACTATCTGTGTGATCTTTAGGTAAACTGGGAAAATCTCTTATCTGCTTATCTACAAAAGGGGGTGGAGAAGTCTAATTGACCTCCAAAATTTCCTTCCCCTCTAAACCTATATATCTATAACTGTGCAACAAAATGGGTAGTATAGTATAGGGCAAAGAGATCTCAGTTTGAATTCTGGATCTTCCCTACTTACTACTTTGTGTGACTTTCAGAACTTATTCTGGGACTCAATTTCCTCTTCTGGAAAATAAAAGCACTAGCATGATAATTGTGGAAATAGAAGAATTGCACGTGTTTAACCTATATTGGATTACTTGCCATCTAGGGGAGGAGGGAAGGGAAGGGAGGGAAAAAATTTGGAACACGAGGTTTTGCAAAAGTGAATGTTGAAAATTATTTATGCATATGTTTTGAAAATAAAAAAAAGTTTTAATAAGTAAAAAGAAAGAAAGCTCTGTTCTAGATGTCTCTAAGAGCTTTCTTATCTTGAAATCCTATGACCCTACAATAGATTTTTTTTTAATTGAACCTGTAATTTCATTGGTATACGCTCCCACTGAGCTTCATCAATACTGGTTGGCACTTTCCCTGCAACTCATGATCTTTGTTATTTGGCCACTGAGAAGTTAAGTGCCTTCCCCAGGGTCACCTAGTCAGTATTTGTGAGAGGCAATTTCTTATTCCATTTATAGCTTCTCCTAATCCTATAATCTTATGGGCTACTGCCATCTATTGAAGATCCATACAACTAGACAGAGATGAAAGGTTAGAGGTCAAGGGGAGAAGCAATATATGAACATCCTGGATGATTGATCTGATCTTATAAAATCTACCAGATTTCTCCTCTTCTCCACTCTCATTCTGGAAGATAGGCAGACAAACTGTTCAAAGCCTTGGATTCGCATGTCTGTAGCTGTAATCAATTTCCTAAACTAGAAGTGGTCAATTCAATCAATTGACAACTATTTACTGAGTAACCCAATCCTGTCATAGGCATTCTATAGAGTATAAAGAATTCTTTTCAATAAATATTAGTAAAGTCCCTATTATGTCTCGTGTTCTTTGGATGAGAATCATACCATACCATGATCTTACCATGATCAAAATTCCAAGTGACCCAGAAGGCAATGGAGAGATAAAGGGTGAATGTCATCAGACTGTGGTAAATTAACAATGATTATTTTTGCAAGAAAGGAAGCATAACATATGCCATCAAGGAAAGATATAATGGAGGTGGACCATTTATGTACTGAAAATGAGAGACAAAGATTGTAGAAGGAAGGGAAGAGAATAAGCATTTATTAAGTGCCTACAAAGTGCCAGGTACCATGCCAAGTACTTTGCAAATATTATCTCATTTGAGTCTCACAACAAGCCTGGGAGGTAGGTGTTATTATTATGCCAATTTTACATCAGGGAAAACTGAGGTAGTCAGGTTGAGCAACTTGCCCAGGGCCATACAATTAATAAGTATCTGAGGTTGGAATTGAACTCAGGTCTTCTTCCATGGCCAGAGCTTCCCTACTGTGCCACCATTTAGAGCCGGAAAGTATCATGGAGAATAAGGTAATAAAAAAGGTAAGTGACTCATTGAGGGTCAGTCACATAGCTAGTTTGGATTCAGGTCTTCTTGACTCCAAGGCCAGTACTTTCCTCATTCTATCTTCACAATTAAGAGAACCAGAGGAAAATCTCCATTATTTTGGGTAGGTCTTCAGATGAAGATTTATGGAATGATATAGACAAGAATTGTATAAAAAGAGAAGGAGCAAATGACTTGCAATCTGTTAGTAGAGGAAATACATATATTAAAGACATGGAACCATGAAAGTAGAAAAGTCCATTTTTTTCTTTTCTAACCCTTTCATTCCTGCTGGAATAGCTTAGGTGCCTAAATTTGTTTTCATGCATGTATTTGTCAAGGCCATTTATATTTGTAACACCAGCCTTTCTCTCTGAAAAAACAAACAAAAAACAACTTTCATGACTCTCACTCCGGATGTATTTGTTCACATCAGTTCCCTGGGCCCTCAGGACTAATGCTTGAGAAAAATTGTAAAGGAGATTCTGTCCATGCAAGTGCAACCTGTCCAAAAATTATTCATCAATATCTCCTTGTGCTTTTTCTTTGGCAGTTTGCCCAGGTAAGACTTGGTCCAACTTGGAAGCATAGAATACATCCTGCTACCACCAAATGAAAAGATAGGGAAAGGAAAGAAAACCACTACACTTCCAAGTGAAATGAAGACCAATGAGTTCTGCCTTTGCTTCATCATGATCATCATCATCAATCATTATCATCATCATCACCAACATCCTGCTCAGAAATCTTTAGTGGTTTCCTATTTCCTGATTGGTAAACTTTACCATCCTTTTTCTAGTTTCCAAGTCCCTCCGTGAAATGGGTACCACCCTACTTTCCCAGGCTTCTTACTTCATTTTATTCCTTTTCCTGTTCCTTAAGCTTTAGCCAAACTGGACAATTCTCTGGTAGCCTGAATAGACTCTCTGCTTTCCAACCCTTATGCCATTGCTCATACCATTCTCTAAGCCTGAGACTTCCCTTTGCAGCTATTGGGCTTCTACCTATCCATTAAAGACCAATTTAATATCCGTGAAATCTTCCCTAATTTTTCAGTCTATAATAGTTAGTTTTCTTTGATCTTACATAATAATTTGTTAAGTACCTCCCTGATGAAGTTATTTTTGAATTTAGTAGTTATTCTCCCTATTCAGGTCATGTTCCTATTTGATTTTCTGCTTCTTGAAGGCAGAGCTTTGTCTCACCTAAACCTTGTGTAACACAGATTGATTGTACTATAGAAAACATTATTTTCTTTCCTCTCTTTCCTTCTATCAGTATCAAGTACAGAATGAACACAATTAGTCCACACTAAGTGTAAAATGAATGGAACTGAATCAAAATAATTAGTCAGTGAGGAGATACTTTGAGTAAGTCAAATGGGGGGATATTTTGAGTTCCTCAAAGCATTCACCCATGCTCTACTTGTAGTTTCTAGGTAGGTCTATGAAGATATTTATGCCCTAGAATGTCATAGTCCTAGAATTCTAGAAGAGCTGAACCTGTGGTTTTTATCAAGCAATCAATCAGCTAGCATTTATTTCAGTCTCAGCTGATTTGGCACTCAACACTATAGCACCATAGGTTTTAGAACTGGAAGAAACTAGAAAGCACCTAATCTACCCCCTGAATTCAACACAGGAGGAAACTGAAGCTCAAAGATGTTGACATGTGCCCAAGATTACCCAGTTAATGAGTGGCAGAGTTGAGACATGAACTCATTTCTTCTGAATCCAACCCAGTGCTCTTGGGATGAGAGTTTAGAGTTGGAAGGAACTTTAGAGCTTTTTAAAAAAAAGCTTATTCAATCAACCTTTCTTATTTTTTAGATTAGGAAACTGAGGCACAAAGAAGGTAAGTTATTTTTATTAGATTACACAAAATGATCAGTGGGAGAGGCAGGATTTGAACCCAGGTTCTATGAGTAAATTCAGTCCATTGTTGACAGATTGACCTATGATCTAGGGAGCAGCTAGAGGATTCAGTGGATAGAGGTGTGGCTTTCTGAATTCAAATTTGGTCTCAGACACTTACTAGTTGTATGACCGTGGGCAAGTCACTTAAACCGTGTTTGCCTCAGTTTTCCCATCTGTGAAAAGAGCTGGAGAAGGAAATGGCAAACTAGTCCGGTGTCTTTGCCAAGAAAACCCCAAATGGAGTTATTAAGAGTCAGACAGGACTGAAATGACTGAGTAACAAACCTCTAGGGAATGGGTTGTCTCCAGGAGGGGAGATAGGACACTAGCGGAGAAATCTTGATGTGACAGATCAGTATGCATTGCTTGTGCTGTCAGTGTGATGAGTTTTCCCTTTCAAACATGGGGAGGAGGGATGGAAGCGGTTATATTGAGGTTACTTAGGAAACCGCCCCCACTGGTATGACCTTGACTTTGGTGATTTCTAAGATCCCCTTTGCAGCTCAGCATTCTATGATTCATCCCTTCGGCCATAGAAACAGGGCCACTGTCTTCCTGTCTAGCCCCTGTGAAGGAGGAGGAGGCAAAGCTTTGATCCAAAGATTTAACCAAAGGCAAGCTGTCTAGCTCAGCCCAGCAGATACAGGGAATGGCTCTGCTGATAGGGCAGTTATCTCTCTGAAAGCAGAGGCTGATAACTAGCGTCCCTGCACATCCAGGAGTGAGTTATCATCAGCCTCTTCCTCACAGATCTGACCCATCAGGATCCATTTACTTATCCCTGCCGTTTGCACTCCTTTGGCCCTGCCAGAAAACAGAACTGTTCCTCCTTGGCTGAAGCACAGAGAGGAGAAACATTTGTTTTGACAGAGGAAATTGACTATATGTTGTTTCCAAAGGGCCATCAATCAACTGTTCTCCTCGGTGTGTTTAAAATTCCTGACCACAATCCTCCTTGATTTCCAACTAGCCAAAGACCTTTAAGGGGGGCTTGGTGACATTCTGATTCCTAGAAGGTGGGTTAAAAGAAAGACTCAGTAAAGATACCATATATCCCATTCAATTCAATTCATTTCAACAGGTGTTTACCAGATGTCTACTAGCCCTGCCCTAGAGGATGGAGAGGGATACCCAGGAAGGCTGTAACACCATCTCTTCCCTTAAGGATCTTCCTGAGAGGTAATGGGTCACGTTAGTAAAGTCCTGGACACATGAGGTAGATCTGTGTCATTTTCTCAGGGTGGGACCGTCCTACTCCACCAATGGTCCCCTTACCTATTGTTCTCTCCACTACCGCACATTGGTCTGAGGGTATCTGTGCAATGGGAAGCACATGAAATTCAGGGGCAGAAGCTCTGGGTGCTTTTCCTGTCCTGGCACTACCCAGAATAAGTGGCTTCACCTTCATGGGCCGATTTTTTTGAGAATAAACATATTTCCATCACTGGTCTCATGGTGCTAGGTGGTGCAGTGGATAGAGCACCAGCCTTGAAGTTGGGAGGCCTTGAGTTCAAATCTGTACTCTAGACACTTAACACTTTTTAGCTATGTGACCCTGGGCAAGTCCCTTAACACACTCTCTCTCTGTGTGTGTCTCTCTGTCTCTGTCTCTCTGTCTCTCTGTGTCTCTCTGTCTCTGTCTCTTTCTCTCTGTCTCTCTCTCTGTCTCTCTGTCTCTCTCTGTCTCTCTCTCTGTCTCTCTCTCTCTGTCTCTCTCTCTGTCTCTCTCTGTCTCTGTCTCTCTCTGTCTCTCTGTCTCTCTCTGTCTCTGTCTCTCTCTGTCTCTCTGTCTCTCTCTCTCTTTCTCTCTGTCTCTCTGTCTCTTTCTCTGTCTCTCTCTGTCTCTCTGTCTCTGTCTCTGTCTCTGTCTCTGTCTCTGTCTCTCTGTCTCTGTCTCTCTCTCTCTCTCTCTCTCTCTCTCTCTCTCTCTCTCTCTCTCTCTCTCTCTCCTTTTTTCTCTTCTTCTCCACCTCCTCCTCTTCCTCCTCCTGCCTCAAAAAAGAGAAAGAAATTGGAACCATTGATCACTGAGAGACAAAGTAAGCAAATATGTACATGGTTCAGGAGAAGGAAGGCTAGATTTGGAATCAAAGAACCTGGTGGGCAGATCCCAGCTCTGTCACTATCTACTTGTAGCACCTTGGGTAACCAGATAAGCAAGAAAACACTGATTATACATCTACTATGTAACAGATACTATAGTGGATGCTGAAAATACAAAGACTAGTGAGATAGTCTTTGCCCTCAAAAAGCTTACATTCAAATGGGCAAGAGAAAATGTGTGTGTGTGTGTGTGTGTGTGTGTATGTATGTATGTATCACATACAAATCAGATACAAGGTAATATTGGTGAAGAGGCAACACTAGCAGCTGGGTGGACAGAGAAAGGCTGAGTCTTGAAGAAGATCAAGGATTTTCGGAAGTGGAGGAGCTCTAGAAAACCATTTGTGCACCAAGATCAGAAGTGGACAGCCATGTATGACATGTGTCAGGAAAATTAGTTTGACTAAACTGTAGAATAGTTGGACAGTGGTTATGTGTAATAGATTGAAAAAAGTAGAATGGGACAAGTTGTTTTAAATGTCAAACAGAGGAAGTTGCATTTGGACCCCAAAGCAACAGAGAGCCACTGAAATATATTGAGTAAGAATGGGTTAACATGATCAATCTTGTGATTTAGAAAAATTATTTTGGCAGCTGTGTGGAGGCAGAGTGGGAAAATGGGGTTGTTGAATGTCTTGCCCCTTCTTCACTTCCAGCTGTATCCAAGTGCCATATCCTTGGCAAATTACCACTCCCTTAGAAGCTTCATCAAAATGCTTGGCATGTGCCACATGTGTGGCACTTGTGCGATCTTGGACAAATCCTTTAACTGTTCCTGGCCTTAGTTTCCCTGTCTGTAAAGTGCGGTGATTGAACTAGATGGTCTCTAATGATTCTTCTGCTTTTAAATTTAGACTCCTATGAGGGAGGTAAGTGTGATAACCACTTTAATAGATGAAGAGATTGGGTTCAGAGAGGTAAAATGCATTGTTCATGGTCACGTGGGTAATTGGTGTCAGAGGCAGACCTCAGATCCAAGTTAGCTTGCCTGACTCCAGGGTTTGTGTGTCTCTCCATTACACCACCATTCAACAAACAACTTATTGTTACCTGACTAAGAATGTAATCCATGGGTTAGGGTTATGGAAATAGGTTCTGTCTACATAGGGAAGGTAGAACTCTGGGATTCTAGTCTAGGAGAATGAGCAAAGTTGCAGGACATGATCCTGACTGCACAAAATATAAAATTCATGGTGCATTTTCTCTCTCTCACACTCTCTCTCTTTCTTTTTTTCCCTCTCTTTCTTCTTCCATCCCCCCCTCTTTTTTGTGCTCCCTGTATCTCTCTCCTTTTTTCTCTTTTCTTCTCCTCTTCCTCCTCATCTTTCTCCTCTCCTCCTCTTCTTCCATCTCCTTCTTCTGTATCTCCTCCTTCTCTTCCTCCTCCTCCTTTTCTTCCTCTTTCTTTTCCTCTTCCTCCTCCTCCTCTCCTCCTCTTTTTCCTCCTCTTCCTCCTCCTTCTCCATCTCTTTCTCTCCATCTTTCTCTGTCTCTGTGTCTATCTCCTCTCTGTCTCCTCCCCTTCTCACTCCTATCTCCATGTTCCTATGATGTGGACCTGTTAAGTCCTTATGAAATCTGAGGAGTCACTAGTCAAAACAATTGTTAAAATATATGTTAAATAACTGTGGATGGGAATGATTGCTAAGCACTATGGAGATTAAAGATGTTTCCCCTAAAACCAGGACTGGCCTGTAATTATGTATATGTGATATGTGACATATATATAACATGGATATGATGTCAGGTCTCTCTAAGGGGAGTATGGAGTGTGTGTGCTACTGGGAAACTTATTAGATGTTAGGATCATGCAATCTAGAGTTCAGGGTACTCTAACTCAATCATCTCATTTTATAGATGAGGAAACTGAGGCCAGAAAGCTTGAGATGTACCCAGAGTCATACAGTAAACCAGAGAAAAAAATTGATGAATTGTTAAAGCATTTATTAAGTACTCACTTTGAACAAAACACTATACTAAGTGTTGCAGACCCAAATATTCTTAAGAAGTTCACATTCTAATGTGAATAGGTTAGATAAAATCTCTGGGTCCAGAGTTGGGAAGATCTGAGACATTTTCAAATTGTGTGAAACTAGACAAGTCACATAACCTCTGTCTGCCTAATTTAGTCAACTGTAAAATGGAAATAGTAATAGCTGTTGGGAGCATAAAAATGAGCAGAGAATCTTTTATTTTTTATTTTTGTCTTCTCATCACTGCCCATAATGTCTGGCATCTAGTAGGTGCTTAATAAATGCTTGTTGATGGTACATTATGGTTATTTGTATTTGTGTTTTCCCTATCCTATTATATTGTGAGCTCCCTGAGGGTAGGAACTATGCCTTATATACTAACAAGAATAACTAGCATTTATAAATCACCTATTAGGTACCAGGCATTGTGTTAAACACTTTACAATTTCAGTTTATTTTATTCATTTGAATTTTATCTCATTTGAACTTCACAATAACCCTGGGAGGTAGGGGTGATTGTAATTCCTATTTTTCAGTAGAGAAATTAATAATAACAATAATAAACATTTATATATAACTTACCACATGCCAGCAAAACACTTTATAATTATTATCTCATTGAGCCTCATAATAACCCTGAGAAGTAGGTGCTTTTGTTATCCCTATTTTACAGTAGAGGAAACTGAAGCAGACTCATCCAGGTCACAAAACTAGTAAGTGTGTAAGAGCAGATTTGAACTCACATATTCTTGACTCCAGACCCAGAACGCTAACCCTTGTACCATCTAGCCATATCTCTTCCATCTTATAATAGAGTGCTCTGCATGTAGTATACTTTGAATTTTTTGTGGGTTTTTTGTTTGTTGTGTTTTTGACACAACTTGACCCTTAATATCACAGACTCCATTGACTGCCCTGTGTTTAGACTATTTCTTATAAGTTATTTAGAGGACTCCATTTTGTATGTACAAGATTATCTTGTCCATCTCCAATAATCCAATCCAATAAACATTAATTAAGCACCTACTATGTGTGATGCACTGTGTTAAGTGCTGGGGAATACTATTAATAAAAGAGCTAAGAAACCTGTGCTTTTAAAAAATAAGATTATTCAGCCTGCCTTGTCCAATCAATTGAGAGCCTTAAAAAAACCAAATTTTTAGTAAATACCTAGAATGTCTCTGCACAAAAGAGGAAATGTGGTGAAATGGAAAAAAACATTAAACTTGAAACCAGGACACCTGGCTCCAACAATTCCTACTAGGTGACTATTGGTAAGCCAAAATTTCCCTTCCTTGAGCCCCAGTTTTCTCATTTATAAAATGGTGGTAATACTTGTACTAATCAGTGATTAAGAACAAAGTGTTTTAACAATCCTAAATTGCTATAGAGACTTTGTGGGCGGAGGGTTTGGTATGTTATGGTGGTCTTCTATGTTTGTGTCTTGGACATTCCTGGTACCTTAATGGGGAATCGTTTTAAAAATTATCCATTCTTCCAATCTCCTTTCTCTGCTTGGAAATTTGGATAGAGCCAGGCTCTGTGTTTCTGGAAGAAAATTCATTGCCTTATATGCTCTTGGTCTGTATTATTTGGGATACTTCAGTGACATTCTTCAAGTATTAGGTGCCATATTTTTCAAGATGACAGAGTCAAATCTTTGGCTTTGCCTCTGTGTTCCTGGGGACCATGTTGTCTTCCTGGACTTTCTAGGCTTCAGGATTCTAATTTTGGTCCAGGAAGCACAGTTTTAGACTTGCCCCTGGATGGAGCTCCAATAGACTGCAGCAGCTCTCGTCAATAGTTGCTGACCCCAGTCCAGTCAGATAATGGGAAGTCTCTGTAGGTTCAGAGCGACAAGTCTGCCTCCCTATTCATATATCATGTATGAGAAAAGTTCAAACCCGGCCCTGAGCTGAACTCAGACTTTCACAATCCTGCTTTGGGGGATAGGTCAACTACACTGCTGGGGTATCCTTTCCTGCCATGGTTACTTGCCTATGGAGTGAATCAGGTTAGGAAAAAAAGTGACCCACTCTGGTTTCTCCTTAGACTTACTCATCACAACTCAGTCTGGTGTCCTTTTTAGATCTTTGTTGGAATAGTTGTAAGGGAATTTCCTACTCCGCCATCTTTACTGATCTCCTTTTAAGTGCTCTAGATATATATAGTCTAAAATAAAAAATCAGGGACCTTTGTAATTGTAGGTCAGGGATCACTGTAGTCTCCAAAGAATTGAAAGTAACAGTCATTAAAAAGGCAGTGGAGAGGTGCAGAGTGAGTATGAATGGGATGCAACATATTAAAAAAGCAACATCTTATCAAGGAGAAACAGCATAAAGCATATATCAATGAAATATTTTGGGGAAAGATTATGATGAGAAGATCAGATGGGCTTACTATGTGGTGAGAGTAAGGGATAGGCATTGGATGGCTCATGTGATCCATCGGTGCCTTCATGATTTGGGTAACTTAAGGAGGCTCCTTGCACATTTGTTTGACACTCTATGACAAATTCTGGGGTGTTCCTGGGTTTGAATCTTGTGGAAATTCACTAGTTATATAGCCTCAGTTCTTCCTCATCTGTAAAATGTAGAAGTTGGACAAAACAATGTGAGATCTCCTCTAGCCCCAGATTTATGCTAATATGACTTTTTTGAGGTTACACAGTGAGTCATTAGCAGAGCTGAGTCTAACCCTGTCTCCTGATTCTGAGACCAGTAGTATTTCTACTCTCCCAAGCTTTCCCTCCTCCCACCCCTGCATCCTGCTTTTATGGAAAGGGAGGAAATGATGGGGGGGATGCTGTTTGTGATTAGAGATTTTTAAAAGCAGCTTCCAGAGATTTGGTCCAGGGTCAGCATGCATGCAATCTCTACTCCTAGACTATACACTCTCGATTCCCAGTGCTGGATAGTAACAAACATAAAGAATGATAGCTCATGAAAAATCCAGACATCATCGAAGGATGGTCCCTCCCTCCAGCTCTGTCTATAGTCCTTTGTCTAAAAGGCTGTGTATAAAACATACAGAAAAGTGAACTAAAGGGTTTCACTTTTATTTCCAACCATAAGGTTTTATGATCAATCTGAAATTGATGAAAAAAAAATAATTAAACAGAATTCTATTAATTAAAAAATTAGGATTCTTTGAGATTTGATGGCAAATTATTGATTAATTAGTTATCTATTAAATGCCTTAAATGTGCTCAGAACTATACTGGGCACAGTGATACAGGAGTCTGCTGGAATCAGCCCTAACTTGCTTGGGAAATCCTATTGTTAAATTTTCAATATGATTGTTTATACCTTGGGAATTGGCAAATGATACAAATCAAGGCTTGATTTATTGTTTTGTTTGTTTAGATTTGGTTGATTGTTTAGACTCAGGAAAAGTGTTAAAGAAAATGTTAAAAATGCCAATTAAATTTAAAATTGCAATATGCACACATTTTCTCCCTGAAGAGTCAGTTGTTAAACATTTACCAGCAGACCCCACACCTAGTATAGCATAAACCCTGACCTTGAGGATTTATTATCTATTTATGGGAGGCCCCATAATGGAATGGAAAGGCCTTGGAATCAGAAGAACTCTGGAGTGTTCTCTTTCAAAATAGCATAATTGATTTACAGAGGAGTTGTGTGCAATTCAGTTAAACACAGATTTTGTAATTACTTTCTATGTGCTACTATGTGCTGGCAATACAAAGATTGAAATGATATAGTCTCTGACCCTCAATTTGAGAAAAAGCAAGGTATATGCAGTTATGTAAATGTTATATACATAATAGTTATATATAATTTATAGTATATTATATATAATGTATAATATATGTATATACACATGCATATAATATATTGTATATAATATATAAACATTATTATGTATTATACACACACATGCACAAACTAAGATGAGGTGACAAATTCCCTCACAACAGAGGCAATGGCAAAGACTTCTTGGAGGAGGAGACATTTGAGCTGGACTTTGCAGATGGTTTGACTTCTGAGGAATGGAAATAAGGAGGGAGAGTATTCTAGACATAGAAGACATAGGAGGATTGCTAATGCAAATGCAGGAAGGTGGGAGAACGAATATTGTGAATGATCTTTCAAAAATTCCTTTGCAAATTGTCATATTTTCCTATTGAAACAATGATGCTCATGGTAGTTAACTGCCCAGGTCAACCTCCACAAACCTATTTCATCCCTGATGACAATGACATATGGCACACCACTTAACTGACAGTCAGAATTCAGCCCCCTGGAACACAATTCCCCATCCCAGAAGCTGCTTCAATGGCTTTTTGCTACCTGTCAAGAAAGAAACATAATGGTGGGGTTCTTTGGGAACTTGGTATGACATCAGCCAGACATGGCTGAATGGAATATTCCTCACAGCAAATGCTGAAGAATCCCTGTGTGTAATTAACTGATACACCAGGTTGTAGAGACTTTACATCTGGGGCTAGATCTGTGATTTCATCCGGAGGGGGACCTCCCAGTGTTGAAACTCCCTCTACCTGACTGAGCTCTGCGGCTCCTTGTAAGTTTGGGACATTGGGAGGTGAAATGCCTTGTCTTTGGTCACACAATGAGGTACGCTGGGGAACAACTTGACTCCCAGATGGTTTTGACTCCAAAGTTGGTTCTCCAGCCCCTATCACAGGGGCTAAAAAAATCAATAGCACTTATTCAGTGCAAGTAAATCACCGTGCTACATGCTGAGGAGACACATGGGAAAGGGACAGACTTTATTCTCAAGGAGTTCACATTGGAATGAGGAGATCAGTCAGCTACCAGTAAGATGGAACCGTCCCATGGTCCTTAGGGGACAGGAGTAATGCAAATGCCAAGACGTCCTCCTTAGTGATATTCCCACTCAGGAAATCATATTGTTTCTAGCCTTGAACAACTGGGTAGGACTTTGTCCACAAGAACTTTCTGTTCTGGGCCTAAAATGTGCATGTATGTGTATGTGTATATGCATATGCCTATGGATGTATATGTGGATGTATATTATGGATGTGTGTGTGTATATATATATATATATTATAGATGTATATGTGTGTATATGTATGTGTGTTATATATGCATATGTACATTGTCCACATTGCACATATATATGCATGTGCATGTTGTGTCTACGTATGTATATACACATATCTATGCACTCATGTACATATATACACATTCATTAAAATGCTTTATGTGTCCAAAATGCAAGTGTATGTATAGCTATGTGTTAGTGTTTTATATATATATAATTTGTATACACATATGATAAATCTATGGTACAAAATCATTTCAACTCTTCTACTAATTAAATATCCCTTGGTCCCAACTCAAGTTTTATTTATTACGAGTAGTCTTGGGGAGAGCTTTTCATAGCCATGATACTTGCAAGAGATTATAAAGGAAGTCAGTGTGGGGGTTTTAGTTAGTTCCAGGAGTATTTGCCATGAGGACATGTCTGTGCATCCCTGTGGGCTGGGAGCGTAGGGGAGAAAGAGAGACAGAGAGAGGGAAAGACAAAGAGACAGAAAGAAGAGAGAGAAACAGGCAGAGAGAGACAGAGAGAGAAAGAGTGAGACAGGGAGGGAAGGAAGGAGAGACAGAGACAGACAGACAGAGACAGAGACAAAGAAAGAGACACACACACACAGAGACTCAGAGAGAGAGAGACACACACACACACAGAGACAGGCAGAGAGAGAGGGAGAGATCTATTTATCAGCCAGAGAACAGTGAATGACTTGGGGGGGATCGATTGATATCCAACCCCACATGTGTCACCCACCACTGACAGTTAGTTATCGACAGTGCCTGAGAACCACAATGAAGCCTGTCAAGTGCCCAGATGAACGCTGTCCATTCTGGAGGCTTCCTGTGATCCCGCAGCCAGCTCCACCAGCACACCTCAGCAAAAGAAAACCATCTTTCCTCCAAACAAACAGATAAAGAAAATACAACCCACCCACAATCCTGGAAAGACTCCTTTTGGCAAGATCTAAGCAGGAGAGAGAACATGGCGTGCAGTAATCCTGCTGGGAAGAAGGAGACATAGCTTAAGACTCCTCTTGGCTGAATTTTCTGAAATCCTGGGCCCCGTGTCTGGAGACTTATTCAGCTGGAAAAATGTGTATCTGCTCAGCCCAGAGCATCCCCCTTCTCTGCCTGGCTCTTCCCATCCTACATCCTGCTCCTGCTCTTTGCCTCCTCTGGCTACCCAGACACAGCCATCTGCCTCAAGCAAACCCACTCATCATACTGCCAGGGACACATGAATTCCCGGGAAAACAGCACGAGGAGAGGGAGAGAGAGTGAAAGGTTTATGTGTTGTTAATAACTCACGTTTCTATTATACTTTTAAGATTGAGTATTTCCTTACAACAATGCTTTGAAGAGAATAATGCAAATATTTTTATCCATAGTTTACAGATGGGAAAACTGATCCTGGGGGGAGGGGGTGGAGTTAAGTGGCTTTCTGATAAGTGTCAGAACTGAGATTTGAACTCAAATATCCTGATGTCAGATTATTTATTCTAGAGGATCTCTCCCAATTCCACTTTAATTTACTTTTTAACTGGGCCAGTGCCAACCAAGATCTCTTTGACTCAGTTCTTAACTTACATACTTGTCAAATGGATAAAAAAACAAGCAAACAAAACTTCAATCATGGAATAGACTCAGAGTTAAGAAAGAGTTTAGAGGTCTTCTAGAGTTAACTCTTTCATGTTATAGATGAAGAAACTGAGGCAGGTGAAAAGTGACTTGTCCTGAGAGATGATTTGGTCCAGCCCCTCATTTTTTCACCATTCTCCTCTTTATTTCTTGGAATTCTTAGTTCCCTTCTAGATTCAGCTCAAATACTTATATGATACCCTTTATGACCTCCCTCACTTCATCCCAATTAGTCAATTATCAGTACTCTCCCTCCCCTCTGACATTACCTGTCTACACCTGTGTTTCTCTATTTATTTTGTAATATTATGTTCTTTTCCTTCAGTAGAATGTAAGCTCTCTGAGGGCAGAGACTAATTTGTCTTTGTAACCCCATTGTCTGGTACAAAGCCAGATGCTTAGCAGATAGTTAAATATCTTTTGAATTGAAATATTGAATTGCATTTTCTCAGTACTGATTATACTGAGTGAGAAGATGAAGGGAGTGGAGATGAAAGTGCTCAGATGTGGTGGTCAGAGATGAACACAATCCCAAACTGCCCGGCAGGTGCAGAAGCTACATCAAAGCCTCAAGTCCTTTGTCAAAACCATCATGTCTGTAAAAATGAAATCCTAAGAGCTTCGGACATCATAGGCACTCAAATATTTGTTAAAGGATTTCATTAACTGCCCACCTACTGTGTACCAACTTGATGATTTGGAAGACACCAAGAATTATAAAGTTTTATCCTTCTCTTTTCCATCTCCTTCAGCTCCGTCTAAATGGGAAGATTTGCCAGGTATATATGAAATGATTAACTGTTATGAAAAGAATATAAAATTTAGCCTTCAAAAACGATTGTGACTTCACCATTAATGGAGATTTTCAAATGGAACTGAAATGATTATTTGTCAGGAACATCATAAAAGAGAACCTCAGTGAGACAGAGTTTGGACTCAATGGCATCCAAGGTACCTATCTTAGTTTGTGATTGTGTGATCTGGCTTCTGAAGGCCTCAGCATTCTCATCTGCAAAATGGAAGAAGACTCGATGACTGCTAGAGTCACTTCTGTCTCTGGATACTATGATCCAATGAAAAATATCTAATGATTGGTATAGGTTGTTGGTAAATTAAACGATTGTTCGATAATTAGTACCGATGATTGGAATTCAAGGAGAGAGAGATTACCCATATGAGCAGGGAAGGCTTCAAGGAGGAGGTGAAACATGAGCTGGACTTTGAAAGATGGAAAGATATGGAAAGGGAAAGAGAAGCCTGGAAGGCACTAAGAAGAACAAACCACAGTGGGAAACAAAAAAAACTCATCTCCTTTCTTCCTTTTTGGAAACTAGACTGGTAGATAGGAAAAATGATTCTGGGTAAGTCAGTTTCCTCAACTATAAAATGAATTGGAGAAGGAAATGGCAAAACCTCTCCAGTATCTTTGCCAAGAAAATCCCAAATAGGGTCATGAAGATGTGAATGTGATGGAAAACTACCGAATAAGAAGAAGATGAAGGAAATATTGTAGATACAATTTAGTAAGAGCTTAGCAAAGAATTTGACAGTCTCTAATGCAACTCTTCTGGAAAAGATCAAGATATATGGACCAGTAAATCATACAGATATGTGGATTTGGAATTGGTTGGATGGCCAAACTGGAAGAGCATTCTAATGGTTTGATGGCTCCAGCACTTTGTACTAGCACATAGTAGGTACTGAATGCTTAGTTGACCTTCTGACAGTGTAGTGATTTAACGAATCTATGCATGGCTCTTTGCTAGTTCGTATTCTTCTCAATGACTTGGATAAAGGCAGAGATGGCCCACTCATAACCAGTCTAAGATGGAGGAGGAGAAACTAGACACATTTTTCTGAAAAAGAACCAGGGCTTAAAAACTCAAGAACATTGTGAGATATCAGTCAAGAAAGCTGATGCAAGGAAGAAGAAAATGATGAGCCTAATGTTCCCTGTCCTGTTGTCCCATATCTGGAGTATTGTGTCCAGTTGTGGGCATTACATTTCAGGAAGAATATCATTAAGCCAGACAGTATCTACAAGAGATACAAATCAAGGTAGTGAAGAGACTTGAGAACATGGCAACAGTTTATGAGGACTGAATATATTTAACTGGGAAAAAAGGAGATATAATCTTTAAATGTTTGAAGAGTAATCACATGTTTGACCCCAGAGGACAAAACTAGGAGCAATGGGTAGAAGTTGCCAAGAGACTGATTCAAGCTTGATGCAAGGGGCCACTGGATGATTCATGGACAGAGCATTTGGAATCAAGACATCCTCATGAATTCAAATCTGGCTTCAGACACTTATCAGCTGTGTTTGGACTTGTCACATAACCTTATTTACCTCAGTTTTCCTCATTTGTAAAATGAGCTGGAAAAAGGAAATGGCAAACTACTCCAGTATCTTAGCCAAGAAAACCCAAAGGGATCACAAAGAGTTAGACATGGCTGGAATGACGCAACCATAAGGGAAAAAACCAACCTCAAGCCTCCTAATAATGAGAGCTGTCTGACTTGTACAAAGAGACTTATTCTTCCCTATCCCCTCCTCTAGCACTTATTAATTTATGGAACTGTTTTTTTTTCTTAGTGCAGTTTTGTTTTGTGTGTCAATTGGATTACAAACTTTATTTTAAAAAATGCAAAACCAAAAAACCCAAAGAGAACTGTCCAAAAGAAGAATGGATTATATTTCCTGCCCCCATTGCAGGAGGTAATATGTGCCTCTCATTAGGGACCAAAGGCTAGATGAGCAGTTGTCCATCCTGTTACAGAGAGGATGTTTGTCCAGGTATGATTGGACTAGCTGTTATCTGAGATCCCTTGCAACTGTCCAATTATATAATTGTGTGAAACCCACATGGTGTGTTTGGGAGACTGGCTCAAGTGGGAAAACTGGGCAAGTTGGATTAGAAACCTGAATGGGGAGGGGGAGAATTGAGCTTTATAAGATAAGGAGCTTTATGCTTTCTTTACATGTGTGTGTACATTTGATGGTGATGTGTGTTTCATTGCTATTCAGTGCCCATGGACTGCAATTTCCTCCTATTGAAGCCATAATTTACTACTGGGAAAATAAACATTTGTGTTTGTTTTGGTTTGACTGCTCATATGAATTTTAATAATTTGAAACCTGCCTGCTTTCTATTCATGGAGATATATATCTCATGTTACACGCCACTCAAAGGTGAAGGCTGCTTAGATGCATGATTTACCATCATGGTGGAGTGAAAGGTCACTTGGGCTGGAAGCCTCGAGCCCTGGATTCTAGCCCTGGTCCTGCTTCCAACTAGTGCATGACCCTGAGTAAATAACTCTGCTCCTTTGGGTCTTGGGTTTCCTATCTACAAAGTGAGGGTGTTGGACTACATGAGCCCTAAGATCCTTTCAAACCCTGTTATTTTCTGCTCTTAGAATTGATAGATCACTGGAAGAGGCAGGAAGACCTGAGTTCAAATCCTGAATGAGACATTTACTAGCTGAGTGACTTAAGGCAAATCATTTCATCGATGACTGCCTCAGTTTCTCCAATTGTAAATAATAATTATCAATTAATTATTATAATTGTAGTATTATCACCCAAAATAAGTGGGGGTGATAATAGCAGCTACTTCTGATATGGTGCCTGGCACTTAGTAGGCCCTTAATAAAAGCTTATTTCCTTTCCTTCCTTGTCTCTTTTCCCTTCCTGTTTTGATGTTCTCTATCACAAGACTTTCTAGCTCTGACATTCTATTGTAGAAAGAGAATTGAAGGAGAGCTCTTGGAATCAAATCCTGTCTAGCTATGTGACCATAGGCTAGTCTTAACCTCTGCGAACCTCAGTTACCTCATCTATAAAAAGGAGATGAGACTAGAAGATAGATGTATTCAGGATTAAAATGAATTAGGTCCACAAGTGCCCCGAAAACTCTTCAATGCTCTGTAAACAGCTTTGAGGATACTGACAGGGAAGTTCCCTCTAGTTCCTAAAGACCGTGTTCCGATCTGCTTTTCAATTTTGGCAGTTACTCTGTTAAGACTTTGCACATCCATCCATTTTTCCCAGGGAGACTTGGTAACTCCAAAGTATTCAGCCCTTTCCCTCCTCTGAATCCTCAATGCATTTTGAGTTGGGATCACTCAGGTTCATACTGAATCATTCTCTGCTTCCTCACTTTATTCTGATCTTCACTGGTGGAGTATAAGCTCTCTGGGAACAAGGTCCTGGTCTTATCTTTCTCCTGCAAAGACCTCAGTAACAATGCAAGGCTGGACATAATGGAGGTCCTGAGGAAAGATCTTCTGCAGACTGAAGGACTGATGGTTTCTATGTACATGGCAAACCCAGAAGGAGAGGGTGGTAGGTAGGTGGTTCAGGTGATTAGTGTTAAAGTATCTGGGAATGAGAAACCCCAATGGAGAATGCTTGGACCTTAATGTGAGGTAGGTAACAAGATAAACAGGGTATAGTGGAATGCATCTTGTTGCATCAATGGGCACAGGTCCTGAGTTTGAATCCTGCCTCAATCACTTGCTACCTACTCTGTTTCAGCAAAGTCACTTCCCCTCTATTATGTCAAATGAGTTATTTGTAAAGTGCTGAGCAAAGGATTTGGCACTTAGTATGAACTTAATAACTTTCCTCTCCTCTCCTCTCCTCCCCTCTCCTCTCCTCCCCTCTCCTCTCCTCTCCTCTCCTCTCTTCTTTTCTCTCTTGCTTTTATTTCCTTCCTTTGTTCCTTTTTTCCTTTCTCTTTTTCTTTCCTCCCTCTCTCTCTTCCTTCCTTCCTTCTTTTCTCCCTCCCTCCCTTCCTCATACCCAATTTCCTCATCTGTGAAATGACAGGGTTGAAATTTATCATCTATAAGATCCCTTCTGACTTAAAATAATCCTAAAATCTTTAGAAATGACAGGCTTGTCAGAGGAGTTGAGATATGAAAGCAAAATCATTAAGGAAGGGAGAACAAAATTTGAGGATGGAGAGGGAGATTAGGAAGAAAGAGGAGGAGGTAGTCAGATGGGCATTTTTCTATTTATAGATGATCTCTACCTTAGTAATTTTTCAACAGGATTGAGAGCTGGAAGGAACCTTAAAGATCATGGGTCCCCAGCCCCCTTATATTTTAGATGAAGAAATTGGACTCTTTTCCCAGGTCACACAGTTGATAAATAGACAAACAAAAATCTGATCTCAGTTTCTTTGAGTCTCAATTCAACACTATATTTAAGAGGGGAAATATTTATTGATCTCTTTTGTCCTCAACATTTCTTCTCTTCCTCCCAAAGAACCAAGTCTATACAATTCAAGGAAAGACAGGGTGTGTTTGTGCTGATAAATATTTAACAACCAGCTTCCCTCACCCCAAACGTGTAAACTCAATTCAGTTTTAAACTTAATCTGCATTTTTAAGATTTTCTCTGTCATTTTCTTAAATTGTAACAATCCACAAAATGAGAAAACAGGTCCTGCCAATAGTGTTTGCCAGTTTCTGAGATCTAAGTGCTCAGACAATCTCTTCTTAGCTGGTGCCAAGTGGGTTCAGTGTATCCTTCCCAGGGATTGTCCAGGCTAGATTGTGGGCTCTATGAAGGGAGGGACCATTTCACTTTTGCCTCAGCACCTAGCACACTGCTTAGTATACAGTAGATGCTTAATAAATGTTTGTGGGCTCTGTTGTCAAAGCCTCCTAACATGAGACTTAGAACACCTAAGAGCCCTGGACTGAAGTCAGGAGAATTAGTTTTAATCCAGGCTCTGTGACCCTGGGCAAGTCAGTTTTTTTTCTTCTTTGAGCCTTAATTCCCAATTTGTTCATTGAGAAATTTAGCTAATTCCAACATCCTGTGAAATTTGTTTAATTATGAAGAATTGTTTGTTAATACTTATTAAGAAATAAATGTGATGGAAGGAGAAAAAGAAAGTGGGAATTTTTGAAGACCTCAGCTATTTTCTAAGATGCTGACAGGCAAAGACAAGATGGAAGGCTTCATTCTCCCTGGAGAAGTGGTGATGGGAGTGACTGTTTCTCGAGCATTGAATTTGGAACACTTGGGTTTGCATCCTGGCTCAATCACTAGTTTATAACCTCATTAATGACTCTAAGCCTCAGTTTCCATATCCATAAAATGGACATGATACCAGCCACCCCCTAGCACCTTCACAAGATTGTTACAAGTGTCTGAAGAGACAATGTAGAGTAATTAAAATGGCATATTAATTTCAGCTGTCGTAGAACACGAAAAGCAGCGTGTGGTACAATGGTTAGAGAGCCGGCAGAGCGAGGAAAGCCTTCATTCAAACCCCACTTCTGACAGTCACTGGCTAGGTGACCTCAGACGAATCACAAGTGGCTCAGGGGTTGCTTTGCTTTGGGAGAAGGGACCTCCCCTTAACGAAGGAAATCATAAGCCCAGTTCCTGTCTGTATCAAAAAGGCAAATCAATGAGCTGTGTCCCCACCTGAATTGGGCCCTTTTCTTAGTTCCTGGGTTTTTTTTTTTTTTTTGTTTGTTTGTTTTTTGTTTTTTTTGCTAATGAGGTTTGAGGCAGCTTCTCCATCACAAAGAAGGGACAGAGGAGAGCTTTAGGGAATGTAATGACTTCTGTTTGGGTTAGCTTCCTTCTTGACTGTGAAGAGGGAGACAAGGGGAGAGGGTGGGGGTGGGAGGGAGGAGGATGGAGGCTGAGGGAGAGAGGCTATGGGGGAGGGGAGGACATGACAGTCTCCTCTCAGCATTTCCATCTTCCCCAGCTTTTTTATCTTCTCCTTAGTCTCTGTATTGCTGCAATTACCGACACTTTAAAACACAATGATCTGGCTGTTAATGTGATGGATGACAGCAGCTTTCTGTCTGTCTGGAAACTGGTTTAAATCATCCCCCAGAGTGAAGGAAGTTTCTGGAATTAACCCTTTGGAGCTTTTTAAAAAGACCCTCCATTTTGTTGTGGGTTGGGAGAAGGGGGATTGTTTTGAAATGGTGGAATAGCGATTGCAGCATTCGATTCTTTGATTCTAGAGAAGCCAGAAAACCTTGGATCCGGGGGGAAATGAATTCATCCTGTGACATTTCTTTGCTAATGGTTCCATCCTATCGATCCACTAAATGTCAGAGCTGGAAGGGACTTAGAATGTCGAAATATCAGAGATGGGAGGGACGTTAGAACATGGAATGTCAGAACTGGAAGGGACCTTAGAATATACAATGTCCAAGGTAGAAAGGGTTAGATAGAATGTTAGAACATAGAATGTTAGACTAGAAGGGATTAGAATATACAATATCAGAGGTAGAAGGGACCTTAGAACATAGAAGATTAATGCTAGTGGGAAGAATAGAATGCTCTAGTTAAAAGGGACCTTAGAACTTATAAAATAATGTCTTAGAGCTGGAAGGGATCTAAAAACAAAGACATCATAGCTAGGAGGGACTTTAAACAAAGAATGTGGATCAGAGATTACAGAGCTCCAGAGAGGGACTTCAAATAGAATATCAGATCTAGAAGAGACCTTAGAACATTAGAAAGCTAAAATTGGAAGGTACCTGAGAAAATGGATGTCCAGAGCTGAGAGAAACCTGAGAAAGTCGAATACCAGATCTTAAAGGGATGTTAGAAATGACCTTAATCAGTCTGTTTCCCAGTTATATAATCTCAGTTATGTAGGGATAAATTTTTTTAGTTCAGAGTATTGTGAAGAAAATACTTTACAAATTTTAAAATTGCAAAGGAAGAAAGCTATTATTATTCTCATGTCATGAGCTCCACTAAGTCCCAGGCAGACCCCCAAAATACATAAGCATGACCCCCTAAATCCTTTATAAGGCTTCCTTGCATTTTCCTCCTCTAGTTTTTTTTTTTTTTACATTTTTTATTATCATTATAGCTTTTATTACAAGATATATGCATGGGTAATTTTTCAGCATTGATCCTTGCAAAACTTTCTGTTCCAACTTTTCCCCTCCTTTCCTCCACCCCCTCCCCAGGTCCTCCTCTAGTCTCATACAACAGTCTCCAAGCAGAGAAGGCTTTCCTCTTTTTATAGCCATTTGGACTGGAACCATTTTTTACCCAGGGAAGATATCAATGCTATTGGAAAAGAACCAAGGGTTATTTCTAGCGAGGATAATTCTGGATCTTTCTAACACCTGTGAGGGCAGAGTAACGTTAACCTAACCCAACTCTGTCCTTTCAGAGATTCAGGGAGCTGGAAGAAACTCAGAGGTCATCTATCCCCACTGTCTCGTTTTACATTTAAGGAAGCTGAGTCCCAAAAAATAAAGTGATTTGGTCAATGTCACACAACTAGTTAGCCCCAGAGCCAGGTGTCCTGAAAGGAGACAGCAATCTATCTTCAGCTATCCACACATAAATGTACAGATTATAGAGTAACAAACAAGGAGCAACTAAAAGGGGCAATGGACCTGGAGTCAAATCCAATTTCAGAGACTAGGTTCTTGTTCAATCATTTAACCTCAGTTTCCACAACTATACAATGGGAATAGGAATAACACCTCCCTCCTAAGGTTATTGTAAGAATAAAATAGAGACTTATGAGATCAAGGTTGCCTCCTTAGGTCAAAATAATGTGTAGCTTTTTATCTATATAGGTATATAGTTAAATAACTAGCTATTATTTTATCTATATAGCTATTATTATAAACTAGGAGACAAATGGACTTTTTAAGTATCATTGAGTCTTGTAAGGATGAGGCCTTCAATCCAGAAGGAATAAAATAGTTAAGACTTGGGGTATATATATTGTATATTAAGAAATATGAGGAAATTCAGGAACTGGAGGGGGTGGGGAAGATGGCAAAGTGTGTTTGGATGAAGATCAACAGAGGTAGATATAGAACCAATATTGACATTGGTAAATACTACAAACCACCTGGACAAAAAGAGGAAGCAGATGAATAGTTGGGGAAATAGATTACTTGCTAAACAAGGACATTATACAGGTGTTAAAGCTTAGAACTGACTTAAGATTTTAAAGACAAACTCCATAGTCATGATGAAGGCCTTCGATGCTCTGTCAATCCAGCTCTCTGCCAAAAAAGCAGAGTACCCTTCGTGATAATTTTGTGCTTCAGAAGGTGGAAGAACTAATGAGGTGAACTGTTCTGAATGTAAATCTCCACAGCAAGGAACTGGTTTCTGGAATGGAAATGATGGAAACTTCCCAGAAAAGAGATGACTCTATTGTAGAATTTGTGATAAGAGAGGAAACATTGATATAAACTGAGATGTATCTGAGCTTTTACCAGAAAAGATTTCAGAAAGTTCAAAGAAAGGCTCAGAACTATCTAGGACAAAGCAGCCCAGCTGATTTGGGAAACTCTCAAAAACGAAAGTCTGAAAACAAAGAAAACAAAGAAAAAATAATGACAATGAGGAGGAAAAGGGAGAGTTGTCTATTGAGATGATTGGGATGTGCTGGGAACTAACCAATTTAGGTTTCTAAAAAAGACACACATAGAAGATTGAATCAAAGGTGGATAAAGAAGGATACAAATTACAGATCCCATGGCTTAGGGTGAGTAAAATGCAATGTATGGACAGCTGAGAGAAGGCAGAGGTGGTCAATTCCTATTTTGGTTCTATTTTTTTCTGCCAAGGATAATGATAATTGAACTAGAAAGAAGGGAACAAAAATGACTGAAAGGGAGTTGACACCCAAGATAAGTAAGGCCATTACAAAGAAGTACCTAGCTGTCCTTAATGACTTCAAGCTCCCCAGCCCAGCTGTACTCCATCCATCCTAAGGGACTGAAAGTGATTTTTTTTTACAGATTATAAATGAGATTGCTGAGCCACTGTCAGTGAAATTTGAAAGATTGTGAACAATGTTCAGGAGGACTAGGGAAGGATAACTGTTGTCCAGTTAAAAAAACAAAACAAAGAAAGGACTAGGAAATTTGTAAATCATAGATGTCTAAGTTTGATTTGGCAACTAGGTGTCCCAGTGAATCAAGTGCTAGATCTAGAGTTAGAAGATTTGAGTTCAAATCCAGTTTCAGTTACTTACCAGTCATTCGACTCTTAACCTCTATCTACCTCAATTTCCTTGGCTGTAAAATGGGAATAATAATAGTAACCTCCTTCAAAGAGTCATTGTAAGTATAAAATAAGATAACATATTAGGTAATCTATAAATGTTAGTTATGGGGAGCTAGGTGGAACCATAATGCATACATCGCCAGGAACTCATCTTCTTGAGTTCAGATCTAGTTTCAGACACTTACTAACTATAGAAACCTGGGTAAATAAACCCATTTGCCTCAGTTTACTCATCTGTAAAATGATTAGGAGAAGGAAATGGCAAACCATTTTAATATCTCTGCCAAAAAAAAAAAACCAAATGAAGTCATAAGGAGTCGAACATAAGTGAAATGACTGAACAACAACAAAATTAGTCATTATGTTAAAGAAAGTGAGGATCACAAAGAGTCTTCCATCGTGGCTTTATTCAGGATAGACCATGCCATATGAAACATATTTAATTTTTTGATATGGTTAAGAGACTTGTAGATTGGGTGATGCTGTGGATATAGCTCACCTGGACGTTAGCAAAGCATTTGATAAATTCCCTCATGATGTTTTTGCGGAAACGATGGAGAAATATGGACTAGATACTTATAGAGTATAATAAATATGGAACTAGGATGGGCAGACCCTAATTTTAATGACAACATGGTAGATCTAGTCAATTAGAGAACTAGTGAAAGGGAATCAAGATAGCTAGGATGTTACATGACAAAGTCAAGATCCCAAAAGATCCTTGACCAGTTAAAACACTGAAGGCACATCTTAAGAGTTGAATTTTTATAGAAATAAATGTCTTATGTTTCACTTCAAAAAATAAATTTTGTAAGTAAAGATGGGGGAAGGCTAGATTAAATCAGCAGATTGGTCTAAACAAAGATTTGAGACACAATGAGAGTCCTCAACTTTACATACTGATTTATTGATTCTATTGGTACATATTGATAGATCTATATTGATGACATCATTTGATCTTCAGAGTAGGTATTCTTTATTGTAATTGACCACTATCCTAGCTGCCATTATAATGTCAGTATCTTGAAGTTAATGCAGTAACTTCTGAGATTTATCTTTATGACACTGAGAAAGTCACGTTATAAGCTTTAGTCTCAGTCTTCTCATCTATAAAATGGAAATAACAATATTTGTATTAGCACTGCCTACCTTCCAGGTCTTTTTGAAGTACTATATTAATGTGAATTGTTTTTATTTTAGAGAGGCAAGTGTGAAAAAAAAATGAGAGTGGGAAATGTTGAGGAAAGCCCCAGGCTAAGAAATCATGAATAATTCTTCTTTAAGTGACAGTTTTGAAAAGTGAGATTTAAAAAAGAAATGACACTAGATCACAGGCAGTCAGGTATTAAGACAAGTAATGCTGAGAGAATGAAGAATACTTGAACTCCTTTTAAATGTTTCCAAGAGCAGAGATGCTTTCCTGTTATTGGAACAACTGTTCCAATAAAGAATTTTCACAAAATCATGAGATGATGAAATGGATTTGAGAAGAAGCCTAGAATTAAGGGTTGACTGTGGAACCTGGAAGAAGGAGGACCTGAATTCAAATCTTACTTCTTTCATTTATTTGTTTGATCATGTTCAACTCTAACCTCTCTGAGCCTCAGTTTTCTCATCTGTAAAGCAAGGATATAGTGCCTATAGAACCAACCTCACAGATCATTGTGAGGATCAAAAAAGATAATTCTGGGGAAGAGTTGCTGCCTTAAAGTGTTACATAAATGTGAACTCTTACTGAAAACAAGAATGCATTGTTATCTGATTCAATCTTTACAGTAGCCCTAGGACACAGGGTTATTGTTTTTGTTATTGTTGTTGTCTGTCATCAATAGAAGAAACTAAGGCTTATAAGTTCCTGAGACAGGATTCAAATTCATATATTACATAATTATTATTATATTTATAGATATATCTATATCTAGCTATCATCTAGCCATCCATTTATCTATATCTATCTACCTATCTATCTATCCATCTATCCCTATTCATCCATCCATCCATCCATCCATCCATTCATCCATCCATCCATCCATCCATCCATCCATCCATTCATCCATCCATTCATCCATCCATCCATCCATCCATCCATCCATCCATCCATTCAGCCATCCATCCATCCATCCATCCATCTATCCATCCATCCATCCATCCATCCATCCATTTATCTATCTACCCATCTATACACATATCTATCTATCTATCTATCTATCTATCTATCTATCTATCTATCTTTCTATCTCTTCACACATATATACTTAACATACATATATACATACACATACAAATATTACCTGGCTGTGCCTGAACTTCCTTAGGAAATATTAGAATTATTGGACTTTCCCAAATCTTCTAGCTCTAGGAACCATTTCCTGCATCATAGCACTAGGGAAGACGAGAATGTGTTGATATACTAAGATCCTTATGGAAAAACAGTTTACAAAAAACTCAGAGCCAATGGGCCCAGCCCACATCTTTTTTGGAAGCCATTAAAATGGTTGATTCTGATTTCAGATAAAACAGGATGAGTAAACCACTGCCTGAATAGGAACTAGCACCACTATTCTTTGGCTTCATAAAAATGAAGAATATTTTACAATCTTTTCAAAGTCTGAATGCCTCACCAGAACTTTCTGGCATAAGAGCTTTCCAACAGTGTCATTTGGAAAAGATTTGGAATCAGATGATTTTGGTATTAGTCCTGGCTTTGTCATTTCACTTGATAAATCACTTCACCTGCTTATCCCTCAGTTTTCTAATCTTTAAAATGGAGATAATCTCCTTCCTATATTCCTCCTCCTCCTCTCCTCTCCTCTCCTCCTCTCCTTCCTCCTCTTTGTCCTCGTCTTCCTTCTACCTACCATTGGGTAAATGACTACATAAATTGTAGCTACATATAATAGAATCTTACTATATTGTAAGAAGTGATAACTGATGAATAAAGATATAAACAGAACAGTTTATACTGATTGAAGCAAAATGAAGTGAGTAGAACCAATAAGGTTGGCTGACCAGAAATAAGCAATCTGTACAATGACTACAATGATGTAACTGTAAAAAAACTAGTAACAACAAAACAAAATTGAAAACAAATAACACCAAACTCTTCTAAAGAAGAGAACTGAGAAAACACTTCTTCTAGCTCCTTTATATAAATAGAGATCCACAGGTACTAAATACTTTATATAACATCAGAACTTTTTTTAGACATATTGATTAGTTTACAGAATTTTTCTTCCTTCCTTCCTTCCTTTTTTTCTCCTTTTCTCCTTCTTTCTTCCTTTCCTCCTTCTCTCCTTCCTTTCTTTTTTACTTCTTTCTTTCCTTCCATCCTTCTTTTCCTTCTTTCCTTCTCTCTCTCTCTCTCTCTCTTTCTATTTCTCTTTCTTTCTCTCTCTTTCTTTTTTCCAAGGGATTTTTTTTGTAGCAGTGAGGGCAAGGGTATGTGGGAAATGTCGATGACATCAAACAAAATATATCAATAAAATTTGTCAAAATATAATTACTATCAAAATTATTACCTACCAAGATGCAATCTAGTAGCTAGAATTCTGTTCATCACAAGAGTTCTAGCTTTCATGAATTTTCAGATAACAGATCTCCACAATACAAATACAGATTTCAAAATATCATTGAAAACTCAACCAATAAACTGCACAAATTGGAGTATTATCACAAATTGTTCTCCACAATAATCTAGGCATATAATCAATCTAGAAAATCTTAAGAACAATATTTTGAATAGATGTTATCTTTCCAAACTACTCATAATCTACAAAGTACATGGAATAGAAAGCTTTCAAAATTTAGAAATCTAGAAGAAAAAATCAACTACCTGTGGTAACAGAATGAGGTATAAAAAGAACTTATTTTTAATCAAGCTGCAGAACATTAAATATAAAGAAGTAAGTAGTAAGATAGCAACTTGTTCTAACACTTTCTGTGTCTAAATTCCATTGAACAAGATGAGATTCTTTTATTATTATTGTTATTAATAATCACAATACACCATTAAAATTTTTTTTAATTATCTGTGATAATAAAAAACTGGATCAACAGAGTTCCAAGCATTATCAATTTATTGGCAAAGATAGCAATTGCCAATAAATAGGATCTAAGACTCCTTAGTAGCCAAGAATACTGTGGAGAGTTCACAGAGCTTTCTTAAATTAAGACAAATTACAAAATAGTCAGTACTATGTGTGTTTATGGATTTCTAATTGATTGGAACAAAGGATGCTAACCACAAGTTATATCAGCTTACCATAAGGTGGGTTAACACATCCTAGGTGTCTTGAATAAGGACAAGAATAAAGAAATTATGGTTCTAGGAATGTTGAAATGAACCTAAATAGTAAACACTCCTTTTCTCTGATTGGCTAGGTATTACACAAGCTTATTGATTAATAAGCTATTGACTACATCAGTATTGTGGAAAGTTCATATTCCTCATTAAAAATGAGGAATTATCTCACACTAAGAGAGGAACATGGACTCATACTGAAAGAAGAGGCAGTCTTAAAATAGTGTGTTAGATTCACAAGATTGGAGAAGTTAAAATCTAACATCTTAGTAATACAAGGTAGTATGATTAAGTTCAATTAATCAAGCAGACCTAAGCAAAAATCAGTCTGATATTACTGATTAAGTCTAATTCCAGATTTGAATTTTTCAAGTTCCTCCTTTGATCCTTGAGAGACTAAGCTCTCATGGATTATCTGGGAAATCATCAAAAGCTTCTCACTGATCTAAGGTTTACAGAACCAGTTTGTCAGAGAATTGATCTAACTTTCAAAGAAAGAAACAGATTCCCATAAGATTATAGTCAGTTGTCCAGTTTCCAAAGAAAGATCCTTGGTCATTTGCAGTTCAGCTTTTTAAAATCCCCAGATGATTGCACTTCTTGAATTGAAGCTTGGCCTTTAATGCCCTCCTCAGACTGATTTTTTTTCACATAGATCACGACAAGATGAATAGATAATAATAAGATATAAGGTGAAGACCCCATTTAATTTTAGTAGGCAACATTTTCCTCCCCCCCAAAATAACTCAGAATAATAATCAAGAAAACTGAGAAGAGGGATCCCACCAGTCCCCACTATCTGTTCCATGTGTCTCTACTGATATCTGATGCCATTCAGACATAATTAGTTGGAGTTCATTGATATTGATGACAGTATCTTCAGACTTATTAGTGTAAGAGCAGCAAGATTGATTAATAACAGCACAAGCTCCTCCTGGTGCCCAGCGAGGAGGTTTAATACTTGATGATTTTGTAGTATTATTTCTGCAAGGGAACAAATTTTAACCTGAAGGGAGATGATGACACTATATGTTTCAGCTAAGGCCTTAGTTGTGTCTTAAGCTAGCTTTTCAATTTCAGCTGAAATATTTCTTATCGGCAGAAATATTCTATTCATGCCCAATTGTAGGAGAATCCACAACATTCTCTCTCCATGTTATGCCCAATATATTTCCATTTTTCTCAAACATGTCTCTTATTTTTTGTATAAGCCACCATATCCCTAGATTTTTAGTAATTTTATTTCTAATTTAACCTATAATTGAATAGGTTGAAATAATTGAAAACAGATGGGGGTGGGGGAAACCAATAGACAATCCCACATTTTCATATCATTCAGGAGGAAGAGAAGCCAAAGCTTCTCTTGCATAAATGAAAAATTGATTTGAGATCAACCAATCATCACAGTATCTACAATTTTTTTTGGTATATGCCAGAAGCCATTCTGTTATCACAAATAAGTGTTAATAAAAGTTAATAATAAAAAAAAGTGTTAATAAAAAATAAAAGTATAGTTTCAAAGTGAGCCATTAGAGTTATGAGCCAGTCTTGGTGCAAATCAATGATTCAACTCCATTTATGTCAGGAAGTGGGAGAGCATAGTTATATTGTGTTGAGTTTCCTATGTTTATAAATTTATTATTGCACTTTGTTAATATAGAAAGGGAAAGTTGGCAAAAGTAGTTTAAGGCAAAGTTTGTAAAAAGATACATTGACCCCAAACGTAGTAAGAATCTGGGAGTTTTTGAGGGTCTTAACTATTGAATGTATTTACATATGCATTATATACATTATAACCATTATATGTGTTTTTAAAGTTAGTTAAGTCATAATTGCTACTATTAATTTTGCAACTGGCAAAAATGTAATAGAGCAAAGTTAGAGATATCCTAGAGATATCTTTGCTTTAATAAAAGGGTGTCCCAAAAGCATTTCAAAAGAAGAGATATGTACTTCCCATCTTGGTCTGCTTCACAGATGAAACAAACTTCCAAAGGGTTTCAGAACCACTGAACTCCTCTTGAATGGGCCCCACCGGGTCAGAAGTATCCTGGAGAAGGTGATTGCAAATCCAACATACATGAAGCCCAATAAACCTAACATCCCATAAATTATGTTCTACTTGACAGTGAATATTAATAATGGAATTGTTCCTCAACCAAATATTACTAGGAAGACAGGAGGCTATTTACGTAATAATGTTAAGAATATTGTTGTAAGAAAACAAGGAGATCTATTAAAAAATACTATTGTTAAGGTTAAAGCTAAAGTCTTTTCCTAGTCCCTGTTCTTGTTGTCACAAGGGATAATGAGGTTGTCAGGGATTCTGCTGGGGAATTAGTTGTTCTTTGCTTTCCTTGGGGAAATATATGGCTTATTGGTGACAGCAGAGACTGTAGTCCTGTCTCACTGTAACTTTTAGGAGTTGGGGTATGGGAGCTGGATTTCTGCCATTGGTTAGGCTGGTGTTGTCTTGACCATTTGGTGCAACCAGTTTGCAGATAATTGCTCTGTCCTGGTGGTGGTGGTCATGGTCAAAGCCTCCAAAAGCAAAGGATATTTGTCCCCCTATCTTCCAAGATGGCTGGACTAGAGAGGGCAATGGGCAAAATAGTATTGGAATCAGAAAAGTTTGAGAAAGAGTTGGTTGTGAGCTTGGTCCTGTTCTACCACTTATACACACAAAAGAATGGCAAAGTGAAAAGCAACCATTCTCCTAGAAATATCTGATTTTTCATACTGAGAAGAATTTAGTCCACTGTGGAGTATATATATAAATTATAAATGCTAAACAGACTGGAGTGATCATTGCTTATAGCCACATGGAGCATTGGTTCTAGAGGCAAGTTTTATTTGGAAGAGGGTATCCAAGAGTCCTTTCTCCAATTTTGATTGCAGTCAGGATGGCTAGCAATGTCTGGAAAGTACCTTCCCTGGCAGATTGAATTCCATGGAGTCAATGAAAGTTCTTGAGGTAGATCTTATTATTAGGGAGAGTCAGTGGTGAAGAAGCCAAAGGTTCAGTCTGCTCCTGATTCACAAAATTATTTTGGTCTATTTTGTACTTCCCAAATATAAGTAGCAACGGATTTATCTCCTTCCAGCAAAGATGTATAAATTGGAGGAAAAGGCTTTGCTTTAATAAAGGGTGGCCCAAAAGCATTTCAGAAGGTATGCAATTCCCATCTTGATCTGCGTCACAAGTGAAACAAACTCCCAAACTTCCAAAACAGTTTTCTAATCCCAGTCTTGAATTCTTTATTCATATATTCAACCTGATCAGAACTTTGTGGGTGGTAGAGGGTATACTTAGGAATTATTCCAAGAGTGGAATATATTTGGGAAGAATGGAATCAGTGAAATGAGATTCCCTGTTTGAATCAATGCATGCTGATGGATCATAGCAGGGTACAATTTCTTTGAGAAGAATCTTAGCTACAAAAATCACTGTGGCATTAGAACTAGGAATGCTTCTACCAACCAAGGGGGCTCAACTACAATAAAAAAGTAAACTTTATAATGACCTGATATCTGTATCTATATATCTATATCAATATAGATATAGATATCAGGTCATTATATATATGTATATGTATATGTATATGTATATGTATATGTATATGTATATGTATATGTATATGTATATGTATATGTATATGTATATATTTAGCATTTAACCAATATACTTTTCAAAAATGTCCTTTGGGACATTTACAAATATATATATATATATATATATATATATATATATATATATATATGTGTGTGTGTGTGTGTGTGTGTGTGTGTGTGTGTGTGTGTATATATATATATATATATATATATGAAATCAATTTGTAAATGTCCCAAATGTTATATAAGGCAAAGTTCAATTCACTACAGACAACTTTTTAAAAAGCATATTGGTTAAATGCTTTCATAAGTGGGACCAGAGCAGCAGTGATATGAGTGGTAAAGGCCATCCATCCATGCCCACCGTATTGTATCAACTATTCCCTGAGTGCCAAAATAGCCCCCCCATATGAATGAAAGACACATCTAGTGATAGAAATTTTTTGGGGAGGAGTGATTTGCCTTCCAAAGTCACCCAGATCCCATCTACCTGTTTAACTTTAAAACCACTGTTTCCATTTTTTGAACTCCAAATTCTTACAGACAAGATCAAAATTATCTTCACTATGAAGGGAGAGATAAAAAATATATCGAGGTCCTTCTGGAGCAGCAAAGTTGGCAATGGAATCTATATAGCTGTTCCTCATGAGACACGATCTGTTCCATTGGTTTGAGCAGAACAGTGAACAATGGCCAATCGAGCCAGGAATTTGATGGCAGATAAACATTTCTTGATGAAGTCTGCATTGGTGATGTTTTTACCAGCAGAGGTTAGAAAATCTCTTTTCAACCACAGCATCCCAACAGTGTGACAGATACCAAATGCATACCGTTACTCAATGTAGATGGTATCACTATGCCTATGGGCAAAATGGCAGGCTTCTGTTAGAACAATTAGCTCAGCTGCCTGGGTGCTGAGATGAGAAGGCAAAGAGGCTGACCAGATGGTGTCATGGTTGGAGACCACAGCAGTGCCTGAGTACTGGATGCCATCTCTCACAGAAGAGGACCCATCAGTATACAAAAAATAATCAAGATTTGACAAGGGGGTGGAGAGGTCATTGTAAGGTTTTTCAGTCATGTCAACTGCAGAGGTACAGCCTTGTGGTAATTCCTCAGAGAATGGTAAATCAGGGAGAAACCTAGCAGGGGGTGAGGATGGTACACTATATAAGAGTCATATTCTCTTTGCCTAGCAAAGTCACTTCATATCCAGTAAGTCTGATCAGAAAAGGCTTGATTTCTAGGATGAATGGCTCTCTTCTTGGTAGGTCATTAGATAGAAGAAGATCACTCACCACACTCAAGCAGAGCTTTTTAAGGTAATTGAGCTTAAGATTTGAAGGAACATATCTTTGAGACAAGTTAGTCTATGTCCACTGTGCCTTTAATCCAGGTAAAGACAAGCAGGTATTGCAAATCTGGGTGAATGGGAATGCAGAAAGAGGCTGAAAAAGATCTATCACAGTAAAATAGGTAGCCTCACAAAGAATGGAAGAAACAATAGTGGCTGGGTTGGGTATCACCAGGTGTCTAAGAATAATTTAAGCATTCATAGCATGTAAATATTGAACAAGTAATAAACAGGTTTTCCATGAGGGTCTGATTTAGTTTTAGTTTTTTTCTTACAGGCGGAATAGGAATATTACAAGATAATTTGCATGGAACAATAATAGTGTGGTCTCTCAGAGAATCAATAATAGGCCAGATAACTTCAATAGCTTCTCTAGTAAAGGAATACTGAGATACTGAGTGCTTCCATTATGGTCTTAATAGTACCAGGAATAGTTGATTTCAATAATCACACAATTTAGGGTGATGTGGCCCATAAGGAGACAAGGATATCAGGTGGAAGGTTTGAAATAGGAAATAAGGACAGCAACTCCTTTGCAGAAGACACCTGAAACTTCAAAAAGTCATTTTTGTGGTCCTCAGAAAAATTTGTCAAGAAATAACCAAAAAGGATCCTCCAGGACATATCACCAAGGGAACATGAAATAGTGGCCCTCAACTTATATAAGAGATCTTTACTTAAAATACTAGCTGGAGACTAGAGCATAACAGGAAAAGAATGTTTCACTGAAATGTGGCCTATGGTAACCTCTTGGGAAGAAAATTTTAGGATGGGCTGGGATTGTCCAGTAACTTCAACAATATTCTATGATCCAATAGAAGTGTACTCAGAGTCCAGGACCTCAGTTAGGATTTGAACTAGATGTTCCAGTATCTATCAAGCAATCATAAAATGTTTCAACAACCTTAGCAGCAACGTGGGGTTCATCAGTATGGGGAGAGGCAAAGACTGGAATAACAGATGAAGATCAGGGAAAGCAAAAGAATCCTTATTAAAATCTAGAGTCCCCGCTATATCTATTCACCCTCATGCTGTAGGTGCCTTTTGATTTTTCCCATTGGCTTCTGAATTCTTCAAGTCCTCCCTTTTCTTGCATTGATTGATAGTAAAAAAAAAAAAAATTCACATGTCCTACGGTTTCCTGGTGGAGGATGAAAAGGAGTGGGCCAATTTGGACCATGGCCAAGTTTGTTTATATTTTTTGCTTGGGTTCTTTTTTGTCTTTTCTTTTTTTCCCTTCATAAACACAGAAGATGGTGCTTTTAAGTTCACTTATACTCTCTTCATGCTAGCCAGAGCAGCTTCCATGCAAGTTTATATAGATCTCTGGGATGGATTGGTTAACAAAAGTTGCATTAATAATCTCAGCATCTATTCCTGTATACAGCTTAGTGCTCTTATATTGCCTATCATAAAAGTAGTTAGGAGCTTCCTTTTCTTCCTGAAAGGCCTCCAGAAATTTATTCTAGTTATCAAAATCGATGCCACATGCTTCCATTCCCTAGATCGAGAATTACAGTCTGATGTAATTGGTTGGGTTATTAGGGTTCCAACTGGAATCTTGCAAAGGACAATTGGAAGACACCTTCCCTTCCCCCCTACCCCCACAGAAGGCATGAGCAATACCTGCTGGAGCTTGTGTTTGCAACCTCTATGAAGGCAGTTCTTTTTGTTGGGTAGAGTAAGTTTTCTATTGAATCAGTCACATCTCCCCAGGTTAGGTTGTGCACTCTAAATATGGATCTAAATTGAGTTAAGAAAGCTACAGGATTTTCATCAAATTTAGGAGTATCTGTCCTCAATGTGGAATGGGTATAGAGACAGAAAGGTCGATCAAGCCTTAAAAGCATAATATTTCCCAGCTGAGCAATATTATGTATAAATCTTTCTTGGACAGAAAAAACACCTGTAGCCAATTTCTCTCGTTCAAAAGAAATTAAATTCCTTTCCATGGTAGAGAGAGAGAACAGAGTGGAGGAGCAGAAGAAGACAAAACGGGATAGAGAAAAGAGGGCCCTTTAGGAGGCTATGAACACATCCCATTGGATGGAGCTGCCCAGTAAAACCTCACTACATTTGCTTTGAGTGATTTTGTTTAATTGTTAGTCTTAATTTCCTCAAAGTACAGTAATCAGCTGAATCTCTTATAGTCTTGGACCACATATCACACAATTTAATGTTGTGCAATTTTGTCATACCTGTCTGAATGGGAAGTTTCCCTTGGTTCCAAGATGTAAGGAACTTTTCCTGGGTGGAGGATGTCCTTTGGAACAGTACTACCTTATTGCTCTCCTGAAATATTCCTCAAAGGGGATTTGAAAAAGAATTTCTCTGAGAATATATTCTAGGGAATTTCTCAAGACTACTAACAAGGAAATGAAATATATTTTGACAAATCTTTTTTCTCTAAACCTCACCAAAATTTAGTAAGAATTAAGCTCCTGCTAGCTAGTTTCTGGGCCCTTTGCCAAAGTAAAATGATGATGGGGTCCTTCCCTTACAAAAAGCTATCAAGGGAATAGGGGGAGTTCCTCAAAGAAGGCTGTCTCAGGCACTTTACTGTGCTCCTGGCTGGATCACTAATTGTGACGTGAGATAATGAGAAACTAAGGCAACAAAGTTCCAAGGATGATCAACTTATTACAGAGATAACAATTGCCAACAAATGCCAACAAGATTCCTTAGTAGCCAAGGACACTGTGGAGAATTTACAGAGCTTTCTTATAGTCAATAAAGAGAAACTGAGGCAAATTACAAAATCTTTAGTAACATGGCTGTATATAAATTTCTGATTGGTCCAAAAGTTATATCAGCTTAACATAAGATGGGCTAGGACATCCTAGATACCTTGAATATGGACAAGAATAGGAAAATTGTGATACTGGGAATAGGGAACTAGAATCTAGAAGTAGTAAAAAACAAAAACAAAAACAAAAAAACATTCCTTTTCTCTAATTGGCTAGACATTACACAAATTTATTGATTAATTGGCTCTTGCCTATTTCAGTATCGCAGTTTAGCTTCATGTGGACAATTTGTAAGTTTCCGTGAGTCAAAATGAGGAATTAGCTTGCACTAGGAGAGGAACTTTGAAAGGAGAGGTCTTATAAAACAGTGGGCGTTAAGTTCACAAGAATTGGAAAGTTAAAACTTTTAACAACTTACTAATCCAAGGTAGTCTGATTCAACTCAATAAATCATAGCAGGCCTAAGCAAAAATCATTCTGATACTATTGATTAAGTCTTATTCTCTATTTGCAATCCTCATGAGTGTTGGACTTTCCCTTTACCAGTAAAGATTATAACCCTCTCATCCTAGGTAATTATGGCCTATGTTCTTTACTGGATCTTCTGTAGAAAGATCACAAGGTTATGCCAGAAGAATTTGCCTTCATATTTTGTGAAGCACTCAAGGATTCTTTGTTATTCATCTATCTACTATACTGTGAGCGCCTAGAAAGCAAGAATGTCTTTTGTCTTTATAGGTATTTCTGGTGCTTAGAACAGTGCCTGACACACAGTAGGTATTTATATATGTTTGTTGACTTGTCTTATATGGACCAGCTTGCCTCCTTTTCTTATCACTCACTTCCTTGATGTTTTGTTTTCTTACATGCAAATTTGGTAATATGCTACAGCCTATATCCATCCAACAATTTTTTTTTTTTACAATTTGCACTAATCTGACATCCCATAAAAATGTAATAACAATAATAATAACAATAATAGTATTTTTGTTGATCACCAGTGAAAAAATATTCACATATTCCTTCCAAGTGTTTGATATTTCAGTTGGTTTAGAATGACCCTTCTGTTTTCCAGGTTTGGGTTGATCTGATGATTATAATCCCAAAATAAATGAGCCACAAAATGGCCACTTTCTTTATATGGCTTGGAACCTAATTCCTATGACACATAGATTGCTGCTGCTTATTCACTTTCAAGCCCATAAGGAAATAAGCTCTTATCCCATCTTTGACAAGTTGAATCAATACGGGTGGAGAAGAGTGCTTATGTATTTTATTTTATGTTGGGAACTTAATACTCCAGCTGTGCATACATACACATCCTCTGGTTTGCGGGCAGACACTATAACATTGTGTGAGGTGACAGCCAGGTAGCAAGGTCTGGTGCTGAGGTATTCTAACAGGTGGTATGCACTGGATCGGCTGCCAAGTTTATAGCTGGTCGTCTCCCTCTGGTAGGTAGCAGTAATCTCCATTCCTCGAGATCAAACTAACTTCCCTAGAATCCCCTGATCCCAATGAAACTATTAACCTGTCTGAATGTTGTGAAGGAAATTCATGCTTTAGAAACTAATTAAACTAAAGTGCTCTTGAATTCAGAATTCCATAATTGCAGTCTTTCTAAAGAGAATTGGGTTTGGAATCAGAATTCATGGCTTTTAACCTTGGCTTTGACGCTTACTATCAGTGTGACCCTGGGAAAGAGCCACTTCACTTCTCTGGGAATCAGTTTTTCCATCTGTAAAATAAAAACAGTTGAGTGGAGGACCCCTGAGGACCCCATCCATATTAAAACTTAAAGTTTTTGATGGTATTTCATTTTCTAAAGGTGGTCCACGGCCATAGTTTTCTGTTTGTTTTGTTTTGTTAATCTGTTCTCTCTTTTTATCCTTTCCTTTTATTCTGCCCCTCCCCGCCATTATTTCCAGTCTTCCCTGTATTTATCTTGCTTGTTCATAGTTGATTGCATGCTGTTTCTCCTGACAAGATCATTTGTAAGGTCCCTTCCAGCTTTAAAATCCAAAAATTTTAGGATTATTACTCCTTAACTTTTCTGCTAGGGAATAACCCATCTAGTCTACTTAAATAGGCAGGCCACAGGTATTTTATGTAATGCTCCTATGCTCTATTTCCCTAATCTCCCAGATTATATGTTGTTTAGATTAAACAGTCATGATCCCAGTGTGCTTGGGAGAAGGGATGGCAGCCGTACCCTGTACCACAAGCCAAGGGACCTTGATTCCAGTCTCAAGTTTTTGATTTTGCCTCCACAGAGAGGTAACACAAGGGATAGAGCACTAGACTTGGAGTCTGGAAGACATAAATTCCAATTCCAGCCTCAGATACTTACTAGTTGTGTGACCTTGGACAAGTGACATAATCCGGTTTGCCTCAGTTTCCTCATCTATAAAATGAGCTGGAGAAGGAAATGGCAAACCACTCCAAAAAAACAACAACATCCACCTCTAATTTATGGCGTAATCTGAAGCAAGCTTCCCCCTTTATGGAGCTCTCTTCATCTGTAAAATGGGGGCTTGCTTTTTGGTAGACAATTCTATAATGTTCTCAAGGTAATATGTTTTGGGGATATCTCCCTGCCCTGCCCCATCCTTGAACCCCTCATTTTCCTTCCTTACCTCAGTCCAACTACTCCTTGAAGTCTTTCCCAATGCCCCCTGGCCCTTTCCTCTCTAAACAACAATAGTTCACACAATTCTATGTTTTGTATTTTGTGTAAATTTTGTCCCTAAACAGCTGATCTTGGAGTTAAGAAGACTTGGTGGGTCAAGTCTCCCCTTGTTACATACAAGTTGTAGGATCTGGGGCAAGATACTTAATCCCTCTAATCGAGTCTAGGGCAAATCTCACTGGGATTCCTAATTAGGATTCTGTGAGCTTTTAAAGACTATTTCAATAATTGCATTTCCATATAGTTGGTTTCCTTTGTATGTTTTATTTTATGCCTTTAAGATCAACATTCTGAGAAGGGATCCATTGGCTTCAGCAGAGTACTGCCAAAGGGATTTAGAACCACTCCTAAGACCATAACTCACAGAAAAGGTAAGGCTGTGTAGGGGGAAAGAGAGATAGTTTCTCACCAGGAGCAACTACGCTAGTCAGTTCTGGTCAAACACTGGATCCATTTCTATGTGTAATTCTGATTTTCCCAGATAGAATGTAAGCTTCCTAAGAGCAGGCTTCCTTTTTTTTTTTTTTTTTTCATTTCTGTATCTGTGTCCCCGTGCCTAACACACTGGCTGGCACATAGAAGGTGCCCAAATAAAGACTGACTGATAATTGACTGATTTGTTGGATTAAATGGCATTGAAGGCCCTTCTGAATCCTAGACCTCTCATGGTTTCCCCTTTCCTCCTGCCCTATTGAAGCCTTTCTGCCTAGCTCTGGTCCCTAACATGAAAGTTGTTCATGCAGTCTTTCCAACTGCAGACACTAAGTAAAGAAAAGCAAGAAGTGTCTTCAGTTTGGTCACGGAGAAACGAATGGATAAATGCTTAAATAAATAAATAAATATAGGAGAATGTTCCTCTTCCTCTTCTCTACTCCTCCCCATAACTGGCTTCCTCATTCTTGTCAGCTTTGTCTGCTGTGGGAAGGGAGATTAGGCAGGCTGGGGGGCCGCCTCTGAGATAAGGCAAGTCTAAGTGTAGGAAGGGCAGCTTCTAGAGGAGGCAGGCAGTGTGCCCAGTGGGGGAGGCCAAATCTGGAGGGGAAGGTAGAGATAGCTTGGGAAGGAGACGTCAGGCCAAGATCAACACAGGGAAAGAGATAAGGGGCTCTGCCCAGGACAGCCCTGCCCCGTCACACCCTTCCAACCTCCCCCCCTCCTCACTATCCTGATGACAATGGATGGCCAGGGGAGAGGATGCCCTAATGAGTTTCTGTCAGTCACTGGGACACATGATTGATGGCTCTGTGCGAGCCACCTGAGCTCCAGGGATTAAATGCACATGTTATGTCAATTAAAAAAGGGGGAGGGAAGAGAGGGAGAAGAAATTTTTAAAGAGACAGTGTTTCTTCTCATCTTAATCACTATACCAATATCTTCAAATCTTCCAAAGAATGAATGACTCGATCAATCAACCAATCACTTAATCAACCAAGCATTCATTCCAAAGACTCACAATAACCCAGAATTGGGAAGGACCCCAGACACCAAAGGAAAGTTTGTGTGTAGTGCTAAGACCTGGGATTACCATGGCCCAACCCTTGATCAGAAACATCAATCTCCTACGAATATATTAATCTTCCCTACTAGTATCCTCATCACCCTTCTGACAAAAATGTCTCTTTTTAGTGATTCTAGAAGGGAGACTGACAAGTCCAAATAGTTATAACTGAGGTTTAAAGGTTTGTTTGTTTGTTTTTTATTTTGCAAAGTATTCTACATTCTCTCATTAGACTCTAATGACAAAACTGTGAAATTGGGGCTACAGGTATTATTGTTTCTATTTTAGAGATGAGGAAACAGGCTCAGAATGACTCATCCATAGTCACAAACTCACCACAGTCTACAGTCTTTGAACCCAGATCTTCCCAACTCCAAATCAAGAATTTTCCCTCACACCTGAAGCTGTTAAAAATTCCGCAGATGTTTCTCAGAGGAGATAGTTCTCCTCTATGTGTTCCTTCCTCCCTTTTTCTCTAACTGAAAATATGTGGATTTTTATTTCTTTATATTAGGATAATCTCTGGCTCATAAACAGTAATTGCTTAATAAATGCTTGTTAATTAGATGAGTCTCACATGTATTGATGAGGAGAGAACTAGTGGCTTTCTTAGTTTAAAAGAATCTTGACATAACATGCTAATGGAGTTCACCCTGTCTCTTTTTTATTTTCAAAATATATGTTTACATTCACCCTTGCAAAACCTTGTATTTCAATTTTTTTTCTCCTTTCCTTCTCTCCACCTCCTCCCCTAGATGGCAAGTAACCCAAAATATGTTAAACATGTGCCATTCTTCTATACTTATTTCCACATTTATCACGATGTACAAGAAAAATCAAATCCAAAAGGAAAAAATGAGGAAAAAAGCAAGCAAATAACAAAAAAGTAAAAGTGCTGTTATGATCCACATTCAGTTCCCCCAGTCCTCTCTCTGGGTGCAGATGATTCTCTTTATCACAAGACCATTGGAACTGGCTTGAATCATCTCTTTGTTGAGAAGAGCCATGTCCATAAGAATTGACCAAGATATAATGTTGTTGTTGCTGTGTATAATGTTCTCACTTCACTTGGCATTAATTCATGTTAAGTCTCTTTCTGAAAGCATCCTGCTGATGGTTTCTATATAATAGAATAATAATACTGCATAACATTCACATACCATAACTTTCACCTTGTATCTTTATCCAACAAGACCAAGTTTTGGAAAAATCTACCTCCCTCTCTCTAGATTGTTGGTAGTTAATGTCAGATTGAGTCTTCCTTGGAGAGTGCCTAGCTTCAAAATATGGGCCCTTTAAGTACATCAAGAAGAGGTTTAGGACATGCTTTCCAATGTCTTCCTTTTACCCAGAGTCCTCCGCTTGGAGGGTCTTTGGAGACCTGCTCAGTGCCAGCAGCTCCATAACTTTCCCCTTCTTTTGCTACAATATATGACTTGCTGTCCTTGGAGACAGAAAACAACTGATCAGTCATTACTTGTTAATACTAATATTGTACCACTTTAAGAGTGGTATTTTCCCCTCAATAAGTTTGTGATCATCTTCACTCAAGGTCAGAGAGACAGTGACTTGCCCATGTTCTTGAATCTTCCCTCAATCATGATACTCTGGCCCCCATGCCATACTGCTTTTACATCCTTGGAGGGCAGTGAGTCACCCCTGCTACCCAGCTTTCTTGTCAGCAGGTCATATAACATTGACTCCTCTAACCTTTCCCTGTGAGTCACATTTTTAATTATGAAGCCGGGGTTTGTCTTTGTCTGGTCCCTGGCGGGATGGTTCAGTGCTGGCTGGAGTGGCTTCTCCATCTCTCTTAAGCAGGGATGGAATTTCAGATGGGCTGATGTGTTGATTTATTTTGCCCGACTAAACTAATTCATCAAAATTCAGAGCTTCTCTTTGTGTGTGTATTGGGGAGCAGCTCTTTGTGGGTGATGATAAGGATAGGGACTATACGCAAGATTGCATTAGTGTACAGAATACATGAGTAATGGAGCTCTCCGCTGATATAGGTCATGACATCTGCAACTTATAATGTTAGACGTATGTAAGGCACTGAGACTTGGTTAGGATTTTATAGCCAGTATATGCCAGACATGGAAGTTGAAGCCAAGAAGACCTGATTTCAAGGTCAATTTTCTATCTTAACTACTTTACCATGCTGCTGGTGATAGAGAGGAGGGAAGGAAGGAAGGAAGGAAGGAAGGAAGGAAGGAAGGAAGGAAGGAAGGAAGGAAGGAAGGAAGGAAGGAAGGAAGGAAGGAAGGAAGGAAGGAAGGAAGGAAGGAAGGAAGGAAGGAAGGAGGGAAGGAGGGAAGGAGGGAAGGAGGGAAGGAGGGAAGGAGGGAAGGAGGGAAGGAGGGAAGGAGGGAAGGAGGGAAGGAGGGAAGGAAGGAAGGAAGGAAGGAAGGAAGGAAGGAAGGAAGGAAGGAAGGAAGGAAGGGAAGAAGGGAAGGAGGAAGGGAGGGAGGGAGGGAGGGAAGCATAATAGGAAGGAAAGAAAAGGAAAAGGAAAAGAAAAAAGGGAAAAGGAAAAGAAGGGAAAGGAAGGGAAGGAATGGGAGGGAGGATGGAGAAAAGAAAGAAAAGGAAAAGGAAAAAGTACTAAAAGAAGGAAAGCATGAAAAAAAGGAGAGAAGTAAAGAAAGACAGAAAGTAGGTTAGCCCCTTCTCTGCAACTTAAGAGTCTTTGTAAATTTCTTAGAACACTAAAAGATCAAGTGACTTAAGCAGGATCACATGGAGTGTGGGATAAAGGATTTGAACTCAGATCTTTCTGGCTCCATGGGTAGCTGCACATTGCTTCTCAATTAATGTGTGTGTATATAAATAGACAAATATATAGGAATGTATGTATGTGCATTATATACACACAATACACACATATGTATATATCTACATGTGTATATATACACACAAAAGAAAGTTGAGAAGATGCAAAAGGTAAATTTGTCATTACATTAAATTTAATATACACTTAAAATCAAACATGCTGAAGTAGCAGAAGCTTGAATTTTCACATATAATTGATTTTGTTCTTTGTTGAAATGTTTGTGATTGTCAAGTTCATAATAAAAAGAAAAAAATAAATTTTAAAAGAGGGGCTGGTACAAAGCAAATGTTGATCTCCCCTGTCCTCTTGTTTCACACTTGTGACAGGTTGACCCTAAGTGAGCTATTGGTACCCAGCATCAGACAGCGGAGCCCTGGGCAAGTCTTGGTGGGTAGAAAGAAAATTCCTAACATGGAAGCCTGCGTGTGTCCATCCCATCTTTCTAGACCCCAACAGTAAGTTCTTTGAGGGCAGGGATCATTTGAGTTGTCTTCATGTCCCCAATATCTGGGTCAGTGTCTGGAACATAATGAATGTTTGTTGATTCATTGCAACTCTCCAATTTTGCTTAAGACTTTACTTCATATGAGACTCCATATTTCTCCCCATCCCTGGTCAGTTTGGGGGGGTATAGTCTCCATGTTACAATTCCTTGCCCCATACACCTTTATCAGTGGAGAATATGGGAGGGAATCACTGATTCTTGGGCTAAGGGCAAGGACCACCCCGAGGGCAGGCTCTGTGCTCGCTCTCTGGCCTGGGCCCCACACTCCAGAGTGCCAAGGACAGACCCAAGTACACTGTGGGGCATATTGAAGATGATGATGATGTCTTGATTTGGTTTCCCTGATATCCTGCTGGCCCAGCAGGAAACACAAACTGTTATTATTAGCAAATAGAAGCTGGCTGTGAATTGCAAATGTCTGCTCAGTCAAAGCACAAGTCTGGGTGGGACTCACCAGTGGGGAGGAAGACATAGTCAGCCCTCACAGGTGGGGGACGGTGAGTTCAAGGAGCCCGGGATCTTATGGGAGGATGTGGTTTCAAATCCTGTCCCAACACTTACTACCTATCTGGGCAATACATTTCCCCTCTTCCAGCCTCAGCTCCTCATCTCTAAAGTGAGCGATTAAGCCGGATGCTTAAACCAGATCCTTTCTAGCTCCAAAGCCCAGAAGCTGTGATCTTACCCAGCCTTGAATAGATGATCTTACAGTTTGATAGTTAAAGCTTGGGGCTAATAAGACATTAGAGGAGAAGAAAAAAACCCAGCAGGCTCCGGACCCAAACCCCAGCTCTGTCCTCCACTACTAATGAGATCTTGAGCCAATTGGTTTGTTTCTTGGCCTTAGTTTCCTTCTCTATAAAATGAGACATTGCTGAGGTCCTGTGGACTCAAATCTTGTTTTCAGATTCTTGTTCTAAGATGGGGAAGGGGGTGGCTAGAGCACACACAGAGACCAGGCCAGCTAGCTCACAGATGTCTACTATGGATCAGAGGCAGAACCTGCAGGAGAGTATGGGTGAAATCCATCATCATAACTGGAAATACAACTTAAAACGTGTCCACCTGATTATCTGGAGACAGTACCTTGGGAACCTTATAGAAACTAGTGCTAACAGCGCTTCTGGTATTTTAGAGTAAGATTCTAAACAGGACAAAGGCCCTGAGGGATCAACTACTTCCACCTCCAAGGCACGTTAGGTGGTCCACTGATACTGGAGTCAGGAGAACCTGAGTTCAAATCCAGTCTTATACACCCATCAGTATGAGCCTGGGCAAGTCACTTCACCCTGTTTGCCTCAGTTTCTTCATCTGTAAAATGAGCTGGAGAAAGAAATGGCAAATGCTTTAGTATCTTTGCCAAGAAAACTCCAAATGGGATCCTAAAGTGTCAAGACTGACACCCCCATTTTTCAGATGGAGAAACTGAGGCCCAACAGGTGAGATAACTTGCCCCTGGTCATAATTCAAGTTAGTGTCTATAGGAATATATTCAGCAGAATGGCCAGGGCATCATGCTCCCTGAAAACTTCCTTCACTATCCTCTTAAACCAGTCAGCACAGGGAGAGGGTAAAGGGTAGATCTCAGAATATAACTCCCTCTTCTATCTTATGACATCTCTAGGCCCTTAGAAGCTCTGTGAGGGCAGGGACACTGGCTTGTACCTCTTTATGTTCTATATAGCATTAAAAATACAGCCTCATACTGAATAGGCAAATATTTATTGATTGAATGATTTAGAATCAGGCCCCCCTAACAACTTACAAATGTCCCAGTGAGTCAACAACTTGAATTAGAATGTAACCCTCCTTGGAATCTAAACTCTTTGTAAGTCAGAATTGCTTCATTCCTTGTATCTATGTCCCCAGTCCCCAGCATGGGACCTGGCACATAGTGAGCACTTAATAATGCTTCTTGATTGATTGCTTAATTGATGGAGAAGAAGCCATTAGCCCATTCAGAATGGCTTTGTGCAGAAGGGCCTGAGTCTTGAAGGAACCCAGATTTTCCTGCTGCCTGGATAGCACTAGTTCTACTACATATGTAAAATTTTAGTAATTTTAGGTTTGGGGTTCAGAAATATTTGGGGGTCTCTAGGTTCTCCTTACTGATACCAAGTATGGGGTACATTCTCCATAGATTGGTCACCTGGCTGCAGGATGATTTTATTTTCTGTCCCCATAGGCTTAGGATAAGGCATGAAACATTTACGTGGTACGGTGAATAGAACACTAGAATTGATATTGGAAAAACTCGGATCCAAATCCTGCCTCTGACAATTACTAGCAGTGTGACACGGTCTGATTAGACAAGCTATAAATGTGGCTCTTATAGTCATAAAATCTCGATCTCTTGATGGGATTGGAATAAATGATTTCTAAGGTTCCTTCCAGCTACAGAATCTCATTGATTCTACAAGCAAAAAAGGCTGGACATTCTAGGCATAGAGAACAGCATGAACAAAGTCATTGAAGCAGGACAGTGGAGTGAATAGGTCACTTTGGAAAGAAGCAAGACATAAGATTGGAAAGGGAAGGTGGTACCAGATCATAGAAGGCCTTGAATGCCAGGCCAAGGAATTTGAATTCAGTTTGGTAGGCAACAACTGCAGGACTTTGTATGAAGGACTAGGAACAAGGTAACTGAGTCTAGAATAAGAAAAGACTATCATTCATCTAGTCTGACCATTATCATCTTGCACGATGACATGGTCCTCTTCGGGAATGAAGGACCAACAACAATTATTAGGAAAACTGAGATCAGCCAGGTAAGTGACTTAATCACATACATGGGATTTGAAATTCTCTGACTCTAAATTCAGTGTTTCTCCCCCACCCCCCAACATGTGAAGATGACTTGAGAGAGAATGTGGGGAAGAGGAGGCTTTTGGATTTGACCTCTGGGGCCTTGGAGAGCTCTCAGCCACAGAGCCTTCCTGTCCAAGATCTCAGACAAAAAGCAAACTGCTCTTGCCCATCTCTCAGGGGCCTCCAAAAGGAGTCTGACCTTTGATATTGGCTTTTTACTCTCCCAGAACGGTGGGATAGTTAAGCCAACTGCAGCTGCCAGGTCATCCGCCTCCCAATCCAGATGGCTGTGTTCTCAGAGCCTAGGAGCACTGATGGACAGGAAACCAGAAGACATCAGCCTCCAAGAAAACAAAGGGCAAAGGGAGCTCCCTGGGGGAGTATGTCGACCTGGGCACAGAAGCTTCCTGATTTGGTGAGTTCTGCTGGCTCAGCTGCCTCTGACTGGTTAGCTCAAATCCATCTGTTCTACAAGGGTGGTCCCAGGTTCAGCCTCCAGCTCTTTTGGCTTGACATGGGCCAGCCGGTGGACACCTTTGGATGGATAAGAAAAGCAGGTGGCATCTGGAAGTAGCACACACTCTCTCTCTGTCTCTCTCTGTCTCTCTCTGTCTCTCTCTGTCTCTCTCTCTCTCTCTCTCTCTCTCTCTCTCGCTCTCTATCTCTCTCGCTCTCTCTCTATCTCTCACTTTCTCTGTTTCTCTGTGTCTCTGTGTCTTTCTGTGTCTCTCTTTGCGTGTCTCTGTCTCTCTTTCTCTGTCTTTGTCTATCTGTCTCTTTCTCCTATCTGTTTGTGTGTGTGTGTGTGTGTGTGTGTGTGTGTGTGTGTATGTTTGTCCTTCTTGTTGTGAAATGCACCCAAGTCACAGCTGTCTCTATTAGGTCACCGAAGGGAAGGAGAGAGCATGACTTTCTGTCTGCCACCTTCTCAGGATAGCCCCAACCCAGCCCAGAAGGGAAACACCTGATGATTTCAGTTTCCGACAGGAAGCCGCCTGCTCCTATCTCCCCTAGCCTGCTGGGCAGAGATGAGTGCCTGCTGCTATCTCCTCCTGCTCCCACCAGATCGTAATCTCTGATAATTATATTCGGTGTCAGCTAGCCCTGAGCCTGCTGGGAAGAGATACTGCACATCCCAGTTGGACCATCGAAGCTAAATCCATTTTACAGAAGAGAAAAGTGAGGCGAGAGAGAAATTGACTTGACCAAGACCATAAAGCTAAGTGGCTGGCATTTGAAGCTCGGTCTTCTCCTTCTAAATATAAAGTTTGAAGAGATACTGGGGGCTGGTGCATCCAGCTCCTGCCTTTTACACAGAAGGAAATTGAGGCCTAAAAAGAGGGAAATAATTGCACATACTCACAAAGAAAATGCATATCTTAAGTATATATATATATATATATATATATATATATATATATATATATATATATATATATATATATATATATATATATATATATATATATATATATATATATATATGTAGATATGCTTCAATGGGGACTTGAACTGGTTCTGTTTTAAAATAGAGATAAATTTAAATAAGTCATTGAAAGATCAAGAAAAAATGTTTTCACCCTTAATTCCTTTCATAGAATCCATGGCCAACAGAGACCTTAAACTGGTC